>NC_080379.1:16191872-16518747 GCF_014773155.1 Arachis stenosperma
GATTGACTTCATGGGGCCATTCCCACCATCATACTCAAACACTTACATTTGGTGGCGGTAGACTATGTATCTAAGTGGGTAGAAGCATTGCTACACCCACTAATGATACCAAGACCGTGCTCAAATTTCTCCAGAAACACATCTTCAGCCAGATTGGTGTTCCCAGAGTACTAATCAGTGATGGGGGCTCTCATTTCTGCAATAAACAGCTATACTCTGCTATGGTTAGATATGAATTAGCCATAAAGTGGCAACAGCGTATCATCCACCAGAAATGGGCAAGCTGAAGTCTCTAACAGAGCTAAAAAGATCCTAGAACGGACTGTGATAGCCCAAAGAAAGGATTGGGCAAAGAGCTTGGATGATGCTCTGTGGGCATACAAAACAGCATTCAAGACTCCTATAGAACTTCTCCATACCAACTGGTGTATGGAAGGCCTGTCATTTGCCTGTGGAACTGGAACATAAAGCTTACTGGGCCAACCAGATTCCTAAACTGGATGCACAGTTAGCTGGAGAAAAGAGATACTTCAGCTAAATGAGCTAGAGGAGTTCAGACTCAATGCCTTTGAAAATGCAAAAATTTATAAGGAAAAGGCAAAGAAATGGCATGACAAGAAATTGTCAACCAGAGTCTTTGAGCCAGGACAAAAAGTTCTGCTCTTCAACTCCAGGCTCAAATTGTTCCCAGGAAAACTCAAATCCCGGTGGAGGGGTCCGTATGTGATCACAGGAGTGTCACCATATGGATATGTTGAGCTTCAAGATATTGATTCTGACAAAAAGTTCATTGTTAATGGACAGAGAATCAAGCATTATCTTGAGAACAATTTTGAGCAGGAATGCTCAAAACTGAGACTTGAGTGATTCTCAATAAAGGTCCAGCTAAAGACAGTAAAGAAGCGCTTGCTGGGAGGCAACCCAGTCATTAGGAAGTTATATGATTAGTTCTTACAGAGGCAAGTATCAAAAATGAAGGAATTCACAGAGTTACAGAAGGATTCAGCTCAAAAAGCAGAGAAAATGAGCTTACTGGCGAAAAAACGCCAGTAAGGGGCATTTTGGGCGTTAAACGCCAGAATGGGTACCATTCTGGGCGTTTAACGCCAGGAATGGTGCCATTTTGGGCGTTAAACGCCAGAATGGGCACCATTCTGGGCGTTTAACGCCAGGTGTGCAGCATCTGGGCGTTCAGAAAAACGCCCGTGATAAAGGATTTCTGGCGTTTAACGCCAGCCAGGGCACCTGGCTGGGCGTTAAACGCCCAAAAGGGGCAACAAATGGGCGTTAAACGCCAGAATGGGTGCCATTCTGGGCGTTTAACGCCAGCAAGGTGGGGGGACCACAATTTTGTTTTCAAATCAAATTTTTTCAAACTTTCCTTTTCTCACCCATACTTTTCTACAAAATCACACTTCAATCATTCATCATTCACTTTCAAATCTTCAAAAATCAAAACCATTCTTCAAATTTATTTCAAATCAATTACAAACATTGTTCAAAAATTTTACCCTTTTCTCAATTTCTTTTCATATCTTCTCAAATATCCTTTCAAATTTCTCTCTTTTTTTTCGAAAACTCCCCTCCCCACCTTATAAATACACGTTTGGCTCCCTCATTACACCACACCATTCGAATTTCCTCTTCCTCTCCCTCTCTTCTCTCTTTTCTTTTGCTTGAGGACAAGCAAAACCTCTAAGTTTGGTGTGCTTTTCCGTGATCACTAAGCCAAGATTCATCAATATCATGGCTCCTAAAGGAAAACAAACCAATTTAAGAGGAAAGAAAGAGACTAATCCAAAGAATCTTTGGAATCAAGAGAAGTTCTTAACTAAAGAACATGAAGACCATTATCACAAAATAATGGGTCTGAGGTCAGTGATCCCGGAAGTTAAATTTGATCTGAAAGAAGATGAATATCCGGGGATCCAAGAGCAAATTCGAAACAGAGGATGGGAAGTTCTAACCAATCCTGAGACAAATCAATGGAAGGACAAATGCAAGAAAACTCTATCAAAAGGAGGGCGCAGGAGTTCCTCCCTGAATTTCCTGAAATTGGCTACTGGGCCAGCCTAGAAGCATCTATCACCAAGTTGCAAGAAACTATGGAGCAACTGAAGGAAGAATAGCAGAATCAGAACTGCATGCTCTGCAAATTGCTGAAGGAACAAGAGAAGCAGGGGCGTGAACTCCAAGAGCTGAAACGCCAAAAGCTCTCCTCTCAAGCTGAGGGAGCATCCACTTCTCAAAATCAAGGTTGTTGAGTCCTAACTCTGTGAAAACCTCTATCATTAGGAGCCTATTTTTGCGTTTTTTGTGTTTTCTATTCCTATTTTTATTCTTTAGTTTCATCTTATATCTATATTTGAGTCTTGTTCTTAATTCATAATTAATAAAATTTAAAGTTTATGCCTTAAAGCTATGAATGTCCTATGAATCCATCACCTCTCTTAAATGAAAAATGCTTTAATCACAAAAGAACAAGAAGTACAGGATTTCGAATTTTATCTCTGAAACTAGTTGAATTAGTTTGATGTGGTGACAATACTTTTTGTTTTCTGAACGAATGCTTGAACAGTGCATATGTCTTTTGAATTTGTTGTCTTAAGAATGTTAAAATTGTTGGCTCTTGAAAGAATGATGGAAAAAGAGAACTGTTATTGAGGATCTGAAAAATCATTAAAGTGATTCTTGAAGCAAGAAAAAGCAGTGAAAAAAAAATTTCGAAAAAAAAAAGAGAAAAAGAGAAGAAAAAGAAAAAGAAAGAAATAAAGTTGTGAACCAAGGCAAAAAGAGTGTGCTTAAGAACCCTGGACACCTCTAATTGGGGACTTTAGCAAAGCTGAGTCACAATCTAAAAAGGTTCACCCAATTATGTGTCTGTGGCATGTATGTATCCGGTGGTAATACTGGAAGACAGAGTGCTTTGGGCCACAGCCAAGACTCATACACTAGCTATGTTCAAGAATCATTATACTTAACTAGGAGAATCAATAACACTATCTGAGTTCTGAGTTCTCATAGATGCCAATCATTCTGAACTTCAAAGGATAAAGTGAGATGCCAAAACTGTTCGGAGGCAAAAAGCTACTAGTCCCGCTCATCTAATTGGAACTATGTTTCTTTGATATTTGGAGTCTATAGTATATTCTCTTCTTTTTATCCTATTTTGATTTTCAGTTGCTTGGGACAAGCAACAATTAAGTTTGGTGTTGTGATGAGCGGATAATTTATACGCTTTTTGGCATTGTTTTTAGTATGTTTTTAGTATCTTTTAGTTAGTTTTTAGTATATTTTTATTAGTTTTTAGTTAAAATTCACTTTTTTAGACTTTACTATGAGTTCGTGTGTTTTTCTGTGATTTCAGATATTTTCTGACTGAAATTGAAGGTTCTGAGCAAAAATCTGATTCAGAGACTGAAAAGGACTGCAGATGCTGTTGGATTCTGACCTCCCTGCACTCGAAGTGGATTTTCTGGAGCTACAGAAGCCCAATTGGCGCGCTCTCAACGGCGTTGGAAAGTAGACATCCTGGGCTTTCCAGCAATATATGATAGTTCATACTTTGCCCAAGATTTGATGGCCCAAACTGGCGTAGCAATTCGGCCTCAGAAATTCCAGCGTTAAACGCCGGAACTGGCATAAAACTTGGAGTTAAACGCCCAAACTGGCATGGAAGCTGGCGTTTAACTCCAGAAAAGGTCTCTACACGAAAATGCTTCATTGCTCAGCCCAAGCACACACCAAGTGGGCCCGGAAGTGGATTTTTCTGTCATTTACTCATTTCTGTAAACCTTAGGATACTAGTTTACTATTAATAGGACCTTTTGACATTGTTCCTGTACCTCATGACATTTTACACGTTTTCTTTGTGTACCTTCCACAGCATGAGTCTCTAAACCCCATGGTTAGGGGTGAGGAGCTCTGCTGTGTCTTGATGGATTAATGCAATTACTACTGTTTCTTATTCAATCATGCTTGCTTCCATTCTAAGATATCACTTGTTCTTAACCCGGATGAATGTGATGATCCGTGACACTCATCATATTCTCAACTATGAACGTGTGCCTGACAACCACCTCCGTTCTACCTTAGATTGAGTAGATATCTCTTGGATTCCTTAACCAGAATCTTCGTGGTATAAGCTAGAACTGATGGCGGCATTCAAGAGAATCCGGAAGGTCTAAACCTTGTCTGTGGTATTCTGAGTAGGATTCAATGACTGAATGACTGTGACGTGCTTCAAACTCCTGAAGGCGGGGCGTTAGTGACAGACGCAAAGAATCACTGGATTCTATTCCGGCCTGATTGAGAACCGACAGATGGATAGCCGTGCCGTGACAGGGTGCGTTGAACATTTCCAATGAGAGGATGGGAGGTAGCCACTGACAACGGTGAAACCCTACACACAGCTTGCCATGGAAGGAGCCTTGCGTGTTTGATGAAGAAGACAGTAGGAAAGCAGAGAAGATGGAGCATCTCCAAACCCCAACCTATTCTCCATTACTGCATAACAAGTACGTATTTCATGTTCTTTTGCTTTTCACAATCAATCCTGATAATTTCTGATATCCTGACTAAGATTTACAAGATAACCATAGCTTGCTTCAAGCCGACAATCTCCGTGGGATCGATCCTTGCTCACGCAAGGTATTACTTGGACGACCCAGTGCACTTGCTGGTTAGTTGTGCGGGATTGCAAAAGTGTGATTGCAATTTCGTGCACCAACATCCAAGGCTTTAAACAAGAGGATAATGAATCCCTTTATAATGCCTGGGAGAGGTATAGAGGTATGCTAAGAAAATGCCCCTCTGAAATGTTTTCAGAGTGGGTACAGTTAGACATCTTCTACTATGGGCTTACAGAAAAAGCTCAGATGTCTTTAGACCACTCAGCTGGTGGATCTATACACATGAGGAAGACAATTGAAGAAGCTCAAGAGCTTATAGACACTGTTGCTAGAAACCAATACTTGTATTCTAGCAATGAGCTCTCTCCAAAAGAGGAAGTCATGACAGTAGTCACTGATCCTAATCCTCAAGAACAGATAACTGAGCTTAATCAACAATTGCTCCTGATGACAGAACAGTTAGCAGAATTTAAAGAGATGCTTCATGAAACTAAAGTTGCTAACAAGAACATAGAACTGCAGTTGAGTCAAGCAAAACAGCAGATATCTAAACAGATAACAGAGGAATGTCAAGCAGTTCAACTGAGGAGTGGGAAGACACTGAATACCACTGCTCAAAAGAGCAAAAAGCCAAACAAGGAACAAATGACAGAGGACAACCAAACCACTGTTCAAAATCCCTCTGAGGACAGTAAGAGCCCAGAGAGGAATTTTATTGGCGTTCAAACGCCAGAAAGGGAAGGAAAGCTGGCGTTAAACGCCCATTCCTTGCCCAGTTCTGGCGTTCAAACGCCAGAAAAGGGGGAAAAGCTGGCGTTAAACGCCCATTTTCCACCTAATCCTGGCGTTCAAACGCCAAGGGAGGATCAGACACCTGAGAGTGCTGATAATTATCCCTCTAACAAGGCCCCCTCAACCACTTCTGTAAGGAATAAACCTGCAGCATCTAAGGTTGAAGAATATCAAGCCAAGATGCCTTATCCTCAGAAACTCCGCAAAGCGGAACAGGATAAGCAATTTGCCCGCTTTGCAGACTATCTAAGGACTCTTGAAATAAAGATTCCGTTTGCAGAGGCACTTGAGCAGATACCTTCTTATGCTAAGTTCATGAAAGAGATCTTAAGTCATAAGAAGGATTGGAGAGAAACTGAGAAAGTGTTTCTCACTGAAGAATGCAGTGCAGTCATTCTGAAAAGCTTACCAGAAAAGCTTCAAGATCCTGGAAGCTTTCTGATACCATGCACATTAGAAGGCACTTGCACCAAGACAGCTCTATGTGATCTTGGAGCAAGCATCAATCTAATGCATGCATCCACTATCAGAAAGCTGGGGTTGACTGGAGAAGTCAAACCAACCAGGATATGCCTCCAACTTGCTGATGGCTCTATTAAACATCCATCAGGCATAATAGAGGATATGATTGTCAAGGTTGGGCCATTTGCCTTTCCAACTGACTTTGTGGTGCTGGAAATGGAGGAGCACAAGAGTGCAACTCTCATTCTAGGAAGACCTTTTCTAGCAACTGGACGAACTCTTATAGATGTACAAAAAGGGGAAGTAACCGTGAGAGTCAATGAGGATGAGTTCAAGTTGAATGCTGTAAAAGCTATGCAGCATCCAGACACACCAAATGATTGCATGGGCGCTGACATCATTGACTCTCTGGTAGAAGAGATCAATATGGCTGAAAGCCTAGAATCAGAGCTTGAAGACATCTTCAAAGATGCTCAACCTGATCAAGAAGAACCAGAGGAGGCAAGGGAATTTTCAAAAATTCCTCAGGAGGAGGATAAGCCTCCTAAGCCTGAACTCAAACCACTACCACCATCCCTGAAATATGCATTTCTGGGAGAGGCTGACACTTTTCCAGTGATTATAAGCTCTGCTTTAAAGTCACAGGAAGAGGAAGCACTGATTCAAGTGCTAAGGACACACAAGACAGCTCTTGGGTGGTCCATAAGTGATCTTAAGGGCATTAGCCCAGCTAGATGCATGCACAAGATCCTATTGGAGGATAATGCCAAACCAGTAGTCCAACCACAGAGGAGGCTAAATCCTGCCATGAAGGAGGTGGTGCAGAAAGAGGTCACTAAATTACTAGAGGCTGTGATTATTTATCCTATTTCTGATAGCCCCTGGGTGAGCCCTGTCCAAGTTGTTCCCAAAAAGGGAGGCATGACAGTGGTTCATAATGAAAAAAATGAACTGGTTCCTACAAGGACAGTCACAGGATGGCGCATGTGTATTGATTACAGAAGGCTCAACACAGCCACCAGAAAGGATCATTTTCCTTTACCATTCATAGACCAAATGCTAGAAAGACTAGCTGGCCATGATTATTACTGCTTTTTGGATGGCTATTCAGGCTACAACCAAATTGCAGTAGATCCTCAGGACCAAGAGAAAACAGCATTCACTTGCCCTTCTGGCGTGTTCGCCTATAGGAGGATGCCTTTTGATCTGTGCAATGCACCTGTAACCTTTCAGAGGTGCATGCTCTCTATCTTCTCAGATATGGTAGAGAAATTTCTGGAAGTCTTCATGGATGACTTTTCAGTGTATGGAGACTCATTTAGCTCCTGTCTTAATCACCTAGCACTTGTCTTGAAAAGGTGCCAAGAGACTAACCTGGTTTTAAACTGGGAGAAATGTCACTTTATGGTGACTGAAGGAATTGTCCTTGGGCACAAAATTTCAAGCAAGGGAATAGAGGTGGATAAGGCAAAGGTAGAGGTAATTGAAAAGTTACCACCACCTGCCAATGTTAAGGCAATCAGAAGCATTCTGGGGCATGCAGGATTTTATAGAAGGTTTATAAAGGATTTTTCGAAAATTGCAAAACCTTTGAGTAACCTGTTAGCTGCTGACACACCATTTGTGTTTGACACACAGTGTCTGCAGGCATTTGAGACCCTGAAAGCTAAGTTGGTCACAGCACCAGTTATCTCTGCACCAGATTGGACATTGCCATTTGAACTAATGTGTGATGCCAGTGACCATTCCATTGGTGCAGTGTTGGGACAGAGGCATAACAAGCTTCTGCACGTCATTTACTATGCCAGCCGTGTTCTAAATGACGCACAGAAGAACTACACAACCACAGAAAAAGAGTTACTTGCAGTGGTCTATGCCATTGACAAGTTTAGATCCTATCTAGTGGGATCCAAAGTAGTTGTGTACACTGACCATGCTGCTCTTAAATACTTACTCACAAAGCAGGATTCAAAACCCAGGCTTATAAGATGGGTGTTGCTTCTGCAAGAGTTTGATATAGAAATAAGAGACAGAAAAGGGACAGAGAACCAAGTAGCTGATCATCTGTCCCGAATAGAACCAGTAGCTGGGGCGTCCCTCCCTTCTACTGAGATTTCTGAGACTTTCCCAGATGAGCAACTCTTTGCCATTCAGGAAGCTCCATGGTTTGCAGATATTGCAAATTATAAAGCTGTGAGGTTCATACCCAAAGAGTACAGCTACGTGCAGAGAAAGAAATTAATTTCAGATGCCAAGTACTACCTCTGGGATGAACCATATCTCTTTAAGAGATGTGCTGACGGAGTGATCCGCAGATGTGTACCCAGAGAAGAAGCACAAAGGATCCTATGGCACTGCCATGGATCACAATATGGAGGACATTTTGGAAGTGAGCGAACAGCCACTAAAGTCCTCCAATGTGGCTTCTACTGGCCTACTCTCTATAAAGATTCCCGAGAGTTTGTGCGTAACTGTGACAGTTGCCAAAGAGCTGGTAACCTGCCTCATGGATATGCCATGCCTCAACAAGGGATATTAGAGATAGAATTGTTTGATGTATGGGGAATTGACTTCATGGGTCCATTCCCACCATCATACTCAAACACTTACATTCTGGTGGCGGTGGACTATGTATCTAAGTGGGTAGAAGCAATTGCTACACCCACTAATGATACTAAAACCGTGCTAAAGTTCCTCCAGAAACACATCTTCAGCAGATTTGGTGTTCCCAGAGTACTAATCAGTGATTGGGGCACTCATTTCTGCAATAAACAGCTATACTCTGCTATGGTTAGATATGGAATCAGCCATAAAGTGGCAACTCCGTATCATCCACAGACAAATGGGCAAGCTGAAGTCTCTAACAGAGAGCTAAAAAGAATCCTAGAACGGACTGTGATAGCCCGGAGAAAGGATTGGGCAAAGAGCTTGGATGATGCTCTGTGGGCATACAGAACAGCATTCAAGACTCCTATAGGAACTTCTCCATACCAATTGGTGTATGGGAAGGCCTGTCATCTGCCCGTGGAACTGGAACATAAAGCCTATTGGGCAACCAGGTTCCTAAACATGGATGCACAGTTAGCTGGTGAAAAGAGATTACTCCAGCTAAATGAGCTAGAGGAGTTCAGACTCAATGCCTTTGAAAATGCAAAATTTATAAGGAAAAGGCAAAGAAATGGCATGACAAGAAGTTGTCAACCAGAGTCTTTGAGCCAGGACAAAAAGTTCTGCTCTTTAACTCTAGGCTCAAATTGTTTCCAGGAAAACTCAAATCCCGGTGGAGGGGTCCGTATGTGATTACAGGAGTTTCACCATATGGATATGTTGAGCTTCAGGATATTGATTCTGACAAAAAGTTCATTGTTAACGGACAGAGAATCAAGCATTATCTTGAAGGCAATTTTGAGCAGGAATGCTCAAAACTGAGACTTGAGTGATTCTCAGTGAAGGTCCAGCTAAAGACAGTAAAGAAGCGCTTGCTGGGAGGCAACCCAGTCATTAGGAAGTTATATGATTTGTTCTTACAGAGGCAAGTATCAAAAAATGAAGGAATTCACAGAGTTACAGAAGGATTCAGCTCAAAAAGCAGAGAAAATGAGCTTACTGGCAAAAAAACGCCAGTAAGGGGCATTTTGGGCGTTAAACGCCAGAGTGGGTACCATTCTGGGCGTTTAACGCCAGGAATGGTGCCATTTTGGGCGTTAAACGCCAGAATGGGCACCATTCTGGGCGTTTAACGCCAGGTGTGCAGCATCCTGGGCGTTCAGAAAAACGCCCAGTGATAAAGGATTTCTGGCGTTTAACGCCAGCCAGGGCACCTGGCTGGGCGTTAAACGCCCAAAAGGGGCACCAAATGGGCGTTAAACGCCAGAATGGGTGCCATTCTGGGCGTTTAACACCAGTAAGGTGGGGGGACCACAATTTTGTTTTCAAATCAGATTTTTTCAAACTTTCCTTTTCTTACCCATATTTTTCTACAAAAATACATTTCAATCTCTCATCATTCACTTTCAAATTTTCAAATATCTAAAATCACTCTTCAAATCTCTCAAATCATTCTCAAATTTTGTTCAAAAAAATCACCCTTTTCTCAATTTCTTTCCATATCTTCTCAAATCTCATTTCAAATCTCTCTTTTTTTTTTCGAAAACTCCCCTCCCCACCTTATAAATTCACGTTTGGCTCCCTCATTCCATCACACCATTCGAATTTCCTCTTCCTCCCCCTCTCTTCTCTTTTCTTTCCTTTCTTTTGCTTGAGGACAAGCAAACCTCTAAGTTTGGTGTGCTTTTCCGTGATTACTAAAGCCAAGATTCATCAATATCATGGCTCCTAAGGGAAAACAAACCAATTTAAGAGGCAAGAAAGAGAATAATCCAAAGAGTCTTTGGAATCAAGAGAAGTTCTTAACCAAAGAACATGAGGACCATTATCACAAAATAATGGGTCTGAGGTCAGTGATCCCGGAAGTTAAATTTGATCTGAAAGAAGATGAATATCCGGGGATCCAAGAGCAAATTCGAAACAGAGGATGGGAAGTTCTAACCAATCCTGAAATAAAGGTTGGAAGAAACATGGTTCAGGAATTCTACTCAAATCTGTGGCTAACAGATAAGCAGAGAATGACTGGAACTGCTTACCATACCTACAGAACCATGGTCAGAGGGAAAGTTATGTACTTCCATCTGGACAAAATAAGAGAAATCTTCAAACTACCTCATCTGCAAGATGATCCTGATTCCTTCAATAGGAGGATGGTGAGAGCAGATAAAGGGTTGGATCAAGTTCTAGAGGACATATGCCTCCCTGGGACTAAGTGGATAACAAATTCAAAGGGTGTCCCAAACCAACTCAAGAGGGGAGACCTCAAGCCAATTGCAAGAGGATGGCTAGACTTTATTGGGCGCTCCATATTGCCCACTAGCAACCGTTCTGAGGTCACCATCAAGAGGGCAGTGATGATTCATTGCATTATGCTTGGAAAAGAAGTGGAGGTTCATCATGTGATTGCTTGTGAGATCTACATAATTGCAAATAAGAATTCCATTGAAGCCAAGCTGGCTTACCCAAGCTTGATCTCCTTGCTCTGTAAAGAGGCTGGGGTGAAGATGGGAGTAGATGAATTCATACCCATTGAACACCCAATCACCAAGAAATCAATGGAAGGACAAATGCAAGACAACTCTATCAAAAGGAGGGCGCAGGAGTTCCTCCCTGAATTTTCTGAAATCGGCTACTGGGCCAGCCTAGAAGCATCTATCACCAAGTTGCAAGAAACTATGGAGCAACTGAAGGAAGAACAGCATAATCAAAACTGCATGCTCTGCAAATTGCTGAAGGAACAAGAGAAGCAGGGGCGTGAACTCCAAGAGATGAAACGCCAAAAGCTCTCCTCTCAAGCTGAGGGAGCATCCACTTCTCAAAATCAAGGTTGTTGAGTCCTAACTCTGTGAAAACCTCTATCATTAGGAGCCTATTTTTTTCGTTTTTTTTAGTTTTTTTGTTTTGCTTTCTATTTTTATTTAGTTTCATCCTATATCTATTTTTGAGTCTTGTTCTTAATTCATAATTAATAAAACTTAAAGTTTATGCCTTAAAGCTATGAATGTCCTATGAATCCATCACCTCTCTTAAATGAAAAATGCTTTAATCACAAAAGAACAAGAAGTACAGGATTTCGAATTTATCTCTGAAAATAGTTGAATTAGTTTGATGTGGTGACAATACTTTTTGTTTTCTGAATGAATGCTTGAACAGTGCATATGTCTTTTGAATTTGTTGTTTTGAGAATGTTAAAATTGTTGGCTCTTGAAAGAATGAGGAGAAAGAGAACTGTTATTGAGGATCTGAAAAATCATCAAAGTGATTCTTGAAGCAAGAAAAAGCAGTGAAAAAAAAGAGAGAAGAAGAAAAGAAAAAAAAATAAAGTTGTGAACCAAGGCAAAAAGAGTGTGCTTAAGAACCCTGGACACCTCTAATTGGGGACTCTAGCAAAGCTGAGTCACAATCTAAAAAAGGTTCACCCAATTATGTGTCTGTGGCATGTATGTATCCGGTGGTAATACTGGAAGACAGAGTGCTTTGGGCCACAGCCAAGACTCATACACTAGCTATGTTCAAGAATCATTATACTTAACTAGGAGAATCAATAACACTATCTGAGTTCTGAGTTCTCATAGATGCCAATCATTCTGAACTTCAAAGGATAGAGTGAGATGCCAAAACTGTTCGGAGGCAAAAAGCTACTAGTCCCGCTCATCTAATTGGAACTATGTTTCTTTGATATTTTGGAGTCTATAGTATATTCTCTTCTTTTTATCCTATTTTGATTTTCAGTTGCTTGGGTACAAGCAACAATTTAAGTTTGGTGTTGTGATGAGCGGATAATTTGTATGCTTTTTGGCAGTGTTTTTAGTATGTTTTTAGTATGATTTAGTTAGTTTTTAGTATATTTTTATTAGTTTTTAATTAAAATTCACTTTTCTGGAATTTACTATGAGTTTGTGTGTTTTTCTGTGATTTCAGGTATTTTCTGACTGAAATTGAAGGTTCTGAGCAAAAATCTGATTCAGAGACTGAAAAGGACTGCAGATGCTGTTGGATTCTGACCTCCCTGCACTCGAAGTAGATTTTCTGGAGCTACAGAAGCCCAATTGGCGCGCTCTCAACGGCATTGGAAAGTAGACATCCTGGGCTTTCCAGCAATATATGATAGTCCATACTTTGCCCAAGATTTGATGGCCCAAACCGGCGTAGCAATTTGGCCTCAGAAATTCCAGCGTTAAACGCTGGAACTGGCATAAAACTTGGAGTTAAATGCCTAAACTGGCATGAAAGCTGGCGTTTAACTCCAGAAAAGGTCTCTACACTTGAAAGCTTCAATGCTCAGCCCAAGCACACACCAAGTGGGCCCGGAAGTGGATTTTTATGTCATTTACTCATTTCTGTAAACCTTATGTTACTAGTTTACTATTAATAGGATCTTTTGACATTGTATCTGTACCTCATGACACTTTACACGTTTTCTTTGTGTACCTTCCACAGCATGAGTCTCTAAACCCCATGGTTGGGGGTGAGGAGCTCTGCTGTGTCTTGATGGATTAATGCAATTACTACTGTTCTCATTCAATCATGCTTGCTTCCATTCTAAGATAATACTTGTTCTTAATCCGGATGAATGTGATGATCCGTGACAATCATCATCATTCTCAACCATGAACGTGTGCCTGACAACCACCTCCGTTCTACCTTAGATTGAGTAGTTATCTCTTGGATTCTTTAATCGGAATCTTCGTGGTATAAGCTAGAACTGATGGCGGCATTCAAGAGAATCCGGAAGGTCTAAACCTTGTCTGTGGTATTCTAAGTAGGATTCAATGACTGAATAACTGTGACGTGCTTCAAACTCCTAGCAGGCGGGGCGTTAGTGACAGACGTAAAAGAATCAATGGATTCTATTCCGGCCTGACCGAGAACCGACAGCTGAATTCCGCGTGCTGTGACAGAGCATATGCAATCGTTTTCACTGAGAGGATGGGAGGTAGCCACTGACAATGGTGAAACCCTACATACAGCTTGCCATGGAAGGAGCCTTGCGTGTTTGATGAAGAAGACAGTAGGAAAGCAGAGATTTAGAAGATGGAGCATCTCCAAAACCCCAACCTATTCTCCATTACTGCAGTACAAGTAACCATTTCATGTTCTTTTGCTTTTTACAATCAACCCTGATAATTGCTGATATCCTGACTAAGATTTACAAGATAACCATAGCTTGCTTCAAGCCGACAATCTCCGTGGGATCGACCCTTGCTCACGCAAGGTATTACTTGGACGACCCAGTGCACTTGCTGGTTAGTTGTGCGGAGTTGCAAAAGTGTGATTGCAATTTCGTGCACCACCAGCACTAAACCGGGAGAAGGCAACCGGTCTCTCATCCAAGATATGACGAGGGAGTCGGCGGTCACCCTGCATCTATCAAGGTTGGGTTCTTCATGGCTAGACCTCATCACCAGCTTCGTAGAAAATGGCAAACTCCCCGACGACGAAAAGGGTGCCGCGAAACTGAGAAGGGAAGCAGCCAAATACGCGGTCATTCAGGGACAGCTATTCAAGAAAGGGCTCAACCAGCCCCTACTGAAATGCTTACATCCCGACCAGACGAACTACGTCCTCAGGGAAGTCCATGAAGGCTGCTGCGGACACCACATAGGGGGCAAAGCCTTAGCAAGAAAGTTAATCCGAGCTGGATACTATTGGCCATCGATGATGGCAGACTCTAAAGAATTCGTCAGAAAATGTGTCAATTGTCAAGAGAACACCAATTTCCACAAGGCACCGGTCTCCGAGTTAAGCCTGTTAACGTCCTCCCGACCATTCTCGCAATGGGGAGTCGATCTCTTGGGGCCCTTCCCAGTCGGTCCCGGGCAAGTCAAGTATCTCATAGTCACCATTGACTACTACACCAAATGGATAGAAGCCGAGCCGCTGGCCAGCATATCCTCATCCAATTGCAGGAAATTCATGTGGAGGCAGGTGATAATGCGATTCGGGATTCCAGAATTCGTTATCTCGGACAATGGCACACAGTTTACCGACAAGAAGTTCACGGAATTCCTCACCGGCCTGGGTATAAGACAGAAGTTCTCATCGGTAGAGCACCCCCAAACAAACGGACAGGTGGAGTCCGCGAACAAGATTATCCTGTTAGGGATCAAGAAGCGATTGGATAATAAAAAAGGTGCTTGGGCCGACGAGCTAGTCTCGGTCCTCTGGTCTTACCGAACAACTGAACAGTCCTCCCCCAAGGAGACTCCTTTCCGACTGACATACGGGTTAGATGCGGTAATACCCGTGGAAATCGGGGAACCGAGCCCCCGGCTACTTTTGAAAAGAGTGGAGGAAGCCGTGGAGAAGGACCTAATAGATGAAGCCAGAAAAATGGCCCATTTGACGGAGACAGCGCTAAAACAAAGAATGGCCCTGCGCTACAACACCAAAGTGCTCAAAAGGGAGTTTGAACCGAACGATCTCGTCCTAAGGCGTAACGACGTCGGCCCACCGACCCCTGGAGCAGGCAAGCTGGCGACAAACTGGGAAGGTCCCTATAGAATAAAAAAAGTGATGGGTAAAGGCGCTTTCAAGTTAGAAAGGCTCGATGGCAAGGAAGTCCCAAGAACATGGAATGCGAACAACTTGAGACGATTCTACTCCTAGCGCATGAGGCGACACGCCGACCAATCGAGCTAAGTAGTTAATTCGCGGATTTGTACTTTTCGTTATGCCCTATGGGCCTTTTATGCAATTATCGGATAAGATATACTTGTGCAAATTCTCTCTCTTTTGTTTTGTTCACCTTTTCCAGACAACCCGCCCCACAAGCGAATTCATTACAACTCGACAACGATGCGCGGTCCCGGGACTGATCACCCCGGGAGCCCATCAACTGCCGCAATAGCAAATGGCTACACTAAAAAGCCACGACCCGTTAATATAAACGACAGCTATAAACCAATAACGGTTAATAGAAATGATAACACAACCGGGCGAATAAGAAAGTATTAACTACGGTAAAGCGGGCAAACGACCAAAAAAGTCAATTGTTCACAAAAGCCAAAACGAAACGGCTAAACCAAAAAGTTTTACACAGGAAAAGAGGATTCATTTCTTAGGAACGTCAACAATTTTGCCGTCTTTGATCACCTTGAAGACGCCAATCGCCGACGTGTCGAAATCAGGAGCAACAATTTTGACCTGAGCTTTAAGGGCCTCTTCGGTCGCCAGGATCGCACCCTTCCCCTGCTTGACGACGTCTTTATACTTTGTTTTTAACGTTGCCAGTTCAGCCTCCACAGCTTGCTTCTCCTTCTCTATCTCGGCCACCCGTTTTTGTGCCGCGCCGACCTGACTCTCTAAAGCCATTTTGCGCTCGACAAGACGTGAAACCGTGGCGTCCGACTCTTCCAACTTCTTCTCGGCGGTAGTGGCCTTCTTCTCGGCAGCAGTAGCTTTCTTCTCTGCAGCGTCAAGCTTCTCATTTGATTGGGTCAGCTGCTCCCGGAGAGTCTCAACTTCACTTTTAAGCTCATTATTAGCCTTCCCAGCTGATTCCAACCTCCTGCGAAGAGATTCCATCCCGACCAGTTCGAACTTGGCTTTCCGAGCTATGACTGCACCGCGCAAGAGAGTACGGTACATCCACCTCGCTTGCCCAGCAAGGGATGACTCATGAAAATACTCTTCAGTACCAGGAATCAGCTGAGAATCAATAAAGTTTTCGGCGTCGAAATTCTTCTCCATTATAGTAAGAACCCCCTCGGGGCTGCTGGACATCTTCCTCTTCCTTTTCAAGCTTGGAACCTCCTCCACCCCGTCATCGGCAGCAGGGTTGGACGTCGAACCCCCAGTGCCGACCACCTCGCGGAAGGGGGAAACGTGAACCGCCTTGTCACCCTCAATCGAGGCACCCTGAGCCGGGGTGCCGGTCTCGCCGACCACAGCCCCGTGCTCGGAAGCGGCCTTGTCCTCCGGGGGAGCAGCAGATTTCTCAGCAACAGATTTCTCATTACCTCCCTCGTCATCACTCGCACACAGGAAGGTTTGGAACAAGTTAGGGAGACCCGTTATCTCGGCAGACATTCCCACTGTAAAAAGAAAAAGAAGTCAGTTAGTCACAATGAGTTATTAGGAAAAGCAAGAAGCTAAGAGACAAAACAAGCAAAGTCTCCTCACAAATATAGTTACGACCGGCCTCCCGATCACCCATGAGGAGGTGAGGATTCACGTGATTCCTCCCAAAGACTGCCAACAACACATCGGCAATCTTTCTATCCACCGCAGACATGCCCTTATAGGATACTTTAACAAAGGCATTGGACCCTGCCCCGAAGCTCCAATAGGTCGGGATAAGGCGTGCCCCCTCCAACGACAACCAAAAGGGATGACGACCTTTGACAGGGCAGACCTTGAAATATTTATCCTTAAATCCGTGATAGGAGTCCTCGAACAAACCAAAAATCCTCCGACCTTGAGCAGACCGGAAGGACATGAACATCTTCTTATGTTTCCCCTCCTTCGAAGGGTTTGTAAGGTTGAAAAAGAAAAGAAAGACATCTACAGAAACCGGCAGCTCGAGATATTCACAAACCATCTCGAAACAGCGGATTGAAGCCCAGCTGTTCGGATGCAACTGTGACGACGCCACGGAAACCCGACTTAAAAGCGCCATTTGGAAGGCGAAAAACGGAATACGGACCCCAACTTGGGTAAACATAGATTTATAGAACCATATCCAATCGGCAACTCGGGGAGCATTGAAGTTGAGCTCGTACAAGCGCTCATGAGGAGCCGGGACGAAGACGTCATAATTGGCCTCCTCGTCGGTCCCTCCGCATAAGTACTCGGCTTGACGGAACTCGGTGAGCTCCTCCTCGCCCATTTGGTTGGGAGAGTCCTTTACATCGGAAACGACCCAGGCGTAGGGGTCGTACACCGCGGGAGAAGGGGAAGCCCAGGAGGTCGTGCGAGCCATACCTACATGGGGGGACCATCCAGTCAGTCTAAGAGGTCGGGTGCTCGGGCCGAATACAGACGCTACCCCCACTACTCCCCAACTAAGACTAAACACAATTAAAACGTAAAAGGTCCAAACAAAACCTACCCTGGAATGGTACCCCTCCCCTAACACAACTAACCAGCATCGAAAGGCCACATAACAACAAAAACCAAGCAAATACAAGCAACAAGCATGCAAAAACGAAGCAGAAAAGAGAAGGATTCAAGAATTACCTAAATTGGTTGTGAGAGCTAGGAAGGATGAAGGGAGGATGCACGAGGGCACTGCAACAACGCTCTGAAACTTTGGGGAGAGGGTAGCAGGAAGATAGAAGAAACAGGAGTATGCAGAAGTGTAAAAGAGGAAGAAACGAAACTGACTGTCTAAAACTGCCTTCCAGGAAGCGCGAAAAACCTGGGGGCAGAATAGTCTTTGCAAACAGGGTTTCTCACCCCATTATGAGCATTCAATGCTCAGCGCGAGGAACGAGGCGACGAAACGGTTGTTTGGGCAACCAAGGGACACGCGCATAGGGGGCATGTCCCTCCCACGAGCGGCCGACCTGACGAGGATGAATGAAACGTGAAATAACACGCCATTGATAGCTCCCACGACTACCACTGGCGCGTGGGGGCACTGTTACGGCCTAGCCCAGGCCACTTGCGGGTCAACCCGACCCACTGATGACCCGACCCGAACGGTCGGGCACGTACAACTCACTACGCGACCCGGACACGCGTCCCTGACAGCTCGCCACTGCAGCTGTGAGGAAGCTTCGAGGAAGGTGGGCCTGTCCTTGCAGGGCCCACCTCTGACACGGTATAAATGGGGAAGGACCTGAGCTTCCCCCAAGGTACGTCACATTTCCCACCTAATCTATTCCCCGCCTGCACACTAACTGACTTGGACGTCGGAGTGTCTTTGCAGGTGGCACCCCCTCTTTCCTTCCACAACGAGAGCTCGGCTACCCAGCAGATCCGAACCCAGCACGACCGCAAGTGAAGCGTCCTCACCCCTTCGAATAACCACCCGAGTTGTCCGGTAACCGACTACCGTACAAATAATAATAATAATGTTGTTATTGTTATTATTATAGGTAGTATTATTAGGATTAGTAACTGTGTTGTTGTTGTTATTATTATTGTTGTTGTTGTTGTTGTTATTTTCTGTTTTAGGAGAACTAGTATTGGATTAGTTATGATTAGTATATTGTTACATGTTTATAATAATATCTCTGTTAAAAATAAACATTTTTTTATCATAACGTTATTTATTAATTATTATTATAATTATTATTATCATTATTATTGTTATTATTATTATTATTATTATTATTATTATTTATCGTTAATTTTTTCGCAGGCTATCAAGAATTTGTTGCCTAGAAAATTAGATCTGTCAGAGACCTTTAACGAGGTAGCTGCAACTTCACTAGCATTGATTGTGTTTCAACACGTTTCACGAGTAGGCGAACTGAGAGGTCATTCTGCACTACTAAGTGCTTTGGTTGAAAGATGGAGGCCGGAGACCCATACATTTCATCTTCCGATTGGTGAGGTCATAGTGACGCTGGAAGATGTTTCATATATTCTTGGTCTCCCGGTTAATGTGGAGCACGTTATTGGTTGACCAGACAGCAGTCACCAGTTTTTGGTGGAGAACTGCATCACGTGTTTTGGTCGGGAGTATGGTCCGCAGGATCACATATTGGGTAAGGTTAGTATACCCTGGGTCCAGCGGTGTAGAGATACCGAGCTGTGTGACACTCAGGAGTCTATTGAGCGTTACATCCGGGTGCACATTTTTTGCGTGTTCGGAAGGGTTGTATTTTCGGATAAGTCGACCACTTCGTTGAACTCGAACTTTTTACTACTATTTCGGGATTTTCACTGGATTTCAGCATACAGTTGGGGGCAGTCAGTCTGGCACAGCTATACAGATCGTTGTGTCGTGCATCACGATACAACTGCAAAGAGATGGTTGGCCTACTGATACTGCTTTTTGTTTGGGCATGGGAGCGTATACCATTCCTGGCACCTATACCCCGTGATCAGCTCGGCGATGTTGGTATTCCACTCACGCGACGGTATTGGATTTTATTATTATTATTATTATTATTATTATTATTATTATTATTATTATTATTATTATTATTATTATTATTATTCTATTTTTGTTAGGTAGAGTCATTGGCGCCGACATACAAGATATACACGGTGGTCTACTGAGCATTTTAGGCGAGCACTCGATGACATGGGATTTGACGATGTAAGTTGTAACCATGAATATTCAATATTTTTATTCAGACGAATAATTTTTCTAATCGGCATCTTGGTAACTAATGAGCAGTTTATATGGCGGCTGTATATGAGAGTGGGGGTTCCGGATGTCCTCGCTCCCCACTTGGTTCTCTACTCTACCCAGTCGCCGCTAATGTCATTCGAGTGCATAGAATGGCACCCGACAGGCCGAGTTAGACGACAGTTCGGGATGCAACAACTTCCACCAGGCCCGACGTTCGACCTTGGTCGTGATCATTGCAAGTGGTTGACAGGAGTGCAGAACCATGACTAGGGAGAGATTTGCAGTGAATGGGTTAACAGGTGGAGATTTGGCTGCTATAACACATTGCAGTTAGGCGAGGAGATTATTGACTTCCATCCTCTCCCAGTGTACTACGAGTGGTACATACAGCAGTATGGGATGCACCTACGACTATCAGATAGAGTTGCAGGTGAAGAGGTTGGCGCCAATGAACCACAGCAGCAACAGGAAGAACCAGCTAACCCTCAGGAGCAAGTCCCGCCTCATGAGCAGCAGGAACATGTATTATTATTAATTACTAATATTATGATGATTATTATCAACGTTTAGGGTTATAAATTGTTATCAGTAATTACTATTAATTGTATTTAATTATTTAGGTGCCGGCATATGAGCACCACTATCAGGTCTCGGCATATAAGCACCAGGTTCAGATGCCGGCATATGCCCAGCAGTTTCAGGATCCGGCATATGCCCAACAGTTTCAGGACCCAGCATATGCCCAACAATTTCAGGATCCGGCATATGCCCAGCAGTGGCCAGAATATCAGCAGCAGGCAGCATATATACCAGAACCACAGCCACCTCAGGCACCTAAGCCCTACATACCACAACTGGTAATTCCAGTCGAGGGTCACTTTAGTCTGTTGGGTAGATCTGACACCATCAGCTTCTCTCAGGTCTTGAGAGATACAGATTTTCTATCCCCGCCACCACCCAGGAAGGGCATGCTACATCTCATCATTCTGGTGGTCCTTGCACCACTTCAGGTCGTGCCAGTGACTTCGACTTTGATGATCCGATGGGTAATGTAGATCCGCTCGGTCCTTCCGCACTACCACACGGCCAGTTGTTTGATTTGAATGAGTATCCGCAGCAGGAAGAGGGAGACTTGGGATACAACTTGCAGCACTGGTATGATCTTGGTGGAGCGAGTGCTCCGGGGATGAGTGGCTCCGGTTTGTACGACATTGGTGGTGCGAGAATGACAGATTTCGGTGGTCCTGATGTTGGTAGTGGGCTGGATGCCGGTGTGTCTCAGGGCCATCCGTATAACTTACGGATACAGACTGCGCCTCCGGACAAAAACACCCCATCCTTGTATGCGAAGAAGGCGTCGAGGAAGTAGTCTGTTGCAGTTGATCTTGTATTCAGCGTTGTATTCATATTTGTATTCAGTGTCGTATCTTATATTTCGATGATTGTGTTCAGTATTATTATTATTATGACATATTTAGCTTTGTTCCCGTGTAACTCTGTTTGGATCGAAAATGTTTGTTTTCTAAAAAATTAAATAACGAGATTAAAAACTTTATTTATTATAAATTGTTAACTAGGTTAAAGTAAATGAGGAGGTTACAAAAAAAGTAACATATAATTGTGAAGTAGGTCATAACAAAGTTACATTGAAAAGCTTAACCACTAATGACCTCCAGCGGAGCTTGGACCTGCACGCTGAGGACATCGGTTGCGGCTATGTCCCTCGCATCCACATATAGTACACCAGCGAGGACCACGCATATCACGCGAATCCATCTCATTCAAGTAGCGGGTTGACTTCCGTCTTCCTTTCGTCGCGAGCCTCAATGTCTAGTTGGCGATCACCTTCGCTCCTTCGTATCTATCTCATGAAGAGGGGTCACCCATCGGAACAAACTCGCCTCTGTACACCTTACAAATTTCAGACATCTTGTACACATCGTGCACGTACACTTGCCAATCAAGACGCTGGTTGGCGCAACATGCAAGCACGTGGCGACATGGAAGTCACTCGACCTGGAAATGGCCACAGTCGCAGTGTCGTTGCGCAAGGTTAACAGTGTAAATGGGACCATCTTGCATTTCGCGAACCTCAAACACCTCGTTGCGCCTGTCGAACCGGTTGACCACAATGTTTCCTGCACATCGGAAGCTTTCTTCAACTCTATTCATTGCAAATTCTGAATACATGAATCCGTTGAAGAGACGCTCATGAGCCTCGGTACTCTTCCGAGTGAACAACTCATTCAGCCGATAGAAAGTTGACTGGACAAGGGCAGTCACAGGAAGGTTGCGTGCACCCTTCATGACAGAATTCATGCACTCTACCAAGTTTGTCGTCATATGTCCCCAATGATGACCACCATCGAATGCCAACACCTATCTCTCAACACCGATCTGATCACACCATTGAGTATATGCCTCACCCCGCTCTTTAAGCCTTTGATAATTTTTGTTATACTCCTGCTCCGTCCTAGAATAGCTTGTTGAACAAACCATTTAATCATAAGCAGATGCCACAAATTTACTATGAATATAACCATAACAGCAAGTTGAAATACCTGTGTTCACCATGAGTTTATGCAAATATGGAGCCTTGAACTTCCATAAGAAGTTGGACCCGATGTGCCTGGTGCAATACATGTGCCACGTCCTTTGTGGTGACCATGCACCGTTACTGCGAGCTATTGCAGCGTCGATGGAGGTATGGCGGTCAGAAATAATACTCACACTATCAATAGTGACAACATATCTCCGCAAATTGGTTAGGAAAAAATCCAACGCGTCTGCTGTCTCGCCCTTGACAATCGCAAATGCAATAGGCACAATGTTTTGATTTCCATCTTGTGCAACCACTACCAGAAGTGCACCTTTATATTTTCTATACAGGTGCATGCCATCAACCTGTACCGGTGGCTTGCAGTGTCTGAATGCTGCAATACACGTATAGAAGCCCCAAAAAATGCGGTGTAGAACTCTTACACCTTGAACATTCTCACTCTCACGGTAAACAGGGAGCGTTTTAATTTGAACACGAGACCCTGACATCTTCACTGTCATTGCTTTCATCCATATTGGTAGAGTCTGGTAAGAAACTTTCCAATCACCAAAAACTTTTGCGACAGCTTTCTGCTTTACCAACCAAGCCTTGTGGTAACTCACAGTGTAGTTGAACCTGCCTTGAACTTCTACAATAACATACTTCACCTTTATCGAAGGGTCTTCTTCAACCAACGGCCTAATGGCATCTACAATTGTGTCTGAGTCCAACTTGGCATGATCTTGTGAAATCGTGCCCATGGTGCATGTGTGCTTGCCATTGTATCTCCTGATCTCCCAACAAGTTTTTTTTTCGAATCAAGCTAGCTCGGATAAGCTAGTCGCACCCTGCACCATACCCCTTGCATTTCGCATAGAATGTCTGCGGCTCAGACTCATGCACAGTGTAATCAACTCCTCTTGAGATGGTGTAGCTTTTGATTGCAGATATCACCGACTCTCTCAAACCAAATTCCATTCCGACACTAAACTTGTCATCTTCAGTCGCAACGTTGCCTTCACCTACGACATGCGCACCACCATCAGTCAGACAAGGCAAATAATTTAAGCGCTGCAGAAAACTTGAGTTAATAATCATAACATACCCGTATTCGCATACTCAGGAAATTATGGGACATGCATGGCTTCGAGATCTAGAGTCCGCATAAAAGATGGAAGACCAAATGGGTGTTGGCTTACAATGGCATTCGCTTCATTTTGCACCGCCGGATTGCCTGCCAAGTCTCCCTCATCATTTTCGTCATCGACTTCATAATTTGTTTCGAATTCCTCTTCGCTGTCATTATTATCTTCTTCCCAATCTATATCCCCGAGCTCATCAACATTGACCTCGTCGCCGACCGTACCCATCCCTGACTGCTGTTCAAACTCAACGTACAGCTCTATCATCGGCACGTGAGATCGGGTTTGTTGATAAATATACAACATCTGCTGCATAGTGGCATCGTCGGTGATGGGCATTATTTGAAACTGTATTAGCCCACTAAATATTTGCACAGGACTTCTGTATAAAAGATTGCTCACCCTTTTCAAAATGTGGCTTTGAATGTTATTACAAAGATCATTTTGCAACTCGACAAAACTCATGGTACATGGAATAGCAAATGACAACGGACATTCACAAACAAAAGTCACTCCTTCATGTGTGTTTGTTATAACCTCACCGTTATAATATATTCGCAAATTTGCAACACCTTTCATATCTTCAGCCTCAACTAACTCTATTTTTTTGACACAGTTATCTGCCAAAAAAGTACCCTACTAAGGACTTTATGCAAGAAAGAGTAAGAGGAGAAGTGAAGATGAAGATGAATGAAATCGGACTTCGTATTTATAGGCAAACTTGTGGATTTAAATATTATTTTGTGTACAAAATGCAACCTGCATTTTGGGGCTTCCAAGAAAAAGTTTATGACACTAAAAAAACGCAACTTGCGTTTTGTAGGTTTCAAAAAATTTTGAATTTTTTGGCTTAATAAAACGCAACCTGCGTTTAGCCTAAAACAAAATAAAAAAATGGAAAACCCAAACGTAAGCTACGTTTGGTGTATTTCAAAATTAAAAAAAAAATAAAAAAAATACAAAACGCAACTTGCGTTTTAGGCTAAAAATTTTGGATATGGAAGTAGGATGAGTTTTATACCTTAATGTGGTAATTTTTTGTGTTTTTTAAAATTATGGGAGGTACACGAATCGGACCCTCCGATTTGTGTTTAAAAAATTTTAAAAATTTGGGGTGCACAAATCGGACCCACCGATTTGTATTTAAAAAATTAAAAAAATTAAAACTCATGGTAGCATGAGAATGTCTAGATAAACAGGCTGCAAAACAAGGAAAGAAGTAGTTCATATGGAAATTCATTAGACACAAAAGAATGCAAGAAAAATAATTTAAGAAAAAAAGAGAAAGAGAAACTTTTATGTAAGGAAGGTTGCTTATCCTTTCATGAAAAACTATTAAAAATAACATACCTGATTCAGCTCCCCACCAACAGCTTCAGCTAGAGTTCCAATGGCATTATATACAAACGGTCCTTCTCCACCAAGCAGCCCAGATCCCACTCATGGCCGCTAAATAACCCCATCTTCAACTGCTCCACCAAACGCTCTACATATTATTTTATTTATAGTTCAAACATTAGTTTCATCATATAGATCATATATAGTAATACCCTGCTGTATTGTTTCAATATTATGCACGCATGCTATGGTGAATGTTCAAGCTCCTTAATTTTATACATTTACTATATGTACTATTAAGAAAATAATCTAAAGTTATCTTATTATTAGTCAAACTGCGATTATTAAATCTGTTGCTACTTGCTAGCTAGCTGCTCCAGATTCCTAAAAAGTCATCAGTATATATAGTGCAGGGGGTCATGGCCGCTAAAGCATTATTCTTAGCTTGAAACGCAATGAAAACCAGCGCAGTCTAAGAATTTCCTTATGCAATTAGTAATCAGTACGTTGCATCTTATTAAATTAAATTAAATTATTCATCTAAAAATAAAGAACCTTTGGTTTTATCATTTTTAAATTTCCTTCATCATTACTCTTATCCATCAAACTAAATAGTAGAAACAAGACAAGGTTGCTATGCCTAGCTATGAATTCATTTGATATATGCACTTCATGCAGTTTACAACGCTATAACATTGGAATCACTGGAACTTGAAAGAAAGGATAAGAGTCATCTAAAGAAGAAATACAAACAAATCATGAAATGCAAAATGCAAGCAATGCCACATGGATCAGATAAAGCTACCACATGCAAAAAAAACTATGACAATTATATGGATTCAATCAGCAAAATATCAAAAAATCAACAAACCCTAATGAAGCAATATGCAAAATCACAAAGCAAAATGTAAAATCAAAAAGCAAACTCTAACAAAGGAAGAAATTGAAATTACAAAAATTTAAAACCATAAAAATCAGAATAAGCACCCCCAAAAAAAAAAGAAATATATTAGAACAGCAAAAAAATCCACCAAAAGAAAGAGCACAATTCTAACAGCAACTGCTGATGAGCGGATAATTTATACACTTTTTGGCATTGTTTTTAGTATGTTTTTAGTATGATCTAGTTAGTTTTTAGTATATTTTTATTAGTTTTTAGTTAAAATTCACTTTTCTGGACTTTACTATGAGTTTGTGTGTTTTTCTGTGATTTCAGGTATTTTCTGGCTGAAATTGAGGGTCCTGAGCAAAAATCTGATTCAGAGACTGAAAAGGACTGCAGATGCTGTTGGATTCTGACCTCCTTGCACTCGAAGTGGATTTTCTGGAGCTACAGAAGCCCAATTGGCGCGCTCTCAACGGCGTTGGAAAGTAGACATCCTGGGCTTTCCAGCAATATATGATAGTCCATACTTTGCTCAAGATTTGATGGCCCAAACCGGCGTGGCAAATCAGCCTCAGAAATTCCAGCGTTTAACGCTGGAACTGGCATAAAACTTGGAGTTAAACGCCCAAACTGGCATGAAAGCTGGCGTTTAACTCCAGAAAAGGTCTCTACACGAAAATGCTTCATTGTTCAGCCCAAGCACACACCAAGTGGGCCCGGAAGTGGATTTTTCTGTCATTTACTCATTTCTGTAATACCTTAGGTTACTAGTTCACTATTAATAGGATCTTTTGACATTGTAACTGTACCTCATGACACTTTACACGTTTTCTTTGTGTACCTTCCACAGCATGAGTCTCTAAACCCCATGGTTGGGGGTGAGGAGCTCTGCTGTGTCTTGATGGATTAATGCAATTACTACTGTTTCTTATTCAATCATGCTTGCTTCCATTCTAAGATATCACTTGTTCTTAACCCGGATGAATGTGATGATCCGTGACACTCATCATATTCTCAAATATGAACGTGTGCCTGACAACCACCTCCGTTCTACCTTAGATTGAGTAGATATCTCTTGGATTCCTTAACCAGAATCTTCGTGGTATAAGCTAGAACTGATGGCGGCATTCAAGAGAATCCGGAAGGTCTAAACCTTGTCTGTGGTATTCTGAGTAGGATTCAATGATTGAATGACTGTGACGTGCTTCAAACTCCTAGCAGGCGGGGCGTTAGTGACAGACGCAAAAGAATCGATGGATTCTATTCCGGCCTGACCGAGAACCGACAGCTGATTAGCCATGCTGTGACAGAGCATAGGAACATTTTCACTGAGAGGATGGGAGGTAGCCACTAACAACGGTGAAACCCTACATACAGCTTGCCATGGAAGGAGCCTTGCGTGTTTGATGAAGAAGACAGTAGGAAAGCAGAGATTCAGAAGATGGAGCATCTCCAAAACCCCAACCTATTCTCCATTACTGCAATACAAGTAACCATTTCATGTTCTTTTGCTTTTTACAATCAATCCTGATAATTTCTGATATCCTGACTAAGATTTACAAGATAACCATAGCTTGCTTCAAGCCGACAATCTCCGTGGGATCGACCCTTGCTCACGCAAGGTATTACTTGGACGACCCAGTGCACTTGCTGGTTAGTTGTGCGGGATTGCAAAAGTGTGATTGCAATTTCGTGCACCAACTGCCAAGAAGCTTGTGTACCTAAAATAAACATATTGTCTAACAAAATTCTAACCATAATGCAAAGATTTCTTAGTTCAATGTTAACAAAACAAAGCAAAAGCATTTTACAAGTTTCTAGTTAATCCGACCAATAATTATATCAATGACAATTTTAACTCAAACAGCAAGCTTACAAACAGTAAAAAATTATAACTCAAATCATGTAATGTATGCAGCACCAATAAGATAAACACCAACCAGTTGCCTCAATTCTCCAGCATGAGCTATAAGTTAAATCAATCATGATTCAATGTGCTCTTTAAAGTTCAACCACAGACGAAAATCTCAGAGAAAGGAGTGAAAAGTAGGCAGATTATTTTAATAGACTTCAAATTGGTTGCAATAGGAATTGTTTCCCAAAGGGCCATTAAGGGTATGTTCGTGAGTTAAATTTATCATTACAGTTCAAAGTTCAAACCCTCCCCTTCCCTCTCTTCCAGTCCAATACAACTTCTAAAATATATTGTTGCCTGCAGAGACATCGAATCAAAATTGAAATTGAAATTCAAATAAGAATGAAATGAAAGTTGAAGAGAGAGAGAGAGGAGAGAGAGAGAGAGAGAGAGAGAGAGAGAGAGAGAGAGAGAGAGGTTAGGAGTACGGACAGGAAGTAATCGTAGAAGCCGAAAGTGAGGACAAAAGCACGGCAAGCCCTAGCGGCGGCGGCTTCAATCGACCCCAGGAGCGACGACAGTGCACGGCGGAACAGCCTCCTTCTCTCTTGCGTCGTGTCTTCGCCCTCTCTCTCCATCTCGTCTGCGAATCGTCTCTCTCTCCTCCGGGCTCCCTGCTCCGCGACGGTGAAGGCGGCGGCTGCAGCGGAGTTGCGGCGGTGACCCCCTCTCACTCTCGGTTCTCTCGCTAGCGCCCTCTCATCTCGTCTCCCTCCTCTACTTCCTCTGGTTCACGCTTTCTCTCGGATCTGGGGGGTGTGTGTGTGTGTGAAAGGGGGCGTGGTGGCAGCGGTGAGTGATGGTGAGTGAGTGTGAGTGTGGGTGTGTTAGGGTTAGGGTTTTGAACAATCCGAAGTTGAATTGCGAAGGTAAGGGGCAAAAGCTTTCTCTGATCTGATATTCTGATGGCCAAAGGGGGGAAAGAGAAAAATTAATTCTGTAGTGTGTGTTTTTGCTTTTGGGGGGAAAGGGGAAGAAAAATTTAGTTAGGCGTACTTTGGTAAAATTTTTATTTTTTAAAAGTACTTTGTAAAAGTTAATTTTTAAAAGATGATTTTTTAAAAAGACTTTTTAAAAAATGACTTTTTAAAAATGGTAGCATTTATATTTAATAAATTAAATTAAAAATAATTTTTAATAAACATAAATAATATTAATTATATTTGATAAAATAATTTTTAAAATTTAAAAATATTATAATAAACATAAATGTAAGTATTAAATTCTCCTTTTTTTTTAATTTCGTTTTCTCTCCTTCTTTTTTATTTTTCATGTGTATATGCGGCAGTATTTGAGTGAAATTAAAGTTTCTAGTTATCAATTAGAATTAAAAATTAGAGATTTCATAAAAAAATTTGGATATAATAGATATTTAGGTAAAATTAAAGGGTAGAATAATAATTTTAAAATTAAATATATTCTATCAAAAATAATTTAGAAACACTATTTATTAACACTAGCAGCTCAACAGGCACTTCAGTCGTATTTCTATTGTGTTTAAAAGATTAATTTTTATATTTTAATTTTTAAAATTATAAATTTTATAAAATAATTTAAAAATTAAGAATAACAAATATTTAAAAATAAATATAAAAATAGAGGTTTTATTGATAATTTGTAATTGAGTTTTGGCATGTTTAATTATAAGTTGTTTCTCTTCTTGCAATTTTTTTGAGACAAAAAAAAATAAAAAAATTTTCAATACATAATTGATTTAATAAATGGGAGAAAGATACATAGAGATAAAAAAGAATTAATAAAAATAAATGAAGACATGAAAGAAGAGAATGGAATAAGGAAGAGGATGATGTGGATGGAAAGTCCAAAAGTATTCTAATAAGTGATTATAAGGTGAGAGAAATTTGGTGAAAATTTTTTTAAACTGAATAATTGACATTAAGTGAAAAGTAAATTATAAAATGAACAGATTAATTATACTTTATAAAGTATAGTTTAAATCTGAAATATCAATTATCTAATTTAAATCATTTAATTTTATTATTTTTCCATTACCAAAACTTGATTTCGAATTATATAAAATAATCAATTTTAATTATACCAAATATCCAATTATACTAAAGATAATATGAAAAAAACTTAAAAATTTCAATTTCAATTATTATCAAAATTACTTATGACTATATATATATCATAAAGCTTTATTTAATTACTTTTAGTAAAATAATTTTCTTAGAATAAATTTTTTAACAAATATATTAAATTTAATTTTTCAAAAATTTGGATTGTTACATCAAAATGAAATAAGGACTGAATAAGGACTAACGTTTTTCCTCACAAATTAGTAGCATAATAAAATAAGCGAGGAAAGTCTATCAGTTGTTAAGCAGTCGCTAATTCTTCACTAAATAAGCTTTTGATCAGTGACTCAATTGCGACCACTTACCTCTAACATTTTCTCGGTTAGTTTGGATTTGTTATAACTTTGCGACAGATTTCTAACGAGATTAGTGAGTAATTTGCTACAAAATAAGTAGGATATAGCTTTTGCTTTGCGACGAAATTGCAGTTGCCAAGTCGCTCGCTAAACTAAACTTGCGACAACTTAGCGACAAATATATTTCGCTAGCTAATCAACGACTTGAAATCAGCGAGCGAAGTATGTCAGTTGTTAAACGGTCGCAAATTTCTTGCAACTTAGGTCATAGGCGCTCAATATCCGTATTTCCACTTTAGCGACTAATTAGTAAGGAACAGTTCCCTAGCTAAATGATTTATCTGTTGCGACGAGTTAGCGACGACTATTTTCTATCGCTACTCTTATTTTGAATTTTACAATATTATGCGACAAATTAGCGAGAATCTAGTTGCTCGCTAAAAATAAAAACTTTGGTGACAAATTAGCTAGGAAATTGTCCATCGCAAAATGTATTTCAAGTCTTTGTGACGGATTAGCTAGTAACATTGTTCCTCACTAATTAGACTTTTTGCACAAAGTTTATTAAGCGACGAACTAGTGTGTGAATTGTTTCTCGCTAATTGTATATCAAACAATTGCGACGAAATAGTGACAATAATATCTCTCGCTATTTTAATTTTATTCGATTGAACCCCTAAGTGACTGATTTGCTAGAACATTGTCACTCGCTAATTAATTTGTGACAAATTAGCGAGAAAATTTTCCCCGCTCTTTTTTTAGCCACAAAAGTCAATCTGCGAGAAACAAACTTACTCGTAAATCTCTCGCTAATCAGTCGCTTTTCTCAAGTTCAGGTATTTTGTGACCGCTCATTAATTTTGTCGTTAGTACGTCACTAATTCCTCGCAAGTTAGTGACGGATTAGTGACAAAATATATTTCTCGCAAAAATTCGTCGCTAATTTGTCAAATTCTTGTAGTGGTGGTAATAGACTGAGGAATTCCAAACCTATGCACAATATGCTCCTCAATAAAATCTATTATTTCATTGTAAGTCACCTCCCTTAGAGGGATAGCCTTTACCTATTTAGAGAAATAATCAACACCAACCAAAATGAACTTATGACCTTTAGAAGAAGGTGGGTGAATCTGTCCGATAAGATCTAGAGCCCAACCTCTAAATGGCCATGGCTTAATTATAATATGTAGTTCTGACGCTGGAATATGTTGAAGGCTTCCATGTTTTTGGCATTCTTCACAGGACCTGGCATAGTTTATACAATCTCTTTGAATAGTTGGCGAATACAATCTTCTCCTATTTATCACCCATTTCATTTTTTCCCCTGATTGATGGGCACCACAAATTCCCTCATGCACTTCAGCAAGAGCCAAGTACGCTTCTTTTTCTCCCAAACATGTCAAGAGGTTTCCATCAACAGATTTCTTAAACAAGGCATTACTTATTAGAACATAACTTTGAGCCCTGTATTTAAGTTTTCTATCGACACTAAGACTTGGATTTTTTAAATATTCTACAATTGGCACTCTTCAATCTTCTGGGTCTAGTTTTTCTAATGACAACACTTCTCTTTCTCTCAAAGGCATAAATATGTCATTTATCCTTACCAATTTTTCTAGTGTTGAGGGCTTGATCTTATATCTTGAAGCAATTTGAGCTAATTCATTTGCTTCTTAATTTAACTCCCTTGGAACATGCCTTACAATGACACTATCAAATTTACTCAACAACTCTGTAGCCACATTGAAATACTTTCTTAAATTTTTACTAACACACCTATATTCAAGTGATATTTGACGGACTACAAGTTGTGAATCTCCAAAAATTTTCACGTTTTTAACTCCTCTTTCTAATAATAATTCTAGTCCCATTATTAATGCTTCATACTCTGCCTCATTGTTGGAACATGAATAATTCAATTCAAAGAGGAATTTACTTGGCTCACCACTTGGAGAAATAATTAAAATTCCTATACCAACACCACCCTTATGGCATGAACCGTCAAAATATAATTTCCAAGGCACCAAACCAACAAAACTCAGTAAATTCTCATCAATGTCAATACAAGGATGATCAACCAGGAAATCGGCTAGAACCTGACCCTTAACCGCTCTTGCCAGAACAAAATGTAAAGAAAATTCCATTAAGGCCAGCATCCATTTTCCTAGTCTACCATGCAATATTGGAGAGGACAACATATATTTAAGAACATCAAACTTGGAAATTACACAAACATTCATAGAAATTAGATAGTACTTAAGTTTTAAACAGGAAAAATATAAAGCTAAACAAAGTTTCTTAATTGGAGAATAACGGATCTCAACATCATTTAGCACACGACTTAGATAATAAATCACTCTCTCGTTGCCATTCTCATCTTCTTGAGCTAGCATTCCACCAATTGTTACTTCAGAAGCTGACACGTAAAGTTTTAGAGGTGCTCCGTGCCTTGGAGGTGTCATAATAGGAGGATTAGTCAAATACTGCTTGATGTTGTCAAAAGCTTCTTGATGCTCTGTTTTCCATTGGAACTCTTCCTCTTTTTTCAACTTGATCAGAGGCGCAAAAACCTTGATTTTTCCTGACAGATTGGAAATGAACCTTTTGAGGTAATTGACCTTCCCTAAAAATGCTTGCAGTTGCTTTTTGTTAGCTAGAGGAGGAGCCTCTAAGATAGCCTTTGCCTTAATTTTGTCAATTTCAATCCCTTTTTTCTGCACCAAGAAACCAAGAAAATTTCCTGTACTCACACTAAAGGCACATTTTAAGGGATTCATTTTTAATTTATGCTTTCTCATTCTTTCAAATGCTTTCTTTAAATTTTCTAGATGCTCTTTTTTAGCATTTGATTTGACAACCACATCATCAATATAAATTTCTATAAAATTTCCAATAAAGTCATGAAAAATTTTATTCATCACCCTTTTGATAAGTTGCACCAGTATTTTTTAACCCAAATGGCATCACAACCCATTCAAAAGTTCCTAAAGCACCTGGACACCTAAATGCTGTTCTTGACACATCTTCTTCAGCTATGTATATTTGATTATAACCTGAATATCCATCCATAAAACTTAACATTTCATGACCAGCAGTAGAATCTATCAACATATCAGCTATAGGCATTGGATATTCATCTTTTGGTGTTGCAGAATTTAAATCTCTAAAATCAATGCAAACCCTTAATTTTCCATTCTTTTTCATGACAGGGACAATATTAGAAATCCAGTTGACATACCTTGCTGTTCTTATAAACTTAGCCTTAAGAAGTCTTTCAATCTCTTCTTTAATCTTCTGCATGACTTCAGGAGCAAATCTCCTTGGTGGCTGCTTGACAGGGTTAACATTGGCTTTCAATGGCAATTGATGTTCTACTAATTCACGACTCAAACCTGGCATCTCTGCATAATCCCATGTAAAACAGTCGCAATATTCCTTCAAAAATCTCCACCATTTCTTTTTTGAAATCATCCGGAAGCATCTTGCTAACATATGTTGGTCTAGGATAATCTCCGTTACCAATATCTAGTTCTTCCAGAGGATCCTGCACCTCAACATTTTTTACAATGTCAGTGTTATTCTTTTCAAAACCTAAAGGACCATCATCATATATACAATCATAAGGTACACTGTCAATGCACCATTCTTTGTCTGCCATATAGGCTGACAGCCGAGCCAATTGGCTCGTTGAACTCATCATCTAAGTTTCTCCTAAGGCCGTATCCGCCCCGACCTTAGGGACCAAAATAAAACCATTCATATCTATTTTGCACATCTCACTGCTTTCACGATTAAATGCCTTGGTGTCAACTGTCAATGGCTTGACTCCGGGATTATACATCCTGAACTCCACATACATCTCATCATAGTAACATGTATTATTGTCAGCAGAAACTTCTTCCACTCTTCCATCTTCGTTCCAGAAAATCAACTTTTGATGTAGAGTGGATGGAATAACACCAATTCCATGAATCCAATCAAGTCCCAAAAGTAAGTTAAAACTAGCCTTAGAAGGAACAACCACAAATAGAGTTGGCCTATCGACAAAACTAACCTCAATTTACAGCAGAACCACACCTCTAACAGAAGAAGTCCTTCCATTAAAATCTGTTACTCCAATGCTACTTTTAATCAGATCTTTTTCAGTCTTTCCAAGCCTTCCCATTATTCTTTCAGGCATGAGATTAGCAGCAGCTCCCCCGTCAACCAAAATCTTATTGACTATCCTTCCGTCAACACGAGCCTTGATATGTAGTGGACGCAAGTGTTCCTTATCATTTTCAGTAGGCTTCTCAAATAATCCTCCACCACACATATTGTCGTCTAGCAATAAGCATTCGCTTCCAGGAAAGACATCATAACAATCATCTTCTAATGACTCTACTTCCTGGACTTGACTATACTCCTCAGGCAGTATTGACACCATAGCTATAGGTTGCTTAACACCAAATATTGCTTCTAAGCTGTCATCAAAACCAGTGTCAAAATTATCAATAATTAAATCTTCATCATTTTCTCCCTTGTTTTCAACCATTACCCTCTTCCCAGCAAGATTCTTCTTGACATTTTTATTACATTTAGGGTGATTAGAAGAATTGCCTGTTTCTGCAGACTTGGCCATGGTTGGCAAAGAAGGAAAATCTACTCCGTCTCCTTTGTATGGATCCAAAGGAACATACTCAGATATATTCTCCTTCTGCTCAAAAGTTGTAAAAGGAGAATATTTTGAAATATTTTGACAATTTGGCCAAGGAGAATAATTAGAAACCTGCTGCATGTTAGGATTATAGCAAGAATAAATTGGTTTTGAGGGAATAGGCACATTTTTTGGAATATATATACTACCTCCGTCTTGTGCATGATTCATGTTCCATAACTAAGACTCATAGTACCTGGGCTTGAAAGGTCTAGGCTTCACCCATTTGTTTTTTTCTCTTGCAAAAGCAGTAGGCTGATTCTGCACATTTCTCACATTCTGGACCCATTTATTGTTTGAGATTTTGGTGGGAGGAACTCTTGTCTTTTGAGAAAATCCATCAGGTCTTCCATCAATCATGACCACAGTCTTCATCTTCTGGTTGACGGATTGTACTCCAGTGTTGTTGACGCACTTGTTCAAAGGAGTTTGACTGCCCAACTTTTATTTTTCCTCGGCTATCTTCCGCTTTAGCTCGTTAGTTTCATTTTCTTTTTCAGCAATCTTCTTTCTCAACTCAGCCTTTTCTTTCTCTTCAACTTTGTACTTTTCAAACTCTTTTGCAACTTCCTTGTCAAAAACAGCATTGCACTTTGGGCACATGGCGATGGTGCTATCAGATTCTTTAATTCTCAACAAAAAATCTAACAGATCCTCACCAGGACGAGGATAAACTGGCTTCTTATCCTGCTCAAAGACTCTCAGGTCTTTATTTTCATCTTTAGCACTAACCATTGTGGCATCAACTTCTACCATGTTGACTGACAAATTGAATGGCTCGACATAATTTGAGTTAGCAGCAAATGGTTCAGTGTCCACCTTCATATTAGTTTTATCCTCAAACTTCAATCTTCCCTCCTCAATTGCCTTTTGTATCAAGTCCCTGAAACGGACGCAATTGTTAGTGGTATGCGAAAATACCTGATGAAACATACAAAATTTCTTATTCTTTATTTCATCAGTTGTAGGCATCTTTTTTCCTTCAGGTAAAATAAGCTGCTTATCTTTTAATAAAACCTCAAATATTTGATCTGCTTTAGAAATATCAAAAGAATAAGTCTTATTTTCAACTTTAGAATAAGAAGAAACTTTTTCTTTTCCTTTAACAGGCTTCAAAGATTTGCATACATAAGGAGGACCTCCACGTAATTCGGCAATATAAATCTCTTTCTCATCTGAATCACTACTATCGGAAAAACAATCAACATATGCAACCTTTTTTGAACCATTTTTAAAATTTTCTTTTTCTTTCTTAATTTGTTCTATCTGTCTTACTCTCTCAGCTAATTGGGAAAGATCTAAAGTATGTTGATTAACAAGTTTCTTCCTAACTCCAAATTCTAGCCCATTAGTAGCCATTTTGACAACTTCAAATTCTGGAATTGGAGTAAAATATTTATTCCTCATGTTTCTAAATCGTGCCAAATAAGTATCAATGGATTCTCCTTCTGCACGCTTGACAGAGAATAAATCTGTAAGACTAACTTTTAATCACCTCGAAAAAATTGATCATGAAAATTTCTTTCTAACTGCGCCCAAGAATGAATAGAATTTGGTCTCAAATTGGAAAACCATGTAAATGCATTTTTTGTTAAAGAAGAAGGAAAGTATCTCATATTGAGATATTCATTAGAAGCTGCTTCCCCAATTTCAACAGTATATCAAGCAATATGCTCTACTGTAGACTCATTTTCTTCTCTAAAAAATTTTGTAATAGATTTTAGAATTTTCTAACCCCTTGGGAGCTCTGCTTGTTAGACACATTCAGAAAAAACAGACACAAAATATGGCCTATTTAAGCAACCAACATTAAATCCCAAATGGTTTAAAACTTGTTCAACATTTCTTGCTAGATTATAATGCCCCCCTAAGTTGTTTTGCCTAAGTCTTTCTAACATATCATCAGCATTTTGACCATGTCTAGGCATATGGACATCATAATTAGGAATTGCTCCACCGTTTTGATTGACATTATCAAATCTTAAATCCTGGTTATCATTTTCTTCTAAATTTACCACAGTAGCAATCCTATTAACTTGCCTATTTAATTGTTCAATTCTAGTGTTTGTGTTTTCTAAAAGAGGATTTAAAACTGTCACCATTTGATGAGTTAACATGTTTACTAGATCATGGTGGCTTTCATCCATCTGTTGCCTAATATTTGCTAAAGATCCCACAGTTTGACTAGGTTGATTAATAGGCATTGCTCTTGACATGTCAGGAAATACAGGTCTAGAATTTTCTAGCCTAGTGACAGTGGGTGTAGTAGAATTAGATGCACTGTTATTTTCTGTATTAATAGAATGTGAAAAATTTTGTTGTGATACGTGTGAACCTGGCGCCCCAGAAACAGGTACATTTGACATGCCATATGGATTTTGATAAATAGGATTTTGAAAAGTTGAGTAGAGAGGCACATGCAATTCTTGTGTCACCATGGAGGGGACATACCCCGGTGGCAAGCCATATGGCGGCCACCCTGCGGTATTTATGTGAGTTGCATTTAATCATGTATGGGCATGGCCAACGCCATCATGCCTCACTGACATCAAGGTAGGCTCTGCATTTGAAATCACAGGAGAATTTCCGGATTCATTTCCTCTAATCTCATCACTAGAAGTAGAAGAAGATGCTGCAGAAGTATTTGACATGTCAACTGACGCTGATTTCCTTGGCTCTGGACGCACGAACTTACCACTGCGCAACCACATGCAAATTCAAAACTCTTGATTTTTCTTTTGACAAACTACAATCTATTAACAATGTCCCACCGGGCGTGCCAATTTGCTTTACTCGAATTTTTGTTCCATTGTTAACAACAAATAAATAAACAATTTTCGAGTTTTGTTTCACAATCTTAATTCAAGGAGCGGAAACGACCCCTTTTGTGGGTGTCTCAAAGTCTCAATTGTAGTTTCGAAAGTAAAATTAAAGATAAAAAGAAAAACATACAAGGTGCCGGAGGCAAAGTAAAATGCAGAAATGAAAATAAACAGGAAATTAAAAAGAAGATGAAAGAAGAAATATGAACGTAAAAGAGAAAAAGATGTAAAAATAAAGGAATTTTATTAATAAAAACTGGGAAAAAGCAAAGTACACGTGTTTGAGTTCAGAGGAATTACTTAGGATTCCCAATTTTACTCTGTGATGTCAAGGGGTTGAGAGCGTTTTGGATTTCTAAGTGTTTTCCAAGAAGAACTGAACTGATTACAACGTATTCCTAAAGCTCTATTTATAGACTAGCCTAATCTCAATGGGCGGTTACTCTTTGTACACCACTTGCAGGAAATTTGAATTTCTTGTAGCTGTTTCCGCACTTCTTGCTTGATGTTAATTTCAAAATTTAAATAAATAATTAATTATCAAATGATCTAACTTAATTTAAAATAGATATAAATATTATATATAGGAATATTACCAAACAACTAATTATTTATTTTTATAATTTTCTTATAAAAATAATATTTTGTCTAACACTAAGTGATAATAATTTTTTGCCTAACAGCATCAAATGACTCATTTTAGTCCCTGAAATTGAACGTCGTGCACCAAATTAGTCCCTTTCATCAATTTTTTCTCATTTTTTTTTATAAAATTGCATGATCCAAATCTTAATCCGACCCGCTTGTTTTAGCGGATCGGCCCGCCAGGCTCGACCCATTTTGCCACCCCTACACTTCAGTGGCAAAGTTGTAAATTACCATTTCGCGCCATTAATCCCTTCGTTTTTTCTCCATCGTGTTCGGTTTCTTTCAATTCGGACATCACTTCACCCCTGCTCTCTCTCTCTGCTAGGGTTAGGGCTCAAAGACAGCGATTATTATTCCAGAATGGAAGAAGGGATGGGAGAATCCATGACTAGGGTTTGCCCTCCTAATCTTCGGTATGAGCAGCAACCGCAGCACACTGCGGGTACCATCAAGAAGATTCGACTGGAGAACTTCATGTGCCATGAAAACTTCGAGATGGAGTTCGGAAACGCCGTCAATTTCGTCCTTGGTCAAAACGGAAGTCAGTTTGTGTTTTCCTTTTGTTTCTTTCCTTGGATTATAGTTTTTGTTTGTTATTGCTTTTTCTGGTTTCACAATATTCCTTCGGAAACTTAGTTTGGCGAAATTTACGTGCTTTATTATGTATCTTTGAGTTTTCTTTTAGTGACATTTTTAGGAGCAAGTGGTTGGGAATTTTATGCAGTCAAAACTGTGGATATAAGTATTTGCAATTGTTGTGTAACGAGTTATTGTTGTTTGTTTGGTTTTGGTGTTACTATTTCCAGGTGGTAAGAGTGCCATCCTAACAGCATTGTGTGTTGCATTTGGTAGTCGAGCTAAAAAGACCGATAGGGCAAACCATTTGAAGGATCTCATTAAAAAGGGTTGCAGGTAGATGTGACAAAGTATTTCTCTCTATTACTTTTACTAGGTGGGGTCAGTGAGGGCTGCTAGCGGTGCAATGCCAAATTTTTTTTACTTATCCTGGGGCTTTCAAATGAATATGGTATCCGAAATCAATAATTTAGTTTTAGAGGGAGCTTTGGATTGGAGTTTGAAAGGGATTTTCAAGAACGTTTTCCTCCTTACCCAGAGAATGGGAGGCAAAAAAAAGTACAGAAAATATGGAAACAACCTAAAAGGATCAATATTCCGAATGCTGCTATCCAATGTAGAAGATAAAACCAACTTAAGAAATTGGGTTATCCTAGTGATAATCAACATTTTCTGTATTTATAGTTATTTGCATCTGCTGGGCGAAAAAATTTCTAAAGAAGCTTATGCTATGGGTAGAACAGGATATCTTGTTTCTGTAGCCTGCCCTTTGTCAAGTATGGGTGGACATAGTTTGGTTTGATAACAAGTACTAAACTAAACTACCCTAAACCAGGTTACAAGTTTAGAGATTTTGAACCAAACTAATCTTGGAAATCCCTGATCAGGCACTGAACCAGATTGAAATCTGGTGAACTGGCTTTAAACCAGTTAACAGTTCAGTTCGTCATTTGGCTTATACACACAACCAAAACCAAACATGATTCAAACTGAATGTATAAGTGAAGGTCCATTCCAAAATTATAGATCTCCAATGTGCACTTGAATGAAGTTGAACATGAATATGGGAGCTTTCATAGTACTTCCCTTTTATGTTGTTTATTCAGACGAAATTTAACTCGCTTTTGTGGTGGATGTTTCAGTGGCAGTGGCATGAGAACTTTTTTATTCTTTCTATTATTCTCTGTCTGTCTTATCCTTGAGGTTCCAAGGAATAAGGGAAAGTAGTAACTAGAAACGCATAACGTAAAACAACAGGTTCGCATTTTGAAGCCATTTCAATAAACCGGTTTTTCTAACAAGGTTTCAATTTGTTTGGTTATGGGTTATTTGGTGAACTAATTTGTTTTATTTCATTCAAAGAAATAACTTTTCAACTTAACAGCTCCATACAATGTCTGGGAGAATTGTTAATGTAATTTGCGAATTTCATTTCTTTACGTTGTTCTTTATTTTATTGTTTCTTTGTAGCAATGCTGTCATCCATGTTGAAATTCAAAATGAAGGAGAAGATGCGTTTAAGCCTGAAATATATGGTGACGTTATCATTGTTGAACGTAGGATATCCGTATCTGCAAACTCCATTATATTAAAAGATCACCAAGGTGTGTTTCATGTTTTTTTTAACATTTTGTTTGTTAGGTATGAAAACCATTCACATGCCTAGCTAACAACATTCTAAGCTTTTGGTAGAAATGTTTTCATGAAATAGTATTAGATCTTCTAAAAGGGTCTAGAGTTTGATCCTTGTTGCCCTTATTTTGCTAAATAAAAATTGAATTTTAGCACAACGTAAAATGGGCCTGTGTTTTCTCCTCGCCTTAATACCAAAAATAGGATTCTGTGTTAGAGGTTGTGTTAGATATGGAAATTATTTATATGCTTGTATCTAATAGTTTAAGCTTTTGGGAGAGATGGTTTGTTACGTACATATGTACAACTCCTTTGGATAATAGAATGGTTTTATGACATTTGCTTTACTAGTTAAAACACTGAAATTGTGGAATGGAGTGTCTATGAATTCTTTATACTTTGGTACTTCCCATCACTCTTTAGTATAATCTTACGGCCTTAATAGAGCATGACAAGATCACTGTTGGGCTTGGGTACACAGATGAGTAGGTTCTAAAGGGTGTCTGAAGAGATAATTAACAAATTCTTCTTATTTCATTTTAACTTGTGTAAAAAATGATGATAGTTGAATTTGCTTCCAATCATGTTTCCATATTAAGATAATTATTTTTGTAATTTGAATTTGATATAAACATTTCATTCATGGGTGTGCCGTGTATGTCATTTTTTTTAAATTTTATTTTTTAAATTCCCGCCATTTTCTAATTGAACTTTTCTTTTAATTTTTGTTGGTCATGATTTCTAGTCTTATTCATTTTTGAGAATTTAACTAATTCAATATGATTCAGCATGGTTTTAATAGTTGTGAATTTAGTGTTGCAGTCATTAGCCACCTTTTGGAAAAACCTTTCTACAAAGGGTTGTCAATGATGCTATAATTCATTATTGTGATCTATATCCTGATCTTTTGACAGGAAAGAGAGTGGGCCACCGGATAGCGGATCTCCGGGAAATGGTTGAGCATTTTAATGTAAGATTTCTCATTTATTATAGAGGTTTTTCAAATATAGTATCTCTTATTGCTGGAAGGTCCGAGGTCTCAGTATTTTGGGCGAAGAAAACTATCTTGGATTTCCACTTTGTTGCTGTGTTCTAATGACTATAGCATAGTAAATTCATGATAGTATCAATGCTGCTATATATGGTTTCTATGTTTTCTTTAAGTTGGTGGTTATGTGGATGGTGGAAGAACTAAACTACTCGTGACTTTAGTAATTAATTAATAATGATAATTTTGTTTGGAATTTCTTTAATTGATCTCATTGGATGATGTCTCTGCTGTATATATTTTAAAATGTAAGGGTTCATGTTACTTTGTTGACATACTAGCTAAAATTTCTTAAACATTGGTGTGGTGTTGTTCCCCCCTCCAACATTGAAGTTTTCTCAATGATTCAATCTTCTTATTTTTCAGATTGATGTGGATAATCCGTGTGTAATTATGAGTCAAGACAAAAGCAGAGAATTTTTGCATTCTGGGAACGATAAAGATAAATTTAAGGTTATCACTGCATTTTGATATAGTGTTTTTTAATATGCTTATGCAAAATCTGTGCTCATACTTTATCTAATAGTTTTTTTACAAGGCCACACTCCTACAGCAAGTCAATGATCTCTTGGAAAACATTTCTAAAGAAATAGGTGTCGCACATGGCATAGTTAAAGACTTAGAGGGTTCAATAAAGCCCGTTGAGAAGGAGCTTAAGGAGCTGCAAGACAAAATCAAAGCTATGGAACATATTGAACAGATGTCTGTAGACATTCAAAAGTTAAAGAAGAAACTTGCATGGTCTTGGGTTTATGATGTGGATAAGAATCTTCAGGCACAAAGTGCCAAGATAGATAAGCTAAAGAGCCGGATACCTGCCTGCCAAGCTAAGATTGATCAACAATTGGTATGTAAGCTTACATGTTTGTCTCCTAGTGACGTTTTGATTTGCCAATTAATATAATTTGGAGTTGTGTTTGTGGTTCAAGAATAACACATTCTAATTTTGTACTGTATTTCAAATGTGAAGGAAGTTATGTATGGTAGACAATGAAAACTAGGGTATTTCATTGGGTTTGTCTTCATAATTCTGAGGCTTGCCAGAACTGGTAGTACCCTTCAGAATGGTGGCTAAACTCTGATTGTTTCAAATGGTAAATTGTGAGTGCATTATGGGAATGAATTCAAAGAATGTTCTAGTCTTGCTACATTTATGATTAGTTACAGTATTGTAACTAAGCTTTTCTAGTAAAAAGCTATTTGTAAAATAGCTTTTTGCCACAATCATGATTGAGAAAGTTATCGTGAAATTCCAATATGAAGCATTGTATATACGAGTCTATGTTTATGATAAACCCTTACTTTTTAGTTTTCATTTTTGCTCGAATGTGTTAGTCTTGCTCCTTTCTTTGTGTATAAATACTTATTTTGGAGGATTCCTTATTCTTCCCCATGTTGCACTGGGACCTTTTTTTCTCTAAAAAAACTTTACTCACTTTTCTATAGTAGTAGTTAATATGTCTTAATGATGCAATTGCTTTTAAACTCCCATGATGTTTGAGTGGCAGAGTACAAATCATTCTTCCTTATTTTGGTCTTTCAGCCAATTTGAGGTCACTGCAGATATTTTTCTTGTATGTCAGCTAGGAAGATGTTTTTGTTCTTCAGCTAGCAATGATTTGGAGAATTTACTGGCATTTTGTTGTTTTTATTCCTTCTGGTTAATTTAAAATTAGATTGGGATTTTAATTCCTTTTGCAGAATGATATTGTAAGATTGAAGGAAGGCATCTCTGAGAAGAAAGACGCAATTGCAATTATGATGGAAGAGTATACACAACTTAATCAAATTATTGCTGATCAAAATCAGCCTTTGTCCTTGGTATGTTGGAAGTGGGATACTTTCTTTTTTTCTATGTCTATTTTATGTTGTAGTAGGTATCATGTCTATTTTATGCATCTCCCCAATTTTAGGTTAGAAAAGAAGCGCTTGAACTTGAGCATGACTGCAATTCCAAAACTAGCAAAGTACAGAAGATGTTACAGCGACTTAAAAAACTTGAACAAGAAGTCCAGGATCTTCATGAGCAGCATGTGAAAAATACTCAGGTATCCATGTTTATGGATATAATGATAGTTAATTGTTTCTTGATGTTTTTTCAATTTTATTTTCTCAAGTTGTAAAATATGCTTATTTTATTCACCTAGTGGAACATTTTTTTGGTTCAGTAAATCACTGATTCTTTTGGAATTCATTTTAACTTCTTGAAACTAAATTTTGGATACAAGACTTACTAGAATGAGTATCTGTATTTTTCTAAGATGAGGTCTTCCTGTGATTTTGTTTACTTGAATGATAAAAAAAATTATGCTGTATTTTCAGTTAGTGCAATGTTGAAGGATTCTTGAATGTTTTCAACTCAAACAACCTGTTAGTTACTCCTTCTCTTCCCCAGCCCCCCCCCCCCCCCCCCCCCCCTCTTTTTTTTTCAATGCTCATACATGTATCTATAATGTTTTGTGTGCTCCATTTTTTTTGGTTGTGTGTGCTGTTTTCTGATCATTCATGTCATCAATTTGAAATGACTAATTGTTGATTATAGTGCCATGACATCCCTTTTTTTTTGTGATCACCAATTCTATTGTTTATCATAATAATGCAGGCTGAAAAATCTGACTTGGAGGAGAAACTTAAGGGTCTCCAACATGAGGTTCATACTGCTGAGCTAGACTGGGGAAGGTTAAGCTTTAATTGTGATATTTCATATTTGTGTTTTACCTGGATTTGAGGAACTTTTCTCCCTTATAATTTGTTATTGATCCAGGTTAAAGGAGGAAGAGACTAAGTTAATGAACAACATAAATTTGCAAAATGAAGAAATTAAGACAATTGTTTATAAGGTGTGGTGATTTTGAACACTTTTCATCTATGGTTGTGATTCATCTGTTATTGATGTTTACAAGCTAAGATTATTTGTTCCAAATATGCTATTCTTGGATTGGTTGTCTTGTGAACAAATTTTTATTTGTGGTTTCCTTTTTGTTTAATTTGATGAAATTTTGAAAATTGTTACAGTTTCTTCCCCATAAAATGCAAAATGAACGGAGAAAAAGTATCTCAGACTCGTTTATAAAAGGGGGATATAAGAAACTATGAAAATCACATAGGGATCAAGTATCCTACCTCCATTTTATTGCGGAGAGATAGAGGGAGATGTGAATCATAGGATTTTGTCAACATTTACTTTTTAATTACCACTAGATGTCCTTTTGTTCAAAACTCTTGTGATAAATGCAATATTTATTTGTATATGGCAACTATTGATACGTTCTAGATTTAAAAGTTCAAATTTTGACGACTAATTGCTGAAAATGTTCATGATATTTCTGAGTTTTTGCTTATGCAAATTGTCATAGTTTATCATTCATTTGACAGGTCTTCTGTTCTTTAATTTCTCTTTTTTTTAAGCTTTGCATGTCACTTTTTAGTAAAATGTGTGCTTTTTCTAGATCCGAGGTCATGAAAACAATTGTAATGAAATCTCCAAGCAAATCCGCGAATATGAACAGAAACAAGGCAATAAGGTATGACACATCCTGTTTGCTGAGGCTCGAATTAACAATGAAGGTTTTCATTTGTTTTTGTTCATCCTGTGTATGTTCAAGATAGATCTAACATACTATAAAGCATAGCAATTTATATTAAAATTTACTGACTTTGACAATGTTAATTTTGGAAACAGATTAGAGTTTTTGGAGGAGAAAGAGTAATGCATCTGATATACTTAGTTGAGAAATATCATCAAAGGTTTAAGATGCCACCGATTGGTCCAATTGGTGTCCATTTGGTAATACAGTTTGTGATGCTTTCTTGTTATTTGTTAGACACTGTTCATCTTGTATTTGTAGGCTTGTGTTGTGCATTTTGACGCTTGAGGGGTTAAATCAAATTGTTTATCAGCCATTGTCATTCCTCCTTAGAAGAAGACATTAACGACTATGCTTTGATAATTATATAATATAATATTTTTAATTGATCTGAAGTTTTCTATATCAAATCTTATTTAGGATGGCTTAATTGTGGGATTTATTTGTTGGATATACAAAGGAATAAGATAGCTCTGTTCACCAGATTGTTCTCTTGGTTTTCCTGCTCTAATAACTCCCTTTTCTTCTAATGTTTCACTTACTAAGTTACTAGGCTTCGTTAGTTAAACTGTCATGGGTGTGAGATCCTTTCCCTTAACACCTTCTATCCCTGACTTTTTCTGTTGATCTAATCACATATCAAGTTTAAATCCTAGCTTTGTCAGTTTAACTGCATTAGGAAATTACTTGACTGCCCCACTAACCATACCAAATTATTATTACACGGTCTTGAATCTTGATTTATGGTTTAACAGAATTTACTTGATGCTAAAAAATGGGCTGCTACTGTTGAACATGCCATCGGTGGATTGCTCAATTCCTTTATAGTAACTGATCATAAGGATTTTCTTCTTCTGAAACAATTGGCGAAGGAAGCAAACTATAGGAATCTTCAAATTATTATTTATGATTTTTCAATACCGAGGTAACTTAATTGCTTCTTGTCTGTTAGCATGCTCTGTTGCTCTTTTTTGTTTATATAAGTCTGGTTTCTCGTGTGATCTTGTGTGTAACTGTGATCATGTCTGCTTTTGGTGTAGGTTAAAAATACCACAGCACATGCTTCCTGAGACAAATCATCCATCAACACTTTCCCTTTTACAATCTGAGAACCACACTGTGATTAATGTCTTAGTGGATCTAGTAATTAACAAAATCCTTGCTTGTGCTTTAGTTAGTATCTTAATGTTTTCTTTTTGCTGAAGAACCTTTTCAAGATCATGTTTTCCTTCTTCTTTTCCCCAATTTATCAAAACCTGATGGGATTTTTTGTCCCTCTAGCTATTAATCAATAACTATCTACTTTGATGTTGGGTCCTGAGGGATCAATACCTGAAAAAGAGCTCCACCAACTGAAAAAGAGTGTTATAAGGCAGCCGACCAAACTGAAAGGGCTACCTGCGGAGGGTCCTGATCACCAGTGGCCAAGTAAAATGCCACTTGGTGAATTGCCATAGAGTGGAGCTGTTGGGATACTTTGTTATGAGTTTCGAGACGGTCAATACTTAAAAAAGGATCCCACGTCGAGTGGAAGTTAAAGAAAAAAAAAGGGGGGGGGGTGGTGTCAAGACTTGAAAAAGAGTCTTATAAGGCCTTGGGCTCTCCCATCATAATTGCTAGTGTATGGTGATGGTTCTGCCATGGTCTTGTAACTCATACAATTCATAACTTTTTCCATTTTCCTCCAGCTCTTAATCAATCACTATTAGCTTTGATTATTCTAGGATATTAATTTGTAATTTGATTTGTTCTCAAATTGTTTTATATCTGTTCCATTATGGAATTCTCTGCTCGACATTTCCATTTAGTGCTGGGTTTGGCCCCGGTCCATAGACCTGTGTCTATTGGCTAGCTTTTGGAGTAGAAAAGATGCTAAATTCTTGTCACCATTCTATGCCACTATTTGTCATATTTGGCAGGAGCAGAGTTCTTGCCTCTTGTGTTCATTTATGTGGATTAGCAGCTCCTTTGGATGATTACAGGTGCTTAGCTTGTAGTTGGTAGAGCCAATGGTATTTTTATATGGGGTTTCTTTGAAAGAAATGTTGGCAGATCACGTTGCTTAATTCATATTTTCTATTTTATTTGGTCGGGGTTTCTTATCATCCTAACTCTGTTATGGTGATCTTTTTTACCTTACTGGTTTTTTTTTTCTTTTTAACAATATCAATTAGCCACTTTGTCTCCTAATCTAGTGATTGCTTTTGTCACTCTCAGTAGAAACAAAACCACAAATAAGAATGTCTCTTCCCTGTCTTTTATAATGTTTTTATTGCCTTGCTAGGGAAATGTTGAGAGACAAGTACTCGTAAAGGATTATGATACTGGCAAAGTGGTTGCTTTTAATCAAAGGCCTCGGAATCTGAAAGAGATCTACACAGCAGATGGCAAGAAAATGTAAGTCCAGTGCTACTTTACATTGCCCTCCCTGCATCCCATCTTCACATAATGTTTTATAACTGCAAACATATAATTTGTTATTGCCAGAGATCCATCCTAAATGTCACACCTTTTACCAAGTTACACAGTAATGTCAAATATCACGAAGTTCCTGTTTTTCACTGTCAGGATTATTAGTTACTTTGGAGCTAGTTGTTATAAAGGTAAATGGGATTAGTTAGGTGTTGTTGATCATTTTGAGAGTTGAGTCTTGGAGTGGACCTCATTTTTTCAGACGGTATTGGGGTTTGTTTTCACCCGAATTCTGGGGTTCGTGGTATTTACCAATTCAATAAACATACATTTGATTATTTGAACATTTCTGGTCTTGTCTAGTGACTGGACTAGATAACAAGTAGAATTAGTTTAAATAGTAGTGCTAGACTTGTAATGGGATTATGTAGAAAGTTAATGAAAGTTTCCCTTTCTTGGTTTATATGTCTGTAATTCTCCATCTTAGTGATAGTGTTATTCTTTCTCAATTACATACTATGATGTACTGGCATACAAACACATTGATTTCAAATTTTTGCTAGTCACATACATATCTTGATATTTTATTCACATTGAACTGCAAACGAACAATTTCAATTTTTTATGTTCTTAAAACATACAAAGCATTTTAGATAATTTTTGTTTTAATAATCAATAATACATAAACTTCTAAAATAATATATGCTAAAGATAAGATTGGACATAAGGTTTTATTAATCAACGAACATAAGGTTGGACATACTAACACGTGGTCATGTATACGTGAGTCCCGCCATGTTTTTCTAATATTTCGTTCCGACATAGTTACACACATATGTTGTATTAGTGTTAAAGTGTCTGTAATCTGTCTAACATGTGGACATAGCAACTCAACAAAGTGTTTTTGTTTCATAAATTACATACACACTTCCATACATTCACTATAATTCCAACCAAACTAATAATTCTGTATACATGTACATTTGGATACCAACTGCGCTTTATTCACCCCATTTCCAACTTATTTTTATTGATTTGCTGGATTTTGTTTTGTAATGGAACATGGCTCACGCTTTTTGAAATTTCTACTATATGCTCATTTCTTGAATCCCTAAATTTGGAACTGTGCTGTCTGAAATAAGTTATCTTTAGGTTTTATCGAGGTGGTGTGGAGACTACTCTTCCACTAAAGGGGAAGGGACCCGGCCGTTTATGTAGTTCTTTTGAAGATTATATTAAGGATCTTCGAAGTAAGGCATCTGATGAACAAAATGCAGCTAATGAGGGTAAAAGTAGAAAACGACAGGCAGAGATCAAACTTCGGGAATTAGAATCAAATCTTACATCTGTAAAGGCAAGACATTGCATATATTTGTACTATTGTTGTCTTTTTTATTTTATTTTTTCCTCCAAAATATTTATGCATAGCTACATTGTTCTTTGCTATATTTTATGTTGGTTTCATTTATTTGTTGGATGTCCACTTTTTTTTTTTATTAATTTCTCACGGTATCCCAATTAATCTGTCATGGATCTGAGTTTCATTTAAGGGTTTGTCACTGACCAATTGTTTGTTGCATGTACAAGGCGGGATTCAAACCTCTCGACACTTCTTTAAGCGGACGAGTGAATTAACCACATGACCAACCCAAGTTGACTATGCTAAATGTCCCACTTTTAACAACTATTAGGTCAAAATGCATCTTTTTTAATATAGACAACGGAAAAGGTTCTTTCAATATCCAGCATTTGGTTGGTTCAAGTTGTTTGATATTTGTTTTCCTTATGCAAAGTAATAGAGAACTAAAAAGACAGTGAATGAAGTAAAGAGAAGAGAGAAGAGAAATTACTCTTAATTGTATATTATGAATCTGAAGGCCTCAACTGAGTGACTTACCTGTTTAGACACAAGAGAATGGTACCTTGTTGGGGAAGCTACTCTAAGGGTAGTTTGGACCTTTCATTGTTAAGTTAGCTACAGCTGTCATCTTAGCTGGCAGAAGGTAGTTACAGCTATTCCTAGTTATCAAAGCCTAGCAGAGAATTCCTAGCTTACTCTATTACAAAGAGTTTAAGTCTTATGCACGGAGAAAACTGGTGTTTGGAGAGTTTTACCCTTATACTAGACCAATATGTCATAAGAAATGTTAATGGGAAATAAGGACTTGATGGGTTCTACTTTTTCGTTGGTACATTCTTTATTTTATTGAATTTATTACTTTTATAGAACGAATCATCTTGAAGCAGGAATGACCCTAACGTATTTTTTTTGGAGAGAGGAGAGCGGCCGGGAGGGGGGGGGGGGGAGGATTACATAACTCTGTACATTAATTTATTTGCATTAGTTGATTACTGTAAAATGTTTCCTTGGTTACGGAAAAGATGAGGACAGGTAGAGCATAAAAAATTATTCATCAAGAAGCATGGGTTAAATTTTGGTTTATTTTGCTGCATCCATCTTGTTTGCTGGATGTATTATCTTTGTAATGTAAATTATGTAATTTACTTTGTGGACTTCGTTCCTCCCCTCCTTTTTTACCTATTGGTTCCTTTATGTTGGTTTTTCTAGACATATCTTGCCCTTCATTGCACTTTGCTTTCTATTTGTGCATTAATTTTATGCTCTTATTAAAAAATCCATAAATCCGTGACTCTTAAATCGCTTCACAAACCTATACAAGTTCGTGCTATAAAAAGAACATTGTGCTTACTGCTTACACCTCAAGAGAACAACATAATCTAGTAACTGATGAGAGAGCAGAAATCCCTGGTTCTTACAAGCCTAAAGGGAACATGTCTTCATAATAGTAGCATCGTTTATTTAGATCTTATAAAATGTATGATATTTAAACGAAATGCTAAAAGTAGTTTTATAATGCCTTGAGAAAAATAATCACTGACTTATATTTGCTTCATTTCAATATATCCTGTCGCTACTGATCCATGCTTCATCTGTTACCTTATATTTTAATTTGTTTTTTTTTTATCTTTCAGAGGCATTGTGAAAATGTTGGACGAAGTTTATCTTCTAAGAAGCTAGCTTTGGAGGAGGCAATGCATCAGCATGCTGCTGAAAATAGCTCAATTCCTTCCTCATCTGTTGAGGAGCTTGATGTAGAAATCACAGTATGTTTACTATTATCCATCTTTTAACAATGAAATTCTACTTGTTCTAAGTAGTGTTAACAGTTGGGGATGGCATACTCGTTACTGGAAGGTTTAGTGCAGACTCAAGCCTCTTGCTCTTGCCCTATTAGTCTGTTAATAAGAAGGAACAGGAAAAAAAACTGTTAAAAAACCCAAGAGATGCACAGGCCAAGGCCCTCTGATGATATTATTATTAGCAAATAACCAATTTATTATGTATGAGAGCATACTCAACCCTATCGCTCAAATAAGGAAAGAACTGAGTTGTTGAGGATATTTGATTATTTGTGTCATTGCCTTGAAATTTTGCTGAAAGTGTTGAACATATGAATATCTTAGAGAATTTGAGAATTATGAAGGGTGTTGGAATAAATTATTAAAAATACTGAATATGGCAAGACATCAAAAGCATACAATTATATTATCTAAACTAGAATTAGATTGTGTAAAATGTTCATCTTGTTACATTATGATTTTTTTTGTGCCTTGCACTTGTTTAACTTGTTCTTAATGCACAATTTGATCTTGTTGTATAATGTTTATAATTTTAAACAATTCTTTATTCTATTTCAACACTAGCAAGTTCCAGGGGGGGAAAGGAAAACAAAAGAAGAGAATGGTTTAGTGCTTGATTTGGTGTTTTTGTTTCCAAGTTCAAACAATATTTCGTTTATAATAAACACTAGGAATTCAAGAAGAAATTAGAAGAAGAACAAATATTGTTGGAAGCCCTTCGACAAAGGAAGGATGAAGCATCGGGCAAAGCAAAGGATCTTAAAGTAAAATTTGACAAGCTGCGTGGTATGAATTGTAATAATTGTTTCTTTTATGTGAGTCAGTGATGCTGTTTACAGTGATAAGATGTTATATGGATAATACTCTGTTAAAACATGGCAAATGTAGGGTCAGCAGAGGACAAATTTACTGTGATTGAAAAGGCTGGGAATCAATGTAGGAAAATTGAAAGTGAACTGGAGTTGGCTGAACAGGTATACATTTTTACTGTTCTTTATTATTGTTTAAAAATTTTGATAATATCTTCATTTGTTTCTTTTTTGAAATTATATTTTTTTTCCTAAACAAATTTAAGGGGAAGGCTCACTATGAAAATCTCATGGAAAACAAGGTCCTACCTGCTATTAAGAAGGCCGAGGAAGAATATCAGGAGCTTACAAAAATGCGTGAGGTGCATTCTGATTTAGATTTGTAATGCATATCTGTTTCATATTATTTATTTGCCTATATCTTTTTTCCTTTGAAAGCATGCAAGTATGTGGATGATGAAGTGGACCATGAATAATAAGATTTTAGCTAGACATAAGCTAACTATTCGAAGAATGAGTTATAAATACTCTTGTATCTCCCATAATATAGATAACTTTTCTGCTGGAAGCTGTTAGGCAAGATGATGACCCTTTATTTTTGTTTCTCCATCTTACTTGGAGTTTGTATGACTTTCTATTTTGAGAAAGTTTTTGACATCAGGAAACCTGAGGATCCATAAGTTTTTGTAGTGAGGTGGTCTTGCATGTGTGATAATGAAATTTTGGAGCCATTGACTAGTTCAGAGTGAACTCAGATTTATAGCTATACATAAAGAGTCAACCAAATAACAACAAAAATGCAATTAAGATAAATAGCATTGTTCATACTGCATGATGGTATATTAAAAAAAATTCTTGTACAGCATCAAAAGACGGAGAAGAGAATTATTTCAATGCAAAAGAGAAAGCTAGTCCCATTGTATATTCGACTAGGTGTTAGAAATTATGAATGCATCTTGTAATTTCTTTATTACATCTTATAATATTTTAAATAATCTCATGATACTAAATATTATGATCTCTTTGACCCCATTTGGTAACTATTGTAGGACAGAAAGACACTATTAGACACTATTTAGGGAAGGAGATAGATATAAAGTCTTTGTTCTCAGTTATTCCTTCTCTACTAGCTTTCAACAATCTCAACACAAGGAAACAACCTTGAGAAACCCAATGGACAAATGCCTTGAAGGAGGCTAAGAAAATCCCATGAACTTGTTCAAGGAGAAGAATAAGGTTGTATGCTTGACGTTAATACTTTTCACCATGGCAATAAAAAGGTTCATTTTTAATGGTGCTTTACTAAAAGAAAAAATTGGACGAGTAAACACTCTCGATAAACTCAATAGACAAAACCCCTGAAAGAGTCTAGGAAAGCAAACATGTTACATAAAACTTAAGCAGGGAGAGATCTGGCATGATACTTTACACTGCTATGAGATGCAACCTGTGAAGGACATTCTTTTTTTCCTTTTTCTAATAAAATGAATTCATCAAGATGAAGAGAAAGAATTAAAGGAGCCAAGATGCTTGACAAAAACATAGATTAGAAAAAACAAGAGATCAATGTAAAAACTACTCCAATATCTCAACATATCAAATCCAAAGGACTTTATCATCCTTATAAGAACCTGTATTGTGGATCGAGGAAAGGTAAATCCATCTTATGTATCCATCCATGAGCATTTATCCTCAGGCTTCTTGTCCTCTATGGATTAATTTCTTTATATCATGAAGTGTAAGACATGATCCTTTTCTTTCTAACTTTTGGAACATTTTGCTTGTATTTTTGCTCCCATTAGTAAATCATAATTCCTTAGTACTTTTCAAAAGCTAGATTGTGTTTGAATTGAAACTTTATCGTGCTTATTACTCTCATGGACGTACACTTGTGAAGAAATCTGCTATCTGAGGTGCTGTGGGTCCTTATGCATTGGGATTACACCATGAGTATCATATCATAAAGCAATATTGTAGTACCTACATGTTAGTGATACTATCATTCATTGAAACGTGCAGGAATATGCTAAGAAGGCTTCCATAATTTGCCCTGAGAATGAAATCAATGATTGTGATTCATTAGAAGGTTGTGATATGAAAACCCCAGATCAAATCAGTGCTGAATTAAAAGATCTAAGTCAGAAAGTTGAGCATGAGTGCCGAAGGCATGTTGTAATCATTCTTCCCCATGTTATCGTTTTACAGCCGAGCAGAAGCTTCTGGCAAGATCTTTTTATTTTTTCTTTCTTATTCTTTTCTTGTTCCCTCTGTAGGCACTCTGAACCAATTGCTGATCTTAGGATGCTTTATGAGAAAAAACAACGCAAGATTATGAAGAGGCAGAAAGTGTACAAAGCTCTTCGACAAAAGTTGGATGTATGTGCTTTTTCCCTCTTTGTTAACTTAGTTGACAATGTAATATCTTCATTTGTTGACTTTAGTTCTTGAAATTATTCTTTTCTAAAGTTGGATATCTGATTTCAACATAGTGGTAGTATCCAGGGACGGATTTATGTGTCAAGTTTTCGGGGCAAGTGGCCCACTAATATTTAGAAATTTCTTGAGCAGTACATGATAATGATATTTATTTTTTCCCATTATATAATTAAATTTGACCCCATTATATTAAATTATTATGAAAATTATTTATTATCATATTATATAATCTGATAGTCAATTGTTCATCTATTGGGAGGTTGTTTGCCATATCCGGAATAGAGCTTTAATAGCCTTGAGCATGGGTTTGATTGTTGTTTAGACATTGGAACTGGGCAAATAGTTCTATGACATGGATCAAACATGGAATTTTGTCGTTGTCTTTATTATTATTATTATTATTATTATTATTATTATTATTATTTCAGTGAAATTCTATGTATCTGTGCATTAATGATAAGATACAATTAAATTTTTGCAATCTTTGTTTTTCATTGGACACTTATTATCTGTGGTGACTTTATCATTTAAAGTCTTTCATGTAGGAATGATTTTAATATTTATTGCATGCATCTTTCTGGTGACTTTGCTATTTAACATCTTTCATAGAGGAATAAGTTGTGTTTCATGGCAGGCATGCCAGAGAGCCTTAGAGATACGGGGGAAGAAGTTTAAGAGCAATGCAACTCGCCTGAAGCAGCAGCTTTCTTGGAAGTATAAATTCTTTAACCATACATCATCTTTGTTTCCATGACTTTTCCACTGCTTCAAGGCATTGTTTGTTATATTTTAACTTGGGCTTCTTGATTCTTCCTCATATCAGGTTTAATGATCATCTGAGGAAGAAAGGAATCAGCGGACTTATTAAAGTTAATTATGAGGAGAATACCTTATCTATTGAGGTAAAGTCAGTGTAATATTCTACTGCATTCATTTGATTTGTTATACCTTCCTTTACTCTGGTTCCAACAAATTTATGCATGGGTAAACACTAATTGGGCCCTATCAATTTTTGTTTCATACAAATTAGTTTCTTACAAAAAGAAACTGACAAATAGATTACTGATCTTTTAAAATATTATAGAAATTAGTCCTTAATGAAAAAAAATAAAACGACATTAATTTCTTATCTATTAATTTTTAAAACAATTTATTCACCTTCGGTTTGTACCACTGAAATTTGTTTCTTGGATTTCTGATTTTGTGAAGTTCTTGATTCTTTTGGTTATAGGTTCAAATGCCTCAAGATGCATCTAACAGAGCTGTTCGAGACACCAGGGGGCTTTCAGGTTAGTTGTGTAGGGTCATGATGATTATGCTACAATTGTAGGGTAAATATCTGTTCCATTTTATTATGGACCCCAAATATTAGGATTGCTAGTAATTCCCATTCCCCAAGTAGTGTTACCCCATGAGAATATTTTACTTGTACAGAGAGTAGTGAGAGTGGACTTTTGTCAAAGGGGATTTAATTGTAATTGAGTCAATTGGAGATTTGGGATGGGTTTTGTAACTAACATGAGAGAGAATTTTCAAGGTGGAAGGAAGGTGAGGGTAGGGGAGAGATATTGTGAGGAATATCTCAAAATTGGAATCGATGCTTGGGAAAGCGGCTGGGTCTTTTTAACACCTACCACCTTTATTAGTAATAAAAACACGTATTCCTCATCATATTTCCATGTTTCCATCATCTGATACCATGTTCCTAAGTCCTAACAAATTTTGTCCTCCATTCAAAAAGTAGAGGCAGATTGGAAAATGAACAGTTTGTCCATAGATTTATACCTACTACCTACAGTATTATATCTTTTTGTTCAGGAATAAAGGTTAAATATATGTCTACATATAGATACTTGTTACAGTTACATTGTATTTCACATAACGGCAGTGCTTTACACGATGTCTCATATTATTAATTTGTGCATGTTTTTATTGTCTATTTGCTTATAATTAGGTGGGGAGCGTTCTTTTTCAACTTTGTGCTTTGCATTAGCTCTCCATGAAATGTCAGAATCCCCCTTCAGAGCAATGGATGAATTCGATGTCTTTATGGTATGGATATAGTCTCATCGTTTAGTTACTATTATTATCTCCTTGTATGCTCTAAAATTTAATCGTATTTAGTTCTATATGTTGAATTTGGAATCTGGATTCGGTCTTCAGGATGCAGTAAGCCGAAAAATCAGCTTGGAGACACTGGTTGATTTTTGTGTGGCACAAGGATCCCAATGGCTATTCATCACCCCCCATGATACCAGGTAGTGTTAGGTGTTGTACTTTATAAATATATTGATTGTTGAGCAAAATAAATTAAGCACTCTCAACCTTCTTATGTGTCTAATCTTGTTTGATTAATTAATTGTGCAGCACGGTGAAGCCAGGACCTAAGGTAAAGAAGATGCAAATGCTAGCCCCTCGCTCTTGATCGGTCTAGATGTGCTTGCATTGGATGAAAATGTATATTTTGATTGGAAATCTCACTTATGTGTGAACATCTTGTTCCCAATTCGGGAAATGTTTTAAGTTTATTATGCTTGGTGTTATATTTTGAATGGTAATTTTAATTATGCAATGTATATAATGAAAGGGTTACGGATAATATGGGAGTAAGAGACTTTCACTAAAGCTATTAGGTGTTTATTTTGATATAATGTACTGAGTTTATGAAAATATGGATATATGAGAAAATGATATCCGGACTATATTATGAAAAATCATTAGGTGTTCTACTTATCATTGATATATTAATTAAGATCAATTTTATGGTGCCTTTTAAAGTTTTTTAACTTTTATACTTTTAAATTTAAAATTAATTATTTTACCTATTTTAGTAATTAGGCAATATTTTTTAAGCACCATAGCAAACACCATTAATTAATTACAAGTCATTAATGAGTGTTTATAACAAAGTCATTTTAGCAATTGTAACAAATTAATTGAAGAGTAAATTTTCTTGTTTACACTTGGAACATCTAATAATGACTCCAGTGTTATGTGTATCATTGTTTATTTTTATTTGTTTTTAAAAATATATTATTTTTACACTAAAATGCTTTTATTATAAAAAGACTTGCTTTTAATTCTCAAAATATCTTTTATCACTTTGTAAAAATACAACATATTGTATTAGTTAAATATTGATTGTATTTATCAAAATTAATTAAAAATAAATTAAGATTTCAAATGAATTCATGTGTAAATTTCGGCAAAAGTATATAATATGCACTGATTTTTTCTAGTAACAAATTAATAGAAATTTTTTTTTGAAGAAATTAACAATTAACAGTTAAGGGGTTACCTTATCTACTCCTTAACTACTTGAAAAAAAAATGAAATAAAACAAGTTCTTTGATGAAAGGGTCAGGTTGAGTTTTTGCTGTCAGCAATATAATTTTGGTAAATGTTATGATACCTATCACTTTGTATCTAAGTTATTAAAAAAGATAAATAAATAATATTTAATGAAATTTTCATGATTTATTTTTTACTTTAAACATTTTATTTTTTACTTTAAAAGAGAAGTTAGGCAATTTAGGCACCATAACAAAGGTACCATAAAACTCACCTTTAATCTTTATGAAATCTTCGTTAGATAATACTGTAGGATTCAATTGAAATATCGTAAACAGTCATAAAATAAAGTGTTTGGTTTGTTAGTTGGTTAGACGAAAGACCCGTGGACCGTGGTAGAGAGAAAACAATAAAATGCTTGAGATATTTAGTTAAATTTGATTAAGTAAAAAAAGGTTCGGTCATTGAACATTTCTGATATTTTTGTTTTGTAAAAACGTTTTATGCTTAGATGGGGATACCTTTTCTTTTCCTCAAGTAAAAAACTATAAGTAAGCACCATTGAGTTTGTTTTTAATTCCCTAAAATCTGCAATTCAAGCTTTTTTATGAATAGGTAACCGTTATTGTTTGATTGTGCTGTCCTGATGGATACAAAAATTTCATACCTACTACGTTGCAATCTGTCAAAAAATTGAGAATAGTAGACTAGTAGTTGGTGTGATAGTTTTTATATAGATCTCAATGCAAAATAGATTTACATTGCTATTATGGAGTAGATATTATTATTCTTCTAATTTATAATGCTACTATTTTATTATATACTATTCTCAAATTTGCACAATGAAAATAATTTCTTGTAACATAAAAAGTAAGATACTAAAAATAGATGATAATTTACAAAACGTTTACAAATAATTGAAATTAGTTGAGATCGGAGACTGAAACTTAATATTATGTTTGGTGATCGAAAATTAAAATTAAAATTTTAGTTATAGAATACAAAATTTCGGTTTTTTAGTATTTTTAAAAAATAAAATTAGATGAGATTGAAATTTTTTGGATAGAAACTCAAATTTAGAGAGGGGGAGAGAGAAGGAGAGAGAAAGAGAGCCTACGACTGCAGCGTTTGCTTGACAAATAGTGTAGCCCAAACCATTCCTCCTCGTTCTTGGACATTGCATTTGAAGTGTAAGAATTTTTCTATTTGTTTATGAAAAAAAAGCTGGAAAAGATAAGAAAAAAGAAAAAAAAAGTATTTAAGTAATTTTGTTTATTTATATATGTTTTTTTAATAAAAAAATACTGAAACATAATTTAGTTTTGTATATTTTGTATTAAATATAATATAAAAATTTAATTTAATATTTGTTTCTTAATTTCTGTTAGAAAAATTTTATAAACATTAACAAAAGTACCCGTCAAATAAAGAAACTAATGTACCCATTAAAAATAGGTTTTATATGATAAAAGCACTCAAATCCTATATTTTTGTTCATTTTTTAATAAAATTCTCAAATTAACCCAACTCTTTTATCTTCAAATTCAACGCCACCACCATCTCTTCTTAAAATCTCAAACTTTAACATCTTTCCATTACTATCACCTTCTTTATTCTCTGTTACTCCATTACTGTCATCACTACCGTCACCATCTTTCTACGCCGACAATAACGATGACAATGATGACGACAAGGTCTCTAGGTAATCCGCTTGTTCCCACACAATGCTGCCACCTTCGACGACACCCACCTCAAGCCCTGCAGTGGCCCCTCAAGTCCGCGCATAGATTACTTCTACCTCGGGATGATGAGTTCAATGCCATCAGATTCAAGCTCCAGCAGTACTATCGGAACTTTGATGGCGCTACCATACCAGAAATTAAGTGACTTGTCGAAAGTGAAACCAATGCCTCCCCTGTCCTGCTATAATTTTTGACCATGGCAGAGTGAAGAAGACAAGGACGAAAAGTATAAGGAGAATCAAGAAGAAGAAGAAAAATAGTTCTTTTCTCTGAGAGGCTCTTCTGATAACAAGAATGTCCTCCTTCTCCTGTTGTAATTCTTGGAACCAAAGATTCAAGTTCTTGTTCATTGGAGGTTTTTCCTTTAGAGAAATTCGGATGCAGAAGCTTAACTTCAAGAATCTCATCTCATTCTCGTTCTTGTTCCTCTCTTAGTCTCAAAAGCACCAACTTCCTGTCACCGCCCCATCAGAACCCAATTTCTGAGTCGCAATCGTCGTCTACTTTCTGTTCTTCGTCTTCTTCTCCTAAGACTATAGAGGAGTTGATAATGGAGAAGGTAATTAAGGTGGTGGTAATGGAGGAATATGAAAATTTGAGATTTGGGAAAGAATAGATGATGGTGGAGTTGAGGTTGAAGATAAAAGGTGAGGATAATTTAAAAATTTTATTAAAAATTCAACAAAAATATAGGATTTGGATATTTTTGTCGTACGGAACCCATCTTTAATGGGTTCAACGTTAATTTCCTTCTTTAATCAGTACTTTTATCAGCGTTTATAAAATTCATAGATACAAGTGGTTGTTTTTTTATTTCTATTTTTTAATCTCAATCTCTTTTTTAAACACGGGCTTAGTTTTGTATTATAAGAGTATTGTTCATACTTTGACCTACAACTTAGTCAGACCCAAAATGAGTAAAGCTCAATCAACACTCTACAGATATTAGTATTCAGATCTTCATTACTACTTACCCGACCTTATAAGAGGTCGAATACAGCGACACAAGTCTAGCCCTACTTATCTAAATAAGTTACTAATTCTTAAAATATTTCTTATTAATTTAGAAGGGGGATCTCAACAACCTCCTTAACAAAAGAGAACGGTTAGCTATCATCAAAGGTGGAACTACTCCAAAAGATGGTTATTGATTCTACATATATACCTATAAATATCCTGACACCCTCAAGTATACTTTGAACCCAATCTACTAAAAATTTGCCTAAAGTCCATGTTAACTAATAGTCCTGCTACGCATCTAATTCTTTTTGACAAGAAATTCCAACCAAGTTGACCAAAACCCAACAAAAATCACTTTCATTACACGCAACGTATACACACGCACGCTTCACTAATGCAAACATATCCTTCTTCGTCTCTGTGTTCCTTCTTCTTCTTCTTCGCATTCTTCCTTTTTCTTCGTCGCGTTCCTTTTTTTCCTTCATGTGTTTTCTCTCCATCGACGTTCTTTTATTGCTGCTGTTATTGCAGTGTTTTTTCTTTTTTTTCTTCCTAATAATTTTACAGTATTTATTTATTTTTTTATTCCTGTTAATAGAGTGAAACAAGAAGAATTATGAGAAAATGAAATAAAAAGAAGAAGTAGCAAAATATGAGGAGGAGGAAGAGGAAGGATTTTGAATTATGTAGAACTTATCAAAATAAAAGTACACCAAAAATTCTAAACAAATACACATAAATATCTTAGTTTTTACACCGAAATTTTGATATAAAAGTACAAAAATGTCTTCTTTGATGCTGTATTTTTTCTTCTTCTTTTTTTCTTTATTTATTTCTTTCTTTTAATTGAATGAATGTAAGTTCATCCTCTTTCTAATAATTTAATAGCATTATATATTTCTTCTTCTTTTTTGTTTGATTTTTTTTTAGTCTTATTGAGAAAGTAAAACAAAAAGAAACTTGAAAAGGTAAAACAAGAACGAAAAGATGAGTAAGAAAAAGAAAAAGAAGACGATGATGAAAATGAAGAAGCAGCAACAGAAGACGAGGAGGAGACAGAGGAAGAATTTTGAATTATACAAAATTTATGAGAATAAAAAAATTTATTAACAAATATACGTAAATTTCTTAGTTTTTACATCGAAATTTTGCTACAAAAACAAAAAAATGTCTTCTTTAATACTGTATTTTTTTCTTCTTCTTCTTCTTTTATTTCTTTCTTTTTTTTTAGTTGAATAAATGTAGGTTTATCTTCTTTCTAGTAATTTTACAACATTATGTGTTTCTTCTTCTTCTTTGTTTGATATTTTTTGTTTTTATTATTCTTAAGAGAGTAAAACAAAAAGAAACTTGAGAAGGTAAAAAACAAGAAAGAAAAGATGAATAAGAAAAAAAGAAGATGATTATGAAAAAGAAGAAGAAGCAACAAAAGATGAGGAGGAGGAAGAGGAAGAATTTTGAATTATGCAAAACTTATCAAAATAAAAAAACACCGAAATTTCTTAACAAATACACATAAATTTCTTAGTTTTTATACCTAAACTTTGCTAAAAAAACACAAAAATGTCTTCTTTAATGCTGTATTTTTTTCTTCTTCTTTTTTCTTTATTTATTTATTTTTAGTTGAATGAATGTAGATTCATTGTTTTTATTCTTGCTAAAAGAGTAAAACAAGAAAAAATTTGAGAATGTAAAATAAAAAAGAAAAGATGAATAAGAAAAAAAATGATGATGATGAAAAAGAAGAAGAAGCAGTTGCAAGACGTAGAGACAATAGAGTAATTTATCATGGCCCAATGCAAGTAGTTATGAAATGATTAACACTTTAGTACTGCGACATCTCATTAGCAAGTTAATGTGCATGAATATTCGGGATAAATTGTGTGCTTTTTAGTTGGGTTGTAGATAATATTCTCTCTCATCTTAAAGAAGGAAGGATTGGACCCTCATCGTTTGTGGTGAGTTTTGAATTACGCAAAACTTATCAGAATAAAATACACCGAAATTTCTTAACAGATACACATAAATTTATTAGTTTTTGCACCGAAATTACTTAATAATTATGAAACGCAAACTCAGTTCGAAAACAAGCACATAAAAACGACTGAATCATGAACAAAAACACATCCAAATTAATTTTAGATCGGACAACATCATTAATATGACAAAAGTTCAACAATAACGATAATAATAACGACGATAACGATGAAGATGACGATGACGATAACGGTAATGACGATGATGATATAATGATAACAATGATGATGATGATGATGGAGAAGGAGGAGGAGGAAAACAAATAAAAAGAAGATACGGAGCATTGACACTTTCTTGATTTGTCGTGTTCACATGTCGGACACATTTCGAACACGACACTCTTCAATACTCATCTGACACGTGTGTCTTCTGTGTTCAGCCGTGTCTTAATAAAGAATAAAAAAAATTTCGGACACTCTTGGACACACCTATATACCATCACGTGTCATCGTGTCCAGTCTTATTATTAACATGTATTTTTAAAATGAGTTTAGAAATATTATATATTATTAATTATTAAAACAAAAAATATTTTAAATATTTTATATGATTAAAAGAAGGCATTAAAAATAATTAAAAATTTAATTTATATTTTAATATCAATAAAATATCAAAATATCATTATAATTTATTTAAAAGATATTTTATATTTTATATATATACCATATTTCCGTGTCTTATAAGAATTTCAAATTCGCATATCTGCGTGTCCTGTGTCGTGTCCCATTTCCGTGTATCATAGAAAATAAGAAATCAAATGGAAAAGAGGAAGAGGAGGAGGAGAAGGTAGCGATGGTGGTGGTGACAATGATAACAAAAAAAAAAAAAAACAGCAACTAAAATGTTAGTAAGAAGGAGAAGGAGAAGGAAAAGACACGTGATTTGAAAAGCGATTATGATAACTTTGTTAGAGTTAGTTAAGTATTTTACTTGAATGTAAAATTTTATTTGCTAATTTAAATATCGGAGTCTCCTGCAGATACAACCTCCTACTTCTTTATGAGAAATTCAGACAACGACTACACAATACTAGCTTACGTCAAATATTTCTCCAAAAAAAATCTGAACCACACGTTGTGCCTAAAACAATTCAATTTTAGATAACCCTAAAAATAAGTATAAAATCTTATTAGAACCTAATAAAATCATTAAGAGATCGATATTCAATAATGTAAAGGGATACTTAATGGCCTCACATTAATGTAAACCCTTAATTACTACCCACATTTTCTGGATTTGGGGAGTCAAAACTCAAATCACACTAAAATAAAATCAGGTTAAAACTCAAAAAGCGATAACTGTGTATTGTGTAGCCTAAAGCCTGGTGTAACTGAGCATCATTATTAACTTACCTTTTAATATATATGGAAGGGAAAAAGAAAATTTATTTTAAAAAGGAAAGGTCCCAATTATTTTGTCTTTTTGTGAAATGAGATATGCCGTTAGCAGCCACAAGAAGAAAACAAAAAAAGCAGCACACTCCAAATAAATAATAAAAAAATAAAATAATTATATGATAACAAAAATATTCAAAATCTGAGTCTCAGAATCAAAGCAGAGAGAGAGAGAGAGAGAGAGAAAGACTGAAAGAGAGTGAAAAACTCCAACAAACAATTCCGTTGGCGTTGGACCCTAAAAAAAGTGTTAAGAGCTTTCAATAAAAAAAACTATTCATATTTCCACATTTTCCGATTTCTGAATCGAATGAAATTTGACGCAGAAGAAGACGCTGCTGCAGCACTTGAACGAATAACAACTACACCGCAACCACTTAAACGATGTCGTTTCCACCTTCCAACAACAATACCCAGAACCAGAATCAGCATAATGCGATTATAAAGAACCCTAACCCTAACAATTTCCCAATTTCTTCTCCCACAAAGAAGAGAGCTTCAAGGTGGTCCGATATCTGGCTCAAGACCAACACCAACGCCAAGAATAATAATCCCCTCAACTCCATGGTCGTTGCTATGCAGCTTCACTCTCTCTCTTCTTCCCCCAAACACCCGAAATCGATTCCCAATTTCTCAATCATGGACCGAACCCTACTCTTATCCGACGAGCTTCTTTTGAAGATCCTCGCCAAGCTTCCAGATTCTCAGAGGAACTCAAATTCCCTCGTTTGCAAGCGGTGGCTCAACCTCCAGGGTCGACTCGTTCGTTCCCTCAAGGTATTGGACTGGAACTTCCTCTTATCTGGTAGGTTGATTCACAGGTTCCCGAATCTAAATCACGTTGATTTGGTCTCTGGGTCTTTGATTTCTCCGAGAAATTCCGGAATTTGTTTGAGCCATCGTTATCTTTCCATGCATGTTGATTCTGCGTCTTCGCCAAGTTGGTGTTTTGGTGAGGAGAATTTGCTCCCTGTTGAGGTCATTGACAACGGCCTAATTGCTCTTGCCGGTGGCTGCCCCAATTTGCGCCGGCTTTCGGTGATCGGAGCCAGCGAGATGGGCCTGCTGAGTGTGGCTGAGGAGTGTTCCACATTGCAGGAGCTTGAGCTGCAGAGGTGCAGTGACAATGTACTTCGAGGGATCGCGGCTTGCGCGAATTTGCAGATCTTGAAACTTGTGGGGAATGTTGATGGTTTGTACACTTCAGTTGTGTCTGATATTGGGTTAACCATTTTGGCTCAGGGGTGTAAGAGGCTGGTGAAGCTTGAGCTTAGTGGGTGTGAAGGTAGCTTTGATGGAATCAAAGCCATTGGCAAGTGTTGCCAAATGTTGGAGGAGTTGACTTTTTGTGATCACAGGATGGATGATGGGTGGTTGGCAGCACTCTCATTTTGTGAGAATTTGAAGACATTGAGGTTCCAGTCTTGCAAACGGATCGATCATAATCCTGGTTTAGAGGAGTACTTGGGTTCTTGCGAGGCACTCGAACGGCTTCATTTGCACAAATGCCAGCTTCGCGACAAGAAGAGTGTTGCGGCCATGTTTTCCGTCGGCAGGGCTGCAAAGGAGATCATTATCCAGGATTGTTGGGGATTGGACAATACCATGTTTAGCTTCGCAAATATTTGCAGGTAAATGGGTCCTCTTTTAACATCCCCACTGAATTTGAATTCTGAATTCTCATGTCTGCCTTTTAATTTGTTATTATTGAAGTTTCTGTATTCATAGGAATAATTGTAACTGTAATCTGGTCTTTAGACACTGCAGATCTATAAAGAAATCTTAGAAGTTCATAAAAGTGCAAAGACCACTTTTGATTCGATGTGATCCAGGTGTTGGTGTTGGAATCGCTCTGTTCCATGAGATTATTGAGGAGTTTCAATTAACTATTAATATTCCTCAACTCCAATTTATTTGTAACATATAATGTTAAAACTTGATTTCTACATGTAGTTATTACTCGAAACGCTTTATGAGTTATGCATTGACAGTTACTACTCTTGTACTTTTTCAGGCGGGTAAAATTGTTGTACTTAGAAGGATGCTCAATGCTAACAAATGAAGGTTTGGAATCTGTAATCCATTCTTGGAAGGAGCTTCAGAGCCTTAAAGTAGTGTCATGTAAGAACATAAAGGACAGTGAAATCTCTCCTGAATTAGCAACCTTATTCACCACTCTCATAGATTTGAAATGGAGGCCAGACACCAAATCACTTCTTCCATCAAGTCTTGCCGGAATAGGCATGGGTAAGAAAGGTGGTAAATTTTTCAGGAGGGTGTGATATGTAGTTATCCAAATTCTCTTAGAACAGGAAAAAAAAAAGAACAGATGTTATTTTCACTGACAGTGAAAATTTGTACCAATATGTAGTAGTCACTTTGTTACTGTTAACTTAGATGTTGACGGTTGAAATATCATTGTTGTTTTCTTCCGTCCAACTAAGGGAATAGCATAGAAAAATGTAATTATGTATAAGTCTAACCCAGTTCACTTGATGTAGAAATTGGGTACCTTAGCTTGTTCCCTTACTTGCATTCTTTTTCTTCCATAGATGAAAGTTCAGTTCAAATAACCAAGCTACCGTTATTGGTGGGCCTGGTGCCCTTTAAGATATACAATAAGCTTTGGCATAATTATGATTGTTTATTGCAACATTACATTACATCACATCATCACATGTGATTTGATGCAAAGCAAGTATGTAGTTTCAACTTTCAATATCAATGGGATGCGGATACTCCTTCCGTTTCAAAATATAGTTACTGTTTGTCTTGTTTCCCTTCTCACCATTCACCATCAATCATTTACTCTTTCAATGTTGCCGAACTGTAAAATATTTACCCCTTTTAAAAGGATATTGATCTTTGCAAATTGAGTATAGTTAAGATGAAAAGTATTTTATATTCTATCTTTACAAACATTAAATATTTTTCGTATTTTCATTATATATAATTGATTACATTATCGTAAAGCAGTAATGAACTAAACTAAAATCTAGTTCAAACTGATTATCTAATGTTACTTTAATATATTTAAAAACAAATAACGGAGATGTTGCTATTCTTTAATAATGGTTAATACTCAAGTCAGTGGTTCATCTATCATGATTTTGGGATTTGGCTATGATAAAACTTATTTTTTATTTTTTCCTCATTATTTCTATCAAATTTTATAATTATATTTTTTATCGTTATATTTTTTCTTAAATCTTTTTGTATGAAAAAAAATAGTAAATTAGAATTTCATAATTTATTCTAGTTTATCACTAAATAAAATATAACACTAATTTTTGTATTTTTATCTTTTGTGTCTTATTTTTAATATCTTATCTTATCATATTCTCAGAATTAATGCAGCCTAATATTTACCTCCGATAGACAATATAACCCCCTCTAATTTGATTTGTTTAATTAAAATGACTATTTTAAAATTTTAAAATTCTTTTAGGAGCTATTTTAAAATTTTTTAAACTCTTTGAGAACTATTTTATACTTTATTTTTCGGATCAAATTAGAAGAGATTATATTGTCGAACGAAATAAATAGTAAAAACTATTTTATATATTTTAAAAAAAATTAGTGTCTAATTTTAAAATCTAATAGAATGATTTAAGTAATTACTCCTATCACTTTTGGTAAATTTGATAGAAAACAAATATAATTTTCCGAAGAGAGAATATTTTTTTCTTGAAAAAAAAATTAGTGTCTAATTTTAAAATATTTTTTTCTTGAAAAATTTTTTTTATTAAAAGGGCGTGGACTTGTGGGCCGGACTAGTTAGACACCCTACATTCTCCTCCCCGTCCGCGCCTATAAATATACCATGATAGGGCATAGTTTTTCTATTTCGCTCTCATTGTCATTTATGCAACGCGAGAAAAGAAAACTCTTTCCTCTCGCCTCTGCCAGGGTTTTTGATATTTTCCGAGCCTGAAGACCAAAATTGAAAGATAGAACAGAAAAGAAGACAAGAACTATTGATCAAACTTAAAAATAACATTGAAACATAAATTTTTTCGAAGCAAAAATCAATTCTATATTATAAAGAATAAACAAATAATAACTGCATCTTCTTTTCCGTCACCGTTCTGGTTGACATGGATATTAGGTTTCCTTATTCGCCGGCGGAAACTGCAAATGTCCGTACGGTTCAGTTCGGAATTCTCAGCCCCGATGAAATCGTAATGTTTTCCAACTTTAAATATTTCAAAACCCTCGAACTTGAAGAAACCACAATGATTGTGATTGTGATTGTGATTGTGATTGTGTGTGTGTGCGTGTGCAGAGGAGAAACTCTGGTGGAAATCGAGCACGGGGAGAGCTCGGAAAAGGGGAAGCCAAAGGTCGGAGGGTTGAGCGACCCTCGCCTTGGAACCGTTGATAGGAAGGTCCGGTGTGCCACGTGTACGGCTGACATGGCTGAGTGCCCGGGGCATTTCGGTCACTTGGAGCTCGCTAAGCCAATGTTTCACGTTGGTTTCTTGAAGACGGTGCTCACCGTCATGCGTTGTGTTTGCTTCAACTGCTCCAAAATTTTGGCGCGTGAGGTCCGATTTCAAATGTTTTGAGAACCATGCATTGAGTTAATAGGAGGAAGGAGCTTAGTTGCTTTTGTTCAATTTGAATTTTATCTGAATTCTTGTTTAGTAGTCTCTTTTTAAGTTGACTATGGTTTTGGAGCAGGATAAGAAGTTTGAACAAGCTTTGAAGATTGGGAACCCTAAAAACAGGCTGAAGAGGATCTTGGATGCTTGCAAAAACATAAGCAAGTGTCAAGGTGGTGAAGATTCTGAGGAGCTGGTTCGAATTGGCTGCGGTGCCTTGCAGCCCAAGATTACCATTGACGGTATGAACATGATTGCTGAGTATAAGGCTCTGAGGAAAAAAAACAATGACCATGAACAGCTTCCTGAACCTGAAGAAAGGAAACAGATTCTTTCTGCAGAAAGAGTAATAATTGATATTTGATCCGAGTTCGGAATTTATATTATTATGTTGACTTCTATGTTTGTTGCTAAATAGTAAATAATAAATAGACATGTTGAATCAATTGAAGGTTCTTGGTGTTCTAAAAAGGATAAGCGACGAGGACTGCGAATTGTTGGGCTTGAATCCGCAGTTTGCCCGTCCTGATTGGATGATCTTGCAAGTTCTTCCAATTCCTCCTCCACCAGTGAGACCTTCTGTTATGATGCACTCATCCTGTAGGTGTGAGGAAAGTGTTCTCTTCTCTTGCACTGTCTTTACTTGCTGTACAAGTTTTCTAAGCTCTTTAAATTTAATTAATCCTTTACCAATGATACTGATGAGTGATAACATTTTCATCTTTATCTTACCTAGATTATGTTATTGTTGGTGCATGTAGGATGACTTGACTCATCAGTTAGCCACAATCATCAAGCACAATGAAAATTTGAAGAGACATGAGAAAAATGGATCACCTCAGCATATTGTTTCAGAGTTTTCTAAGTTGTTGCAGTTCCATATAACCACATATTTTGATAACGAGTTGCCGGGACTGCCAAGAGTATGTTTGTGTTCATATGCCGCGGTTTACTACTGATATAATCTGCATTTCCTTTATAACCATTGAATTTGGAATTTTGATAAAATTTTCATAGGCTACTCAAAGAACAGGAAGGCCTATCAAATCAATTTGTAGCAGGCTTAAAGCCAAAGAAGGTCGGATTAGAGGAAATTTGATGGGGAAAAGAGTTGATTTTTCTGCTCGAACGGTTATTACACCAGACCCGAACATTAACATTGATGAACTCGGAGTGCCATGGAGTATTGCTTTGAACCTTACATACCCTGAGACTGTAACTCCATATAATATTGAAAGGTTGTCCTTTGGATATGGTTTTCTACTTGCTTGGCTTTTAAAACATTTTGTATAATTATTAACCAAACAAAGAATTTTAATTTACAAAAAAAATGTGAAAAACAGGTTGAAGGAGCTTGTAGAGTATGGACCCAATCCCCCACCTGGGAAAACTGGTGCCAAGTACATCATTCGCGATGATGGGCAAAGGCTTGATCTCAGATATTTGAAGAAAAATTGCCATCCCCATTTGGAGATAGGATACAAGGCATTGTGTTTTAGATGATAACAATTTCTCTTCTTATTTTAAAAAGGTTTCCTCTTGATGTCTGCTAATAGTTTCAATTGTTGTGATTTTAGGTGGAGCGCCATTTGATGGACGGAGACTTAGTTCTCTTCAATCGTCAGCCTAGTCTTCATAAAATGTCCATTATGGGGCACAGAATCAAAATCATGCCTTATTCTACGTTTCGGCTTAATTTGTCGGTAACTAAGCCTTATAATGCTGATTTTGATGGGGATGAAATGAACATGCATGTTCCTCAGTCATTTGAAACCAGAGCAGAGGTGTTGGAGCTCATGATGGTGCCTAAATGCATTGTGTCTCCTCAATCAAACAGACCAGTAATGGATATTGTTCAAGACACACTATTAGGATGCAGAAAAATCACCAAGAGAGATACCTTCATCACAAAGGTATTATTCACCGAATTTTTATATATTGCTGCAGTTACTTGATATATGAAAAAGTTCTTGTACAAGCTATTCAGATTAATGAATTTTTTGTTTTCCTTTTTCTTTTTTAAAGGATGTATTTATGAACATTCTAATGTGGTGGGAAGATTTCGACGGGAATGTTCCTACACCAGTAATATTGAAGCCAGAACCATTGTGGACTGGGAAACAAGTTTTCAATCTTATTATTCCCAAGCAAATAAATTTAACTAGGTATTCTAGCTGGCATGATGATAACGAAGGAGGATCATCAATAACTCCAGGGGATACTATGGTCAGAATTGAAAAAGGGGAACTACTTACCGGAACTCTTTGCAAAAAGACACTTGGAGCATCTACTGGAAGTCTCATTCATGTCATTTGGTATGCAACATCACTATATAAAATGTTAATGTTCCATTCATCTTTACAACTTCTTTGCAAAGGGTTGAATTGATCTTGGTAAACTTGGTGGCTTTGGAAACTGTTAAATTCAGTTACTTTCTTCTTTGCACACCCTCACTAATGTTGGCTTGAATACAGGGAAGACGCTGGCCCCGATGCAGCTCGTAAATTTCTTGGTCACACTCAGTGGCTTGTAAACTACTGGCTTCTGCAGAATTCTTTTAGCATTGGAATTGGTGATTCGATTGCGGACGCTTCGACTATGGAGGTTATTAACCAGACTATTTCAGAGGCAAAGGAGAAAGTGAAAAAACTATTCAGGGATGCTCAAGAAAAGAAGTTGGAGTCTGAACCCGGTCAGACAATGATGGACACATTTGAGAAGAAAGTGAATGAGGTGATTCAATTATATTGCAGGTCACTTGATCTATTACTGAATTCTGCATTTGTTTGAATATGATGTTTCATGTTATTGGCAATCTTAGGTGCTGAACGAAGCTCGTAATGATGCCGGGAAAAAAGCGCAGACAAGTTTATCTGAGAGCAATAATCTGAAAGCAATGGTGACAGCTGGTTCCAAAGGAAGTTTTATCAACATATCTCAGATGACTGCTTGTCTTGGTCAACAGAATGTTGAAGGCAAGCGAATTCCATTTGGGTTCATAGATAGGACACTGCCACACTTTACAAAAGATGATTATGGGCCTGAAAGCCGAGGCTTTGTGGAGAACTCGTATCTTCGAGGGCTGACCCCACAAGAGTTCTTTTTCCACGCCATGGGAGGTAGGGAAGGTATTATTGATACTGCAGTGAAGACCTCTGAAACTGGATACATCCAAAGGCGGCTTGTGAAGGCTATGGAGGATATTATGGTCAAATACGATGGAACTGTTAGGAACTCCGTAGGAGATGTCATACAATTTCTCTATGGAGAAGATGGTATGGATGCTGTTTGGATTGAAACACAGAATCTTGATTCCCTGAAAATGAAAAAGTCAGACTTTGATAGGACCTTTAAGTATGAGTTTGATAAGGAGAACTGGAATCCTAGTTACATGCTTGAAGGGCCTATTAAAGACTTGAAATCCAGCATAGAGCTTCGTAATGTACTTGAGGCTGAAGTTGAAATGCTTGAACATGATAGACATCTGCTTGCAAATGAGATTGCCACTACTGGTGCTAGTTCTCTTCCACTGCCTGTTAACCTTAAGAGGCTTATCAGGAATGCTCAGAAGACATTTAAGATCGACTTTCGAATGCCTTCTGATATGGACCCGATTGAAATTGTAGAAGCTGTTGATAAGCTACAGGAGAGACTTAAAGTTGTTCCTGGTGATGATCTCCTTAGTCAAGAAGCTCAGAAGAATGCTACTCTCCTGTTCAGTATCCTTCTTCGCAGCACTCTTTCCAGTAAAAGGGTCTTGCAGGAATATAAGCTTTCCCGCGAAGCGTTTGAATGGTTAGTGGGAGAGATAGAATCAAGATTCCAGCAGTCACTAGTAACTGCGGGGGAAATGATTGGTTGTGTGGCGGCACAATCTATTGGGGAGCCGGCTACTCAAATGACTCTCAACACATTCCACTATGCTGGTGTAAGTGCTAAGAATGTTACACTTGGTGTTCCCAGGTTAACAGAAATTATAAATGTGGCCAAGAGAATCAAAACACCTTCCTTGTCTGTGTATTTGAAACCTGAGGTTAGTAGGACTTCAGAGGAGGCCAAACGTGTGCAGTGTGATTTAGAGCTTACTACACTTAGGAGAGTGACACAAGCTACAGAGGTGTGGTATGATCCAGACCCATTGTATACTGTAATTGAAGAAGATGTTGATTTTGTGAAGTTGTACAATGAAATGCCTGATGAAGAAGTTGCTCTTGAAAGAATGTCACCTTGGTTGCTTCGCATAGAATTGAACCGAGAGATGATGGTGGATAAGAAGTTGAGCATGGCTGACATCTCTGAGGAGATAAAACATGTGTTTGATGATGATTTGAAATGTATTTTCAATGATGACAATGCTGAAAAGCTCATACTTCGTATCCGAATCATGAATGATGAAGCCCACCGGGGAGAGATTCAGGATGATTCTGCTGATGATGTTTTCTTAAAGAGAATAGAAAGCAACATGCTTACTGAGATGAGATTACGTGGCATCTCTGGCATCAGCAAAGTTTTTATAAAAAGTATTGACGTTCCAAAATTTGATGACAATGAAGGTTTTCAGACTCATAAGGAATGGATGCTTGAAACTGAAGGTGTCAACCTTTTAGCTGCAATGTGCCATGAGCAAGTTGATGCAACAAGGACCATAAGCAACCACCTTATTGAAATTATTGAAGTCCTTGGAATTGAGGCAGTTCGGCGGGCTCTTCTGAATGAATTGCGTGCTGTCATCTCTTTTGATGGATCTTATGTCAATTACAGGCATCTCGCTGTTCTTTGTGATACTATGACTTATCGTGGCCATTTGATGTCAATTACGCGCCATGGTATCAACCGAAATGATACCGGTCCAATGATGAGATGCTCATTTGAAGAGACTGTTGATATTCTCCTTGATGCTGCAGCATATGCTGAGGCTGATCACTTAAGGGGTGTCAGCGAAAACATCATGTTAGGCCAGCTTGCGCCCCTTGGCACTGGACAATGCTCTCTGTATCTTAATGATGAGATGATTAAGAATGCATTTGATCTCCAGCTACCTGGTTATATGGATGGTCTTGATTTTGGCATGACACCTGCTCATTTCTCCATGTCAACTCCCTATCTTGATGGCTTGATGTCACCAACTCATTTGTCCAGTCCAAATCTGCGCCCATCACCAATTAATAATGCAGTTTTTTCACCTTATGGAATGGCCTGTGGTTACAGCGCATATCGAAGTGACTACAGTATATCTTCACCTGCTTATGATCCAGTTTCACCTAAGTACACTCCCACTGATCCTGGATATAGCCCTGTGTCACCAAGTTATAGCCCTCTTTCCCCAACTTACAGGTGAGTCATTCTTTGAATTCTTTTAGTATTGGTTTCTGGAAATCTATATGATAAATGGAACTTGCAACCAAACTGGATTGATATCCTGAAAACTTTATTTTCATAAAAAAACTTTGGATTTGACTCGGAAACTATTATCTTTTGCAGCCCGGTGTCTCCGACATATAGTCCTATATCACCTGCATATAGCCCCTTCTCTCCTGTGTACAGCCCTACATCACCAAGCTATAATCCTATATCACCTGCATATAGCCCCTCCTCTCCTGGGTACAGCCCTACATCACCAAGCTATAGTCCTACTTCCCCTTATCACAGTCGGTTATCTGCAGAGTATAGTCCCACATCACCATACTATAGGTGAGTCATTCTTTGGATTCTTTTGATTGTTGAACTTTGCTAATGGATGCAGAAATGGAACTTGCTAACACTTTTAAAATGAGGATGAGCCTTAACCTTGGTTCTCAATATTAGCTTTTTGGGTAGTTGAAAATAGTCTAGTGACTTTGGTTCTCAACTGCACACTTGTTTTGTTATAGTTCTTCACTCCAAGTAACTATATGCCATATTATTTTGTAGCCCCACATCACCATCTTATTCTCCATCCAGCCCAACATTTAGTCCAAGCAGGTAAGTTAAGAACAACAGTACAAATGTTCTCTTTCTTTCTTTCTTTCTTTCTTTCTTTCTTTCTTTCTTTCTTATGTGTTGCTAAAATTGCAAGAGGTTCTCTTTTGTTTGACTAATTCACTTTTTTGCATTTTACAAGTCTGGATTTCAGCCTAACTTCTCCACAGTTCAGGTATGCATCTATAGATATCATTATTTTAGTTGCCAACTATCTGGGCATGTCTATTAATTTTGCCATTCTATTTCATCATTTGTAGTGCTTCAATGGAATACTCGCCAAGTCGACCTGGTTACTCACCGGCATCAACCAGCCAATACACTCCATAGACAAGTGCCAAGGATGAGGATGATAATACAACTCTCTGAGGTAAACTCGCACCTGAAGAAAATTGATCTCTGTCATGATTTCTATCTTTATTGGATGGAGTATTTGACAGTAAACATAATTATGAAAATCTTCACTAGGTATATAAGGTGATTCAATATTCACTTGATTCTATTTTGCTCCTATGATTAAACAAATGTGCATTTCAAAATCAAGAGATCTTTAAATAGTCTCTTATTTTTTTCAAAGAAAAAAATAGTACAAGAGGTGTTATTATTTTAAATGTAAAATTACTTTATGCTAAAATAATATTTAAAGATATTTTTTAAACAAATTTTATGAATAAAAAAATTACTATAATATCAAATTTATAGCTTCTTAACATAAAACGTTTGTACTCTCATTAGTGATCCTATTTTTCTAAAATATTTTCCAAACACAATAATGGCCAGATTTTTGGAAAATTGGAGGATATTTATTGTTGCTAGTATAAGAATTCAAGGGAAAAAGAAAGAAGGTTTTGATTTGGTATTCTTGCACTTTAACTTCCCTTGGGATTTATGGTTGTAACAATAGTGAGTGATATATGCATTTGCTCAGGTTTTCTTTCTCTGCCTTTTGGTTTTCCCCTTGTTTGTTTTAAACTCGTAGAAAGTTACCTATTTGTATTGTGGTTATAGTAGCATGTGTGACTACTGAATTCAATTCTGAATCGAATCTTTCAGTGGAAAGTATCTAAGACTGGTGTGCATAGCTCAGCACAACTTGAGGCTTCAAGGACAAGATCAATTTGGATTTGGCTATGATGGACAAAGTATAAAATGGTCTTTAAAGGACTTTTTGAAATGATTCTAAATGTGTGGTTGTAATTCAATAGTATAAGTTAGTTTGTAAATTTATGTTTTTACTCAAAATTTATAATAATTACAAAAAGGTCTAAATCATTAATGAAAGAATTTTTATTTGGATACAAATTAAGAAAGAGTTAGGTTTCTGAACTTTTTACAACTTGAACTTTTGATAGACATCCCTATAAAGAACTAACAATTTCAGCTCTATATATAAAATTAATATTGGACATAAGTTAAAAAAAAATTGTTACGTTAATAGTTTATGAATTAAAACTCACAAAAAAAAAAACTCCCAAGCAAAGTGTCTACTATAATAATAAATAATCAGTATATATATATTTATTTATACAAAATACTGAAATTTATTATTTAAAAATAATATAAAATGTTACTAAAAAATTTTGTACGAGAACATTGTGTACTGTATTTTTCATAAACTATGTTGTATAACCTTTAAAAAAATTAACAATTTATATATTTGTTATATAACAAAAAATGTTAAATCTTTTTTATTTGATAAATCGAATTTTTTTTGTTGCAAAAATAAATGAATGTAACATGTTTAAATTAAATTATTTTTTGAAATAGTTAAAAAAAATTTACTATTACGTAGTAATAATAATAATAATAATAATTATTATTATTATTATTATTATTATTTTATTTTTAGCGGTAATAAAAATAGTCGCAAATAGAGAGATGAGAGAGATGAGAGAGAGAGAGAGAGTGGGCGGGAAACACAGAGAGGGGTAGAACGATAGGTCAGGTCAAGAATCCTAGAGTTTGGAACCGAGATGAGTATAGACATTTGGAGAGCGAGTCTTTCTCAATCTTCGTGGACAATCTCCCATTAGACATATCGAAGAGAGAGCTTTTTCAACTGTTTAACTGGACTGGACGTATAAACGACATCTACCTATCAAGAAAGCAGAAGAATGGAGGATTGTACATCTTTGCATTCATAAGGTACACCACCAAAGGAGGAGCTTTGAAGGCTATAGCAGAGATGAATCATACGAGGTTGAGGGGTAAAGTTGTTTTTGTAGGGGAGGCTAAATACAGAAGATCGCCAGAGGTGAAAGACACAAGCAGAATTCATCCACGAGGGGGCTACCGACACACTATAGATCGGCAAGCAACAGAAGAAGGAGGAGAGGTTAAGGAAAACACAGATGCTCCCAAAAAGGTGTTGATGAAGGATAATATAGCTCGGGATCCACATGGTAATGGGTGGACGAAGAAAGTGGATGCAATGGTGGTGAAAGAAAACCTAGATTGGTTGCAGAAAAGTCTAGTTGGGGGATCGACGAAGGCAATTGACTTCAAAGCGTTGAGGAAATCGATTGCGACAACTTTTCCTCACATTATCCAGGTGCGAGAAATGGGCGCCTATAAAGCTCTGTTGACTTTTGACAATCTCTTGAATGCAGAAGAGGCTTACACGTTCAATATGAATAGCCTGCTACAGTTTTTTCATAGCGTTTGGAGGTGGGATGAATCGGAGAAAAGTGAAACTCGAAGGGTGTGGCTAGAGTGCTTTGGGGTGCCTTTACATGCATGGTCTGGGGATACTTTCAGGTTAATAGGCAGTCAATGGGGAGAGGTGGTTGGTTGTGATCGTGCGACAGAATCGTGCTCCTCGTTTAGTTCTGGTCGCGTAGAAATCGATACGTGTATAATGGACGTGATCAAAGAATGGGTCCATGTTACGATCGGCACTAGTGGCTTTGACATATTGGTAAAAGAAGTAGGTGGCGAAATATATGGAGGGAGTGATAGGGAGGGTACGATGAGGGAGGGTAAGGATAGCATTGAACAGCAGATGAATTTAACTACAAAGCTTAGAGATGGTGTTGATATAATGGTGCCAAGGTCTATGAATTCGACGGGCAGTATAGATCAGGCAGCAGAAGTGATTACCGAAGTGATGCGAGAGGAGGTTGAAGATGAGGGCAGATTGGTAATTTCTGAAACAATTTTGAATGAATGGTGTTATGATAATTTAAAACACAATCATTCGAAATTGGTAACTTACCATGGTAATAAAATCAGCAATAAAAGGACGGCGGTTTTAGTGGGATACGATGAAATAGACTCAGAAATGACCGTTCCATGGGATTATGGGTTAAAAGAAAATGGGCCAGGCAAAAAGGAACAAAAGGGTATTGAAGCTGTATGCTTAAGGAAGCCCATCTATACTCATGGGGGTTGCAATTGTGGATTGGGCCTTAAAGGGATATGGGCTGAAGGAAGGAAGGGATTGGATGAAGTGGATGTCCATATTGGATTGGAGCAGGAGCCATCAGACCGGGTCGGGGCTGGGTCGAACCGGCTGTCATCGGGTCGGCGAACTAGAGGAAGAACGCGCTGCCTTCCTCCAGGCAACGAAGTGGCTGCGCATGAAGTTTTTCAGCAGGCTGGGGATACGACGCCCACTGCTGATGCCTTGCGACCTTGCTTCATTGAAAAACGGGGTGTGACCGCGGGCTCCGGAGATTCACGGCAGCATTCTTGCTCGGTCGGGGACGCAGGTGGAGATCCCACGGTTGGAAGAAAGCGCCGAGAGGGAGGCCGTGAAGGGCTTGGCTGCGCGAGAACGTCGGTGGTGATGAAGACCCAGTCAAAAGGCGGCGAGAGATTACTGGATGACATGGTGCTATCGGTGTGGCCTGGTGGGGATTATGAGGGGAGACTGAATATAGACGCGATGGGGAAGGGAGGAGGCAAGCTGGTAGTCCATGGAGGAGGGTCTGGTGGGTCCCTGGCAGGTCTGGAAGCGGAGGACAATCCTGAACAAGGGGATGATGTTGTCCGGAACAGTGAAGAAGAAGATGTGCCTGGAAAGACTAGGCCTGGCAAGACACCTGATGACGGTAGGAACTCAACAGAGCCTAATGACGAAGCTGGATATGAGGGAGACGAGGGTGGATTGGAGGACGTAGCCCAGGCAGTTGAAGATGAAGCCAGTGACAATGAGGGTTTAACATTAGAGGAGCAGCTGCTAGAAAACAAGAGAGCCTGGGACTTAGCAAAGGAATCCGGAGCTATGCTATATGACGAAGAAGGTGACATCATGGCAATCCTTCAGCAGCAGAACGAAGAAATCGCTTTGAAGAAAAAATTGGCGAAACAAAGGGCAAAATCGAGGCGAAGCAGACCCAAATCTCAGAAAAAGGTGTGCAATAAATTAATTAAATGATTTTTAGCTCCTGGAACATTAGGGGGTTGAGGGGGGATGGAAAACTCAGGATGATAAAGAACCTGAGAAGAATTTTTAAGCTAAACATGTTAGGCCTGGTAGAGACAAAGAGACCGCTAGTTACTAATTTTGATGTTAAAAATATTTGGGAGAATAGTAGTGCAGGGTGGGAATTTGTTGAATCCAATGGTGCCTCTGGTGGATTGTTATTAATTTGGGATGAGGAATTTTTTAAAATAAGAAATAGCTACAAAGGGGAGAGATGGTTATGTGTTGAAGGGGAAATATTGAAGTATCATTTTAATTGTGGTTTTATCCTGGTATATGGTGCACATGCGAGGGATGAGAAGCTTGTTGTTTGGGAAGAGTTGAGCTACATAGCTGGGTTATGTCAGGTTCCCTGTTGTTTCATGGGTGACTTTAATGAGATTGTACAGGTAGAAGAAAGACGGGGCGCAGATACATTACCGTTGACAGCTGAAGACTTCAAGAGTTGGATACATGACATGGGTGTGGTAGACCTGCCGATTACTGACCGCAAGTTTACATGGTTCAGAGGACAATCATGTAGCCGTATTGATAGGGTGCTGGTTAGCTTGGAATGGCTAGAAAAATTTCCAGATACTCGGATGCGAGGTGGCCCTAGGGGTTTGTCTGACCATTGTCCTATCATAGTGGAAGAAAAGAGGCGTAGAGACGGGCTGAGGCCATTTAGAAGTCTTGATTCGTGGTTTACCCATGAAGGATTCCTGCAGTTGGTCAAGGAGGAATGGAGAGGCTTAGGAGAAGCATCATTCACAGATAAATTGAAGGCATTGACAGTTCCCCTGGGAAGATGGCATAAAAGTAACTTTGGGGATATAGACAAGAAAATCTTGAAGTTTGAGGAGGAGATCAAGAAGATTGATGACATGGTGGGTGATGGCATCTATGATGGAACAATGGAGGCAAGAAGAAAGGCGTTGGTAACTTGCTGTGAGAAATGGTATGTCAGAAAGGAGCTACATTGGAAGCAGATGTCGCGATCTAGACATGCGAAGGACATTGACAAGAATACGAGGTACTTCCACAATATAGCTTCTGCAAGAAGGAGAAATAACAGGATTGATGAGTTGGTCATTAATGGAAGATTGATAAGGAATCAAGCTCGGATTAAGATTGCGATTAGGGATTTCTACAAGAACTTGTATCATCAGGAAGTGGCTCTGTTGGTGGGTTTTAGGGACGGATTGGTAGAAATGATTGATGAAGTTGATGCTGTGGCTCTGGAAGTACAGCCGAGTCCTCAAGAGATTAAAGAAGCAGTCTGGGATTGTGAATCTTGCAAGGCGCCAGGAAGTGACGGGTACAACATGAACTTTATAAAGAGGTGTTGGGCTGAGATTGGATCTGAGTTTACGGCTGCGGTGATGGAATTCTTCCGCACGTCAAAGTTGCCAGCGGATGCGAATCTCACTTGGGTGGCATTGGCCCCTAAGTTCACTGGTGCCAAGGAAATCAAAGACCTGAGACCGATCAGCATGGTAGGTTGTGTGTATAAAGTCATTTCAAAAATACTGGTTAGGAGGATGCGATCAATCATGCCACGACTGGTAGGTGAGACACAGAGTGCATTTGTTAAGGGACGAAAGATTCATGATGGGGCCCTTATCGCTTGCGAAACTGTTCAATGGATAAAGGAGAGAAAGAAGGAGGCGGTAATAATAAAGTTAGATTTCCAGAAAGCATATGATAGAGTCAGGTGGAGCTTTGTAGACCTTGTGCTGCAGAAGATGGGGTTTGGCAGTAGATGGAGAAGCTGGGTGATGGAGTGTGTATGTACGAGCTCCATGTCAGTGCTGATAAATGGATCGCCATCTAAGCCTTTTAAGATGGAAAGAGGATTGCGACAGGGGGATCCGCTATCTCCATTCCTGTTTGTACTTGTGGTTGACGTTTGACGAACGGATTTTTGATGGTATAGAATTTCACAAATGAATTCTCGTTGAAAGTATAGTTTCTAAACCAACAATAATCCTTTCATACAAAAGATTGTTTGTCACAAGTAACAAACCCCTAAAATTAATAACCGAAGTATTCAAACCTCGGGTCGTTCTCCCTAGGAATTACAATAAAGTGTCTTGCTATTGGTTGTGAGTTATTTTGGGGTTTTGATATGAAGCATGAAAGATAAATGGCAAGAAAGTAAACTAAAGCCTAAAAAGGTCTTGGCAAGGGTTGGTGGTCAAGGATCTCTATCCTAATCACTAACCACAATATGAGAATTGGCAAGGATTAATCTCATTAAATCATCCTCTAACTAGTAGTAAAGGAAAGTCAAATGAGCTATATCAATCCTAGTCCATAAGTCCTAACTCTCCACTAATTCAATTAGTGAGAACTAGAGTCAATGGCTCCCAATCATCAATCACTTGGACATTAGTAACTCAAGAGGTCCTAAGTTACCTTTCCAAGCCAAGAGTATAAAATTCTACTCTAAAATCCAACCAAGCATTTCATCAAACACTTGGAAGGCATAAAAGGAAAGCATAGTAAATCAACAACAAGAACAAAATCTAACAACAATCAAAGGTAAAGAATTAACAACAACAATTAAAGAGAACAAGATCTACATGAATTACCTCTTATTGAATTGAAAGAAAATGGAAGAAACAAAAGTAGATCTACAACAAAACATAAGAACAACATAAAGGAAATTACAACAAAAGAATAGAAGAAGAATGAATGTAACTACAAGGAATTGAGAAGATAGAAGTAGAAGAAGATGAATCTAAACCTAGATCTATGAACTAATCCTAATCCTAATCCTAATTCTAGAGAGAAGTGAGAGCTTCTCTCTCTAGAAACTAACTTCTAGATCTAAACTAAAACTAATGGTAACTAACATGTAAAGTATCTAAAAGTATGAAAGTCTGAAAAAGTATCTTGATTCCCCTTCAATCCTTGGCTTAAATAGCATCAGAAATGAGTTGGATTGGGCCCACAAGGCTTCTAAAATTGCTGGCCACATGTTGCTTTAAGTGAACTAGGTGGCAGCAACGGCGCGTGCGCGTACTTTGCGCGTGCGCGCCACCATACGTGTGGCAACTATGGCAAATCTTATATCGTTTCGAAGCTCCGGATGTTAGCTTTCTAACCCAATTGGAACTGCATCATTTGGACCTCTGTAGCTCAAGTTATGGTCGTTTAAGTGCAAAGAGGTCGGCTTGACAGCTTTCCGGTTCTTTCATTTCTTCATGAGTTCTCCAACTTTCCATGCTTCTTTCTTCATTCCCTTGATCCAATCTTTGCCTTCTAAATCTAAAATCACTTAGCAAACATATCAAGGCATCTAATGGAATCAAGGAGAATCAAATTTAGCTATTTTAAGACCTAAAAAGCATGTTTTCACTCTTAGGCACAATTAAAGGAGAAGTTATAAAACCATGCTATTTCATTGAATAAATGTGGGTAAAAGGTGATAAAATCCCCTAAAATCAATACAAGATAAACCTTACAAATGGGGTTTGTCAACCTCCCCACACTTAAACCAAGCATGTCCTCATGCTTAAGCCAAGAGAAAGCAAAGGGCATCAACATTTATTCAATGAAAACTAACTAAATGCAATCTACCTATATGCAACTATCTACATGAATGCAATTGCTTGGTCAAAATAAATCAATTCCCAAGAAGCATATATGCACAAGGGCTAAGGACTAGCAAGTCTAATCCACAATCGAATTGAGTTATTAAATATTTTTACAAACTTGCATGAAAAGTGATGATTGTAGGTGGAAGCATGTAATTGAGCATCGAACCCTCACCGGATGTGTTTGCACTCTATTCGCTCAAGTGTTTAGGGTTGATTCTCTCAATTCTCCCCTAATCATGCTTTCTAAGATTTGTTTTTCTTCTAACAATCGACAAATATTTCATGCATGCATACATATATCATGAGGTCTTTTCTTTGGTTGTAATGGGGCTAGGGTCAAGGTAGGATGCATATTTGGTCAAGTGAGCTTGAAATTTGAATCTTTGATAAGCTTAAACTTCCCACCTAACCTATGACATCCTATACAACTACGTTCTACTCTAACTACCCATTCCTCGCTTTTTCACATACCCATGCATTTTCTTTTCATTTCACAACACTTATGCATTGATTTTATTGAGCTATACTTTGGTTTGGGGCATTTTGTCCCCTTTTTATTCCTCTCTTTTTTTTTCTTCTTTTTTTTTCTCTTTTTTTTTTCTATTTTTTTTATTGTTTTTTTTCTTTTTCTTTTCTTTTTCTTTTGTTTTTTTTTCTCTTTTTTTTTTCTTTCTTTATACACAAGAACATCAATGCATAAGGTCTATACATTTAATCAATACATGAGCATGTACCCCAATTCCCAATAATTTCAATAAAAATACAAAACTACCATTTTATTCCCCCAATGTCCCAAGATTCCCACACTTGAATGATACTCACACACACTAGCCTAAGCTAATCAAAGATCCAAATTAAGGACTTTTATTGTTTTTCGCTTTAAGGCTTGTAATGTGCTAAATTAAGAACAAAGTGGGTTAAGCGTAGGCTCAAAGTTGGCTAACAAAGGAAGATGAAAGGTAAGGCCATTTGGGTAAGTGAGCTAATGGAATGATGGCCTCAATCATATAAATGCATGAATACACAAAATAATGGACATAAAGAATCAAACAAATTGAAGATTGCACTCATAGGAAGAGAATAATGCACACAAGAAGGAAAATAAGTGGTTATAATATGTAACCACACCATTAGGCTCAAATATCACAAGCTTGTGTTCTTAGCTCAAAAATATGATCCACAATATATATATATATATATATATATATATATATATATATATATATATATATATATATATATTTCAAGCAAGTTCTATGAAAAGTTTTCACTCAAATCAATTAATGTGCCCTATAGATAGAAATCTTGAAATTTTTCATTATTTTGACTAAGCTTATTGTGTATATATATGCAAAAATTAAGAGAATGCAAGTAAAAATCCTAAAATCCTAGAATGAAATGCAAAAGTGTTGGGATTAGAAATTTGTCACCCAAAATCGCCGATTGGTCGAACGACCTCCCCACACTTAAAAGTTTGCACCGTCCTCGGTGCACGCAAAGGAGAGCAAGGTGGACGGGTTGTTGCAATTGATGAGCTTCTGCACAAGGTTATGCGGATGACTTGTTTGTTACCCCATTTAAAAGCTTTTCCTTTCTCCCTCGTATTGGTGGCCAACCTAAAAGGTAAGAAAGAAAGAAAATTAAGCCTATAACAAAGATATCAAGGCAATTAGAACATAGGCGGGGGCTAATGCCAAATAAGAGTATGATTCCCTACTACATGTTAGCTAAGCATGTGAGTGAGAAAACAATAAGAGAAAATGGCATATCAATGATACTTGATGCAAGAGTAAGGTTAAAGCATGAAAAACATATGGCACATCAAGTTCACATAAGAAGAAGTGGGTCATGAAAGACAATATGAGGTCATATCAATGCACAAAGACATAAGAGTCATACAAGATGAAGCATTGATTTAAAAGGATCATTACCCAACAATATCAAACAAGTCAAGAAGCACCAAAATAATGCAAGAATTTCTCAACAATTGAGTGTAAGAATCCAACACCATTATTGAAATGACACTTAGAAAAAAAAATCAAAAACATGCTATAAAAACAAAATGAAAATGGAAAGAGCAGAAGTATGCGAATGCAGTGAACAAAAGAAAATGGAAGATGAGAAAAAAAACTCTTTTTTTTTACCGACGCGTGCGCGTCATGCACGTTTACGCGTCAATGGGCAAATTGGTTGAAGGACGCGTACGCGCCAGGTGCGCGCACGCGTGCGTCGAGTTAGGCCGGAGGCATAGTGTCGGCCCAAGTCTGGCACAACTCTCGGGTAAAAGTACCGGGGGTGCAGATTGTGCAATCGACGCGCGCGCGCACAGTGTGCGTGCGCGCGCATTGCGAATTTAAGATAATGTGCGCGTACGCGCCAGGTGCGCGCACGCGTGCATAGACTTGTGCCTTAGGCCCAATGTTCGCACAGCGCAGGCCTAACTCTCGGGTTTTTGGCTGGGGTAGAATTTTTGCATCCACGCGTACGCGTATAGGGCGCGTCCGCGTGGATGGTCGAAGAATGCTCAGGTGCGCGTACGCGTCATGTGCGCGAACGCGTGGATGGTGTTCTGTTTTTCAAAAATTTTTGCTATGTTTTTGCACCAATCCAAGCATTCCAAACCTCCAAATAGCTACCCAAACACCCTAGAACCTTATTCAACATACTATACTACTAACTAAACTCAATAAAACAATAAAAACAAGAAATTAAACTAATTCTACCAATATTTACAAAAGATAAAAATGAAAATGAGAATCTACCTATAATGGCAACTCAATTCACTTATTAACAAACTAAAAGAGTATGGAAAGAGTTTACCATGGTGGGGTGTCTCCCACCTAGCACTTTTATTTATTGTCCTTAAGTTGGACTTATGGGGAGCTTCTTATCAAGGTGGCTTGTGCTTGTATTCATCTTGGAACTCCCACCAATGCTTGGTTCTCCATTGTGCCCCAAGATTTCTCATGGATTGAGCCAAGTGTTGATGGAGTTCTTCACAAGCTTGGGGCTCCCAAAGTTGATCCTCTTCTTGTGATCCGGGGTCCCACACTTTATTTTCACACCCGTCTTGAGGTTGATCATCATTATTAGTCCAACCGAGTGGTGAACAAGATGAATTCTCTATGAAGTGCCCAACAATCCTCCTAGACCCATCTATTTGAGCACTATTCCCACCTTTGTATTCAACTCTTGAAGTATCAACCAAAATGAGCCTTGATTTGCAACGCCAACCACGAAACATCTTTCGCTTACGCTTCATTCCACAAAGCATCCTAAGTTGACCATCCGTTTCAAGCAAGCCGTACTCAAGTGGGACAATAAAGCTAATAGAAATGAATTTTACCCACTCAAGTGAAGGAGTAGATGACAACCTAGACAAAGATGCTTCCAACGATCTTGACAAAGCATAGCCAACCCTCGTTCTTCTATTTCTAGGGACTTTCACCTCTTCACAAGATCTCTTAATCTCAATCCTTTGTTTAACAATTTTATCTAAACCTTTTCCTTTACTCAAATCATAATAGGGAGGATGAGAAAAATTTACCTCCTCAACGCTTTCAAATCCAACCGGAGAAGGTTCTTCATGCTCAAAGGATTCTTCACCACTAAGACTTGATGCTTGATCTTCATCACCAAGGGAACTCAATTCTTTCTCTATCCCATCCAAGTCTTCATATGGAATATGCCTTGAAAGGTGTGCACTTTCCTCCCTAGCATCAACTTCAATCATCTTGGAGGGGTTTTCTTCAATTCTATGTTCCCATGGAGGCTCCACATCTCCTAAGTCTTCTACCACTTCTTCCTTGTGTTCAACAATTAAAGCTTCCTCCAATTGTTCCAATACAAAGCAACTTCTCTCATTTCCCACCGGAGTTTCCAATCTCTCCTTCATGCTATGTTCTTCATTTGATTCTCCACATGTAGCCATGGGAGTTCCTTGAGTGTTCAAGCATTGGGAGGCTAATTGATTTGTTACCTGGTGGACGAAATTGTGATCACTGTTCTTTGATCTGATTCATTGTAATTGGATTTATTCAATAATTGTCCTTATTTGAAGTCACAACTCCGTTCAACTAACCAGCAAGTGTACTGGGTCGTCCAAGTAATAACCTTACGTGAGTAAGGGTCGAATCCACAGAGATTGTTGGTATGAAGCAAGCTATGGTCACCTTGTAAATCTCAGTTAGGGAGATTAAAGAGTAATTGTGATTATCATTAAATAAAAAGGAATAATAAAAGGGATAGAAATACTTATGTAGATCCATTGGTAGGAATTTCAGATAAGCGGAATGGAGATGCTGTAGAGCTCTAAGACGCCTGCTCTCCTATTCCTTCTACCCAATCCTTCTTACTCCTTTCCATGGCAAGCTTTGTATAGGGGTTCACTATCAGCTGTGGCTACTTTCATTCCTCTCGGGGAAATAACCTGTACGGCTGTCACTCGCACAGCTAACCAGTCTGGAGGCATCACCCATGGTTGATAGCTACATCCCATCCTCGCAGTGAAAGCTAATGCACGCACTCTGTCACAGTACGGCCAATCACCGGTTGGTTCCCGCTCCTACTGGAATAGAATCCCTCTTTTGCGTTTGTCACTAACGCCCAGCAGGTTAAAGTTTGAAGCACGTCACAGTCATTCATGAACGGAATCCTACTCGGAATACCACAGACAAGGTGAGACTTTCCGGATTCCCAGGATCCTACTCGGAACACCACAGACAAGGTTGGACTTTCCGGATCCAGATGAATGCCGCCATCTATCTAGCTTATACCACGAAGATTCTGTTGGAGAATCTAAGAGATACACATTCAAGCTTTGTTGCATGTAGAACGGAAGTGGTTGTCAATCACGCGCGTTCATCAGTGAGAATAATAATGAGGGTTATCTAACTCATCATCATTCATCATGTTCTTGAGTACGAATGAATATCTTGGAATAAGAATAAGATAGAGCATTGAATAAAAGAAAATAGAACTTCATTAATCTTTGAGGTACAGCAGAGCTCCACACCCTTAATCTATGGTGTGCAGAAACTCCACCGTTGAAAATACATAAGCAAAAGAAAGTTCAGGCATGGCCGAATGGCCAGCCCTCTCCATGATCAAGTGACCGAATGAAAAAGACTTAGAGTGGTCAAAAGATGGTCAAAAGATAACTAATACATTAGTGAATCAGCCTATTTATAATAAACTAGCTCCTAGGGTTTACATGAGTAAGTAATTGATGCATAAATCCACTTCCGGGGCCCACTTGGTGTATGCTTGGGCTGAGCTTGATCTATCCACGAGCTGAGGCTTCTCTTGGAGTTGAATTTCGAGTTATGATGTGCTTTGGGCGTTCAACTCCGGATTATGACGTTTTTCTGGCGTTTAACTCCAGAAAGGAGTGTGTACTTGGCGTTCAACGCCAAGTTGCGTCGTCATTCTTCGAATAAAGTATGGACTATTATATATTGCTGGAAAGCCCTGGATGTCTACTTTCCAACGCCGTTGAGAGCGCGCCATTTAGAGTTCTGTAGCTCCAGAAAATCCATTTCGAGTGCAGGGAGGTCAGAATCCAACAGCATCAGCAGTCCTTTTGTCAGCCTTTTTCAGAGTTTTGCTCAAATCCCTCAATTTCAGTCAGAATTTACCTGAAATCACAGAAAAACACACAAACTCATAGTAAAGTCCAGAAATGTGAATTTAACATAAAAACTAATGAAAACATCCCTAAAAGTAGCTCAAACTTACTAAAAACTATATAAAAACAATGCCAAAAAGCGTATAAATTATCCGCTCATCACAACACCAAACTTAAATTGTTGCTTGTCCCCAAGCAACTGAAAATCAAATAGGATAAAAAGAAGAGAATATACTATAAGGTCCAAAATATCACTGAATATTAATTTAATTACATGAGCGGGACTTGTAGCTTTTTGCTTCTGAACAGTTTTGGCATCTCACTTTTTCCTTTGAAGTTCAGAGTGATTGGCATCTCTAGGAACTTAGAATTTCGGATAGTGTTATTGATTTTCCTAGTTAAGCATGTTGATTCTTGAACACAGCTACTTATGAGTCTTGGCTGTGGCCCTAAGCACTTTGTCTTCCAGTATTACCACCGGATACATAAATGCCACAGACACATAACTGGGTGAACCCTTTCAGATTGTGACTCAGCTTTGCTAAAGTCCCCAGTTAGTGGTGTCCAGAGCTCTTAAGCACACTCTTTTGCCTTGGATCACGACTTTAACCACTCAGTCTCAAGCTTTTCACTTGGACCTTCATGACACAAGCACATGGTTAGGGACAGCTTGATTTAGCCGCTTAGGCCTGGATTTAATTTCCTTGGGCCCTCCTATCCATTGATGCTCAAAGCCTTGGATCCTTTTTACCCTTGCCTTTTGGTTTTAAGGGCTATTGGCTTTTTCTATTGCTCCTTCTTTTTCTATATACTCTTTTTAGATCCTTTTTTTTTTTCACTGCTTTTTCTTGCTTCAAGAATCAATTCCATGATGTTTTTCAGATCATCAATAACATGTCTCTTTGTTCATCATTCTTTCAAGAACCAACAATTTTAACACTCATAAACAACAAGATCCAAAGACATATGCACTGTTCATTCATTCATTCAGAAAACAAAAGCATTGTCACCACATCAATATAATTAAACTAAATTCAATAATAATTTCGAAAATTATGTACTTCTTGTTCTTTTGAATTAAAACATTTTTCTTTTAAGAGAGGTGAAGGACTGATGGATTTTATTCATAGTTTTAAGGCATGGTTACATACTAATGATCATGAAATAAAGACACAAAACATAGATAAACATAATAATTAAAAACCGAAAACAGAAAGAAATAAAGAACAAGGAATGAATCCACCTCTAGTGGCGTCTTCTTCTTGAAGGACCAATGATGTTCTTCAACTCTTCTATGTCCCTTCCTTGCCTTTGTTGCTCCTCCCTCATTGCTCTTTGATCTTCTCTTATTTCTTGAAGAGTGAGGGCGTGTTCATGGTGTTCCACCCTTAGTTGTTCCACATTATGGCTCAAATCTTCCAAGGAGGTGCTAAGTTGCTCCCAATAGTTGTTGGGAGGAAAGTGCATTCCATGAGGCATTTGTTGATGATGCACTTCCTCATGTTCTTCTTGAGGGCCGTGAGGAACTTCCCTTGTTTGCTCCATCCTTTTCTTGGTGATGGGCTTGTCTTCTTCAATGGAGACATCTCCATCTATGATAACTCCAGCTGAATAACATAGATGGCATATGAGGTGAGGGAATGCTAGCCGTGCCATGTATGAAGGCTTGTCAGCTATTTTGTAGAGTTCATTAGCTATGACTTCATGAACCTCTACTTCTTCACCAATCATGATGCTATGAACCATGATGGCCCGATCCACAGTAACTTCAGATCGGTTGCTTGTAGGGATGATGGATCTTTGAATGAACTCCAACCATCCTCTAGCTACAGGCTTGAGGTCCAGTCTTCTTAGTTGGACTGGCTTGCCTTTGGAGTCTACTCTCCATTGGGCGCCTTCCACACATATGTCCATAAGGACTTGGTTCAACCTTTGGTTAAAGTTGACCCTTCTTGTGTAGGGGTGTTCATCACCTTGCATCATAGGCAAATGAAACGCCAACCTCACATTTTCCGGACTGAAATCCAAGTATTTCCCCCTAACCATTGTGAGATAATTCTTTGGGCTTGGGTTCATACTTTGGTCATGGTTTCTAGTGATCCATGCATTGGCATAGAACTCTTGAACCATGAGAATTCCGACTTGTTGCATGGGGTTGGCTAAGACTTCCCAACCTCTTCTTTGAATTTCATGTCGGATCTCCGGATACTCATTTTTCTTGAGCTTGAAAGGGACCTCAGGGATCACCCTCTTCTTTGCCACAACATCATAGAAGTGGTCTTGATGGCTTTGGAGATAAATCTCTCTTTCTCCCATGACTCGGAAGTGGAAGCTTTTGCTTTCCCTTTCCCTTTTCTTGAGGAAATTCCGGTCTTGGGTGCCATTGATGGTGAATGAAAATCAAAAAGCTTAGGCTTTTTACCACACCAAACTTAAAATTTGCTTGTCCCCAAGCAAAAAAGAAAAGAAGAGTAGAAGAAGAAGAAGAAAATATGGTAGAGAGGGAGAAGAGAGGGTTCGGCTATGTGGGAAAATGTGGGGTTGTGTTGTGTGAAAATGGAAAAGAAAAGAAGGGTATTTATAGGGAGGGGGGAGGGTATAGGTTCGGCCATTTTGGGTGGGAAAGGGTGGGGATTGAATTTGAAAGTAGTGGGGGTAGGTGGGGTGTATGGGGAAGAGGGGTTGATGTGAATGGTGAAGGTTTTTGGGAAGTGTGACATTGAGAATGAGATTTGGATTAGAAGAGTGTGATTAGGATTAAAAGGAATGTGGTAGGTGGGGATCCTGTGGGGTCCACAGATCCTGAGGTGAGGATCCTGTGGGGTCCACAGATCCTGAGGTGAAAACAAATACCATTCTTTCACCATATAGGCATGTAACATGCCTTGATGCATCATTCTGGCGTTCAAACGCCCATTGATGCTAGTTCTGGGCGTTAAACGCCCATGTTATGCACGTTTCTGGCGTTGAACGCCAGTTTCATGCTTGTTTCTGGCGTTCAGCGCCAGATTGTCCTCTGTGTGCGCATCCTGGCGTTAAACGCCAGGTTGTTGCTTGTTTTGGGCGTTCAACGCCAGAAAGATGCTCTGTTCTGGCGTTGAACGCCAGAAAGATGCTCCTTCTGGGCGTTGAACGCTAGCCCGTGCGCCTCCAGGGTGAAAAATTTTTTTCTTCTGTTTTTGACTCTGTTTTAATTTTTTTTATTTTTTCGTGACTCCTCATGATCATGTACCTAATAAAACACAAAAATAACAAAGAAACAAAATAAAATAAAATTAGATGAATAAAATTGGGTTGCCTCCCAACAAGCGCTTCTTTAATGTCAATAGCTTGACAGTGGCTCTCATGGAGCCACAAGGTGATCAGGTCAATTTAAGTGTGGTATTCCCAACACCAAACTTAGAGTTTGGATATGGGGTTTGGACACCAAACTTAGAGTTTGGTTGTGGCCTCACAACACCAAACTTAGAGTTTGACTGTGTGGGCTCTTCTTGACTCTGAACTGAGAGAAGCTCTTCATGCTTACTCTCTTTTGTCATAGAGGGATGGCCATGTGCTTGAAACACAAGGTAGTCCCCATTCAATTGAAGGACTAACTCACCTCTGTTGACATCTATCACAGCTCCTGCTGTGGCTAGGAAAGGTCTTCCTAGGATGATGCATTCATCATCTTCCTTCCTAGTATCTAGGATTATGAAATCAGTAGGGATGTAAAGGCCTTCAACCTTTACTAGCACGTCCTCTACTAATCCATAAGCTTGTCTCACTGACTTGTCTGCCAGTTGTAATGAGAACAAGGCAGGTTGTACCTCAATGATTCCCAGCTTCTCCATCACAGAGAGTGGCATAAGATTTATTCCTGACCTTAGATCACATAGAGCTTTTTCAAAGCTCATGGTGCCAATGGTACAAGGTATTAAGAATTTGCCAGGATCTTGTTTCTTTTGAGGTAGAGTTTTCTGAATCCAAGTGTTTAGTTCACTAATGAGTAAGGGAGGTTTACTTTCCCAAGTCTCATTACCAAACAGTTTGGCATTCAGCTTCATGATAGCTCCTAAATATAGAGCAGCTTGCTCTCCAATCACATCTTCATCCTCTTCAGAGGATGAATATTCTTCAGAGCTCATGAATGGCAGAAGGAGGTTTAATGGGATCTTTATGGTCTCTAGATGAGCCTCAGATTCCTCTGGATCCTTAATAGGAAACTCCTTCATGCTTGAAGGACGTCCCAGGAGGTCTTTCTCCTTAGGATTTTCGTCCTCCTCCTCCCTAGTGCATTCGGTCACTTTGATTAAATCAATGGCCTTGCACTCTCCTTTTGGATTCTCTTCTGTATTGCTTGGGAGAATACTGGGAGGAGTTTCAATAACTTTCTTATTCAGCTGGCCCACTTGTGCTTCCAGATTTCTAATGGAAGATCTGGTTTCATTCATGAAACTGAAAGTGGCCTTTGACAGATCAGAGACTATGTTGGCTAAATTAGAATTGTTTTGTTCAGAGTTCTCTGTCTGTTGCTGAGAAGATGATGGATATGGCTTACTATTATTCAGCCTTGCACGTCCACCATTGTTAAAACCTTGATGGGGTTTTTGTTGATCCTTCCAGGAGAAATTCGGATGATTTCTCCATGATGAGTTATAGGTGTTTCCATAAGGTTCACCTAAGTAATTAACTTCTGCCATGGCAGGGTTTTCAGGATCATAAGCTTCTTCAGAAGCTACCTCTCTAGTACTATTGGATGCATGTTGCAATCCATTCAGATTCTGAGAGATCATGTTGACCTGTTGAGTCAACATTTTGTTCTGAGCCAATATGGCATTCAGAGCATCAATTTCAAGAACTCCTTTCTTCTGAGGTACCCCATTGTTCACGGAATTCCTTTCAGAGGTGTACATGAACTGGTTGTTTGCAACCATGTCAATGAGTTCTTGAGCCTCTTCAGGCGTTTTCTTCAGGTGAATAGATCCACCTGCAGAGTGGTCCAATGACATTTTCGAAAATTCAGAGAGACCATAATAGAATATATCTAATATGGTCCATTCAGAAAACATGTCAGATGGACATCTCTTGGTCAGCTGCTTGTATCTTTCCCAAGCTTCATAGAGGGATTCACCATCTTTTTGTTTGAAGGTTTGAACATCCACTCTCAGCTTGCTCAGCTTTTGAGGAGGAAAGAATTTATCTAAGAATGCAGTGACAAGCTTATCCCATGAGTCCAGGCTATCCTTGGGTTGTGAATCCAACCATACTCTAGCTCTGTCTCTTACAGCAAAAGGGAAAAGCAAGAGTCTGTAGACTTCAGGATTAACTCCATTTGTCTTTACAGTGTCACAGATCTGCAAGAACTCAGTTAAAAACTGATAAGGATCTTCAGATGGAAGTCCATAAAACTTGCAGTTTTGTTGCATTAATGCAACTAGTTGAGGCTTAAGCTCAAAGTTATTGGCTCCAATGGCAGGAATGGAGATGCTTCTTCCATCAAACTTGGATGTTGGCTTTGTGAAGTCACCAAGCATTCTCCTTGCATTATCATTATTATTTTCGGCCATCTCTTCCTCTTGTTCGAAATTTTCTAAAAGGTTGCTTCTGGATTGTTGTAATTTAGCTTCTTTTAATTTTCTCTTCAGAGTCCTTTCAGGTTCTGGATCAACTTCAACAAGAGTGCCTTTGTCCCTGTTCCTGCTCATATGAAAGAAAAGGGAACACAAAAAAAGAAAGAAGGAATCCTCTATGTCACAGTATAGAGATTCCTTTATGTTAGTAGAAAAAGAAAGGGGTAGAAGAAGAGGAATGGATTCGGATTTTTGATGAAGAGGGGTGAAGAGAAGTGTTAGTAATTAAATAATTAAATAGAAGAGGAAGAGAGAAGAGAAATTTCGAAAATAATTTTTGAAAAAGAGTTAGTGAATTTCGAAAATTAGAGATAAAATGTAATTAAAATTAAAACATGAAACAATTAATTAATTAAAAAGAACTTTTTGAAAAAGAGAGAGATATTTTCGAAAATAGAAGAGAGAGAAGTAGTTAGGTGGTTTTGAAAAAGATAGGAAACAAACAAAAAGTTAGTTAGTTGATTGAAAAAGATTTGAAATCAAATTTGAAAAAGATAAGAAGATAGTAAGTTGGATAAGATATTTTAAAATCAAATTTTGAAAAAAAAAAAGATAAAGTTTTTGAAAAGATAACATAAAAGATAAAAAGATTTAATTTAAAAATTTAAAAATTATTTACTTCACTAACAAGAAACTACAAGATAAGATTCTAGAACTTAAAGATTGAACCTTTCTTAACAAGAAAGTAACAAACTTCAAATTTTTGAACCAATCACATTAATTATTAGTGAATTTTCGAAAATTACATATAAAGATAAGAAAAAGATTTTGAAAATATTTGAAAAATATTTTTTGAAATTTTCGAAAATTATATAAAAAATGAAAAAGATATGATTTTTGAAAAAGATTTTGAAAAGATAAGATTTTTAAAATTGAAATTTTGACTTGACTTGTAAGAAACAACTAATTTTGAAAATTTTTGACCAAGTCAACCCAAAATTTCGAAATTTTGGAGGGAAATAAGGAAAAGATATTTTTGATTTTTAAATTTTTAAAGAAAAACACAAAAATGACCCAAAACATGAAAATTTTGGATCAAGACACAAGATGCATGCAAGAATGCTATGAATGTCAAGATGAACACCAAGAACATTTGAAGATCATGATGAACATCAAGAACATAATTTTTGAAAAATTTTTGATGCAAAGGAAACATGCAAGACACCAAACTTAGAAATTTTTAATGCATGGAAAATATGAATGCAAAAATGCACATGAAAAACAAGAAAAGACACAAAACAAGAAATCATCAAGATCAAACAAGAAGACTTATCAAGAACAACTTGAAGATCATGAAGAACACTATGAATGCATGAGATTTTCGAAAAAATGCAAGAAAAATTTTAAAGCATGCAATTGACACCAAACTTAAAAATTGACTCAAGACTCAAACAAGAAACACAAAATATTTTTAATTTTTATGATTTTCTAATTTTTTTGGATTTTTATTAATTATTTTCGAAAATAAAGTTTGTAAAAACGAAAAATAAAAGAAAAAAATTTTTGAAAAAGATTTTTGAAAAGAAAATTACCTAATCTGAGCAACAAGATGAACCGTCAGTTGTCCATACTCGAACAATCCCCGGCAACGGCGCCAAAAACTTGGTGGACGAAATTGTGATCACTGTTCTTTGATCTGATTCATTGTAATTGGATTTATTCAATAATTGTCCTATTTGAAGTCACAACTCCGTTCAACTAACCAGCAAGTGTACTGGGTCGTCCAAGTAATAACCTTACGTGAGTAAGGGTCGAATCCACAGAGATTGTTGGTATGAAGCAAGCTATGGTCACCTTGTAAATCTCAGTTAGGGAGATTAAAGAGTAATTGTGATTATCATTAAATAAAAAGGAATAATAAAAGGGATAGAAATACTTATGTAGATCCATTGGTAGGAATTTCAGATAAGCGGAATGGAGATGCTGTAGAGCTCTAAGACGCCTGCTCTCCTATTCCTTCTACCCAATCCTTCTTACTCCTTTCCATGGCAAGCTTTGTATAGGGGTTCACTATCAGCTGTGGCTACTTTCATTCCTCTCGGGGAAATAACCTGTACGGCTGTCACTCGCACAGCTAACCAGTCTGGAGGCATCACCCATGGTTGATAGCTACATCCCATCCTCGCAGTGAAAGCTAATGCACGCACTCTGTCACAGTACGGCCAATCACGGTTGGTTCCCGCTCCTACTGGAATAGAATCCCTCTTTTGCGTTTGTCACTAACGCCCAGCAGGTTAAAGTTTGAAGCACGTCACAGTCATTCATGAACGGAATCCTACTCGGAATACCACAGACAAGGTGAGACTTTCCGGATTCCCAGGATCCTACTCGGAACACCACAGACAAGGTTGGACTTTCCGGATCCAGATGAATGCCGCCATCTATCTAGCTTATACACGAAGATTCTGTTGGAGAATCTAAGAGATACACATTCAAGCTTTGTTGCATGTAGAACGGAAGTGGTTGTCAATCACGCGCGTTCATCAGTGAGAATAATAATGAGGGTTATCTAACTCATCATCATTCATCATGTTCTTGAGTACGAATGAATATCTTGGAATAAGAATAAGATAGAGCATTGAATAAAAGAAAATAGAACTTCATTAATCTTGAGGTACAGCAGAGCTCCACACCCTTAATCTATGGTGTGCAGAAACTCCACCGTTGAAAATACATAAGCAAAAGAAAGTTCAGGCATGGCCGAATGGCCAGCCCTCTCCATGATCAAGTGACCGAATGAAAAAGACTTAGAGTGGTCAAAAGATGGTCAAAAGATAACTAATACATTAGTGAATCAGCCTATTTATAATAAACTAGCTCCTAGGGTTTACATGAGTAAGTAATTGATGCATAAATCCACTTCCGGGGCCCACTTGGTGTATGCTTGGGCTGAGCTTGATCTATCCACGAGCTGAGGCTTCTCTTGGAGTTGAATTTCGAGTTATGATGTGCTTTGGGCGTTCAACTCCGGATTATGACGTTTTTCTGGCGTTTAACTCCAGAAAGGAGTGTGTACTTGGCGTTCAACGCCAAGTTGCGTCGTCATTCTTCGAATAAAGTATGGACTATTATATATTGCTGGAAAGCCCTGGATGTCTACTTTCCAACGCCGTTGAGAGCGCGCCATTTAGAGTTCTGTAGCTCCAGAAAATCCATTTCGAGTGCAGGGAGGTCAGAATCCAACAGCATCAGCAGTCCTTTTGTCAGCCTTTTTCAGAGTTTTGCTCAAATCCCTCAATTTCAGTCAGAATTTACCTGAAATCACAGAAAAACACACAAACTCATAGTAAAGTCCAGAAATGTGAATTTAACATAAAAACTAATGAAAACATCCCTAAAAGTAGCTCAAACTTACTAAAAACTATATAAAAACAATGCCAAAAAGCGTATAAATTATCCGCTCATCATTACCGCATCTAAGGCGGCTATGAAATTTTGCACATCCCTTTTCATTTCTTTTTGCCCTTGAACAAGAACACCAAGGGTTTAATCCATTAGAGATTGGGGTGGTTGGGAGGATTCATCATTTTTGGGAAAGGGTTCATGGTAGGAAGGTGGTTCTTCTTTGTAGAGTTGTGGTGATTCTATGTTTTCCATTCTTTCCACTTGTTGCACAACACACTCCATGGTTGCTTGAAATTGCTCCAATGCTTCCTTGAGATGATCCCTTGACTCTTGTTCCTCTTGGATAATATGATTAGGATCATGTGGCTCTTGGATCAATGGATATGAGTATTCTTCCATGGGAGGTTGTGGTGGAAAGTAGTATTCATCTTATGGTTGAAAATTTTTGTATATTGGAGGTGGTTCATCTTGGTAATAATGTGGAGGAGGTGGCTCTTGAAAATATTGATGTTGGAATGGTGGTGACTCTATATGTGGTTCATATGGTTGATATGGTTGTTGGTAGGATGGATATGGGTTAGGGTCATATGAAGGTGGTTGGTAAGAAGGGGCTTGTGAGTATGGTTGAGAGTTATGTTGAGGATATGGTTCATAGGCATATGGTGGTGGTTCTTGAAAGTCACAAGGTGATTCACCATAGCCATTTGATTGGTATGCATCATGGAATGGCTCTTCTTCATAGTTCATTGGTGGAGGTTGTTGCCAAGAAGATTGATCATATGCATATGGCTCCTCCCACTTTTGATTGTCCCATCCTTGATGCATCTCTTCATTGAACTTCTCATCACCTACAACATAGTTGTAATCACACTCATAGCCAAAATGAGAATTCATGATAGCAAGAGAGGGCAAAAACAAAAAATAGTAACAAATAAAGAGAACAAACTAAAAACTAACAAAGAAGCAAAAAGCAAACATATTCATAATATTCACATATATACAATAACCAATAACACAACACCATTGCAATCCCCGGCAACGGCGCCATTTTGACGAACGGATTTTTGATGGTATAGAATTTCACAAATGAATTCTCGTTGAAAGTATAGTTTCTAAACCAACAATAATCCTTTCATACAAAAGATTGTTTGTCACAAGTAACAAACCCCTAAAATTAATAACCGAAGTATTCAAACCTCGGGTCGTTCTCCCTAGGAATTACAATAAAGTGTCTTGCTATTGGTTGTGAGTTATTTTGGGGTTTTGATATGAAGCATGAAAGATAAATGGCAAGAAAGTAAACTAAAGCCTAAAAAGGTCTTGGCAAGGGTTGGTGGTCAAGGATCTCTATCCTAATCACTAACCACAATATGAGAATTGGCAAGGATTAATCTCATTAAATCATCCTCTAACTAGTAGTAAAGGAAAGTCAAATGAGCTATATCAATCCTAGTCCATAAGTCCTAACTCTCCACTAATTCAATTAGTGAGAACTAGAGTCAATGGCTCCCAATCATCAATCACTTGGACATTAGTAACTCAAGAGGTCCTAAGTTACCTTTCCAAGCCAAGAGTATAAAATTCTACTCTAAAATCCAACCAAGCATTTCATCAAACACTTGGAAGGCATAAAAGGAAAGCATAGTAAATCAACAACAAGAACAAAATCTAACAACAATCAAAGGTAAAGAATTAACAACAACAATTAAAGAGAACAAGATCTACATGAATTACCTCTTATTGAATTGAAAGAAAATGGAAGAAACAAAGTAGATCTACAACAAAACTAAGAACAACATAAAGGAAATTACAACAAAAGAATAGAAGAAGAATGAATGTAACTACAAGGAATTGAGAAGATAGAAGTAGAAGAAGATGAATCTAAACCTAGATCTATGAACTAATCCTAATCCTAATCCTAATTCTAGAGAGAAGTGAGAGCTTCTCTCTCTAGAAACTAACTTCTAGATCTAAACTAAAACTAATGGTAACTAACATGTAAAGTATCTAAAAGTATGAAAGTCTGAAAAAGTATCTTGATTCCCCTTCAATCCTTGGCTTAAATAGCATCAGAAATGAGTTGGATTGGGCCCACAAGGCTTCTAAAATTGCTGGCCACATGTTGCTTTAAGTGAACTAGGTGGCAGCAACGGCGCGTGCGCGTACTTTGCGCGTGCGCGCCACCATACGTGTGACAATGGTGCACGAAATTGCAATCACACTTTTGCAATCCCGCACAACTAACCAGCAAGTGCACTGGGTCGTCCAAGTAATACCTTGCGTGAGCAAGGGTCGATCCCACGGAGATTGTCGGCTTGAAGCAAGCTATGGTTATCTTGTAAATCTTAGTCAGGATATCAGAAATTATCAGGATTGATTGTAAAAAGCAAAAGAACATGAAATGGTTACTTGTACTGCAGTAATGGAGAATAGGTTGGGGTTTTAGAGATGCTCCATCTTCTAAATCTCTGCTTTCCTGCTGTCTTCTTCATCAAACACGCAAGGCTCCTTCCATGGCAAGCTGTATGTAGGGTTTCACCATTGTCAGTGGCTACCTCCCATCCTCTCAGTGAAAACGATTGCATATGCTCTGTCACAGCACGCGGAATTCAGCTGTCGGTTCTCGGTCAGGCCGGAATAGAATCCATTGATTCTTTGCGTCTGTCACTAACGCCCCGCCTGCTAGGAGTTTGAAGCACGTCACAGTCATTCAGTCATTGAATCCTACTTAGAATACCACAGACAAGGTTTAGACCTTCCGGATTCTCTTGAATGCCGCCATCAGTTCTAGCTTATACCACGAAGATTCCGATTAAAGAATCCAAGAGATAACTACTCAATCTAAGGTAGAACGGAGGTGGTTGTCAGGCACACGTTCATAGTTGAGAATGATGATGATTGTCACGGATCATCACATTCATCCGGATTAAGAACAAGTATTATCTTAGAATGGAAGCAAGCATGATTGAATGAGAAACAGTAGTAATTGCATTAATCCATCAAGACACAACAGAGCTCCTCACCCCCAACCATGGGGTTTAGAGACTCATGCTGTGGAAGGTACACAAAGAAAACGTGTAAAGTGTCATCCGGTACAGATACAATGTCAAAAGATCCTATTAATAGTAAACTAGTAACCTAAGGTTTACAGAAATGAGTAAATGACAAAAAAAATCCACTTCCGGACCCACTTGGTGTGTGCTTGGGCTGAGCATTGAAGCTTTCAAGTGTAGAGACCTTTTCTGGAGTTAAACGCCAGCTTTCATGCCAGTTTGGGCGTTTAACTCCAAGTTTTATGCCAGTTCCAGCGTTTAACGCTGGAATTTCTGAGGCCAAATTGCTACGCCGGTTTGGGCCATCAAATCTCGGGAAAAGTATGGACTATCATATATTGCTGGAAAGCCCAGGATGTCTACTTTCCAATGCCGTTGAGAGCGCGTCAATTGGGCTTCTGCAGCTCCAGAAAATCCACTTCGAGTGCAGGGAGGTCAGAATCCAACAGCATCTGCAGTCCTTTTCAGTCTCTGAATCAGATTTTTGCTCAGAACCTTCAATTTCAGTCAGAAAATACCTGAAATCACAGAAAAACACACAAACTCATAGTAAAGTCCAGAAAAGTGAATTTTAATTAAAAACTAATAAAAATATACTAAAAACTAACTAAATCATACTAAAAACATACTAAAAACAAGCTCAAAAAGCATACAAATTATCCGCTCATCACAACACCAAACTTAAATTGTTGCTTGTCCCCAAGCAACTGAAAATCAAAATAGGATAAAAAGAAGAGAATATACTATAGACTCCAAAATATCAAAGAAACATAGTTCTAATTAGATGAGCGGGACTAGTAGCTTTTTGCCTCCGAACAGTTTTGGCATCTTACTCTATCCTTTGAAGTTCAGAATGATTGGCATCTATGAGAACTCAGAACTCAGATAGTGTTATTGATTCTCCTAGTTAAGTATAATGATTCTTGAACATAGCTAGTGTATGAGTCTTGGCTGTGGCCCAAAGCACTCTGTCTTCCAGTATTACCACCGGATACATACATGCCACAGACACATAATTGGGTGAACCTTTTTAGATTGTGACTCAGCTTTGCTAGAGTCCCCAATTAGAGGTGTCCAGGGTTCTTAAGCACACTCTTTTTGCCTTGGTTCACAACTTTATTATTATTATTATTATTATTATTTTGAATGCTTTTTCTTGCTTCAAGAATCACTTTGATGATTTTTCAGATCCTCAATAACAGTTCTCTTTCTCCTCATTCTTTCAAGAGCCAACAATTTTAACATTCTCAAAACAGCAAATTCAAAAGACATATGCACTGTTCAAGCATTCATTCAGAAAACAAAAAGTATTGTCACCACATCAAACTAATTCAACTAGTTTCAGAGATAAATTTGAAATCCTGTACTTCTTGTCCTTTTGTGATTAAAGCATTTTTCATTTAAGAGAGGTGATGGATTCATAGGACATTCATAGCTTTAAGGCATAAACTTTAAGTTTTATTAATTATGAATTAAGAACAAGACTCAAAAAATAGATATAGGATGAAACTAAATAAAAATAGAAAGCAAACAAAATCACTAAAAAAAACGAAAAAAATAGGCTCCTAATGATAGAGGTTTTCACAGAGTTAAGACTCAACAACCTTGATTTTGAGAAGTGGATGCTCCCTCAGCTTGAGAGGAGAGCTTTTGGCGTTTCATCTCTTGGAGTTCACGCCCCTGCTTCTCTTGATGGTGACCTCAGAACGGTTGCTAGTGGGCAATATGGAGCGCCCAATAAAGTCTAGCCATCCTCTTGCAATTGGCTTGAGGTCTCCCCTCTTGAGTTGGTTTGGGACACCCTTTGAATTGGTTATCCACTTAGTCCCAGGGAGGCATATGTCCTCTAGAACTTGATCCAACCCTTTATCTACTCTCACCATCCTCCTATTGAAGGAATCAGGATCATCTTGCAGTTGAGGTAGTTTGAAGATTTCTCTTATTTTGTCCAGATGGAAGTACATAACTTTCCCTCTGACCATGATTCTGTAGGTATGATAAGCAGTTCCAGTCATTCTCTGCTTATCTGTTAGCCACAGATTTGAGTAGAATTCCTGAACCATGTTCCTTCCAACCTTTGTCTCAGGATTGGTTAGAACTTCCCATCCTCTATTTCGAATTTGCTCTTGGATCCCCGGATATTCATCTTCTTTCAGATCAAATTTTACTTCCGGGATCACTGACCTCAGACCCATTATTTTGTGATAATGGTCCTCATGTTCTTTGGTTAAGAACTTCTCTTGATTCCAAAGACTCTTTGGATTATTCTCTTTCTTGCCTCTTAAATTGGTTTGTTTTCCCTTAGGAGCCATGATATTGATGAATCTTGGCTTTAGTGATCACGGAAAAGCACACCAAACTTAGAGGTTTGCTTGTCCTCAAGCAAAGAAGGAAAGAAGAGAGAAGAGAGGGGGAGGAAGAGGAAATTCGAATGGTGTGATGGAATGAGGGAGCCAAACGTGAATTTATAAGGTGGGGAGGGGAGTTTTCGGAAAAAAAGAGAGATTTGAAAGGAGATTTGAGAAGATATGGAAAGAAATTGAGAAAAGGGTGATTTTTTTGAACAAAATTTGAGAATGATTTGAGAGATTTGGAGAGTGATTTTAGATATTTGAAAATTTGAAAGTGAATGATGAGAGATTGAAATGTATTTTTGTAGAAAAATATGGGTAAGAAAAGGAAAGTTTGAAAAAATCTGATTTGAAAACAAAATTGTGGTCCCCCCCACCTTACTGGCGTTAAACGCCCAGAATGGCACCCATTCTGGCGTTTAACGCCCATTTGGTGCTCCTTTTGGGCGTTTAACGCCCAGCCAGGTGCCCTGGCTGGCGTTAAACGCCAGAAATCCTTTATCACTGGGCATTTTTCTGAACGCCCAGGATGCTGCACACCTGGCGTTAAACGCCCAGAATGGTGCACATTCTGGCGTTTAACGCCCAGAATGGCACCATTCCTGGCGTTAAACGCCCAGAATGGTACCCATTCTGGCGTTTAACGCCCAAAATGCCCCTTACTGGCGTTTTTTTGCCAGTAAGCTCATTTTCTCTGCTTTTTGAGCTGAATCCTTCTGTAACTCTGTGAATTCCTTCATTTTTTGATACTTGCCTCTGTAAGAACAAATCATATAACTTCCTAATGACTGGGTTGCCTCCCAGCAAGCGCTTCTTTACTGTCTTTAGCTGGACCTTCACTGAGAATCACTCAAGTATCAGTTTTGAGCACTCCTGCTCAAAATTGCCTTCAAGATAATGCTTGATTCTCTGTCCGTTAACAATGAACTTTTTGTCAGAATCAATATCCTGAAGCTCAACATATCCATATGGTGAAACTCCTGTAATCACATACGGACCCCTCCACCGGGATTTGAGTTTTCCTGGAAACAATTTGAGCCTAGAGTTAAAGAGCAAAACTTTTTGTCCTGGCTCAAAGACTCTGGTTGACAACTTCTTGTCATGCCATTTCTTTGCCTTTTCCTTATAAATTTTTGCATTTTCAAAGGCATTGAGTCTGAACTCCTCTAGCTCATTTAGCTGGAGTAATCTCTTTTCACCAGCTAACTGTGCATCCATGTTTAGGAACCTGGTTGCCCAATAGGCTTTATGTTCCAGTTCCACGGGCAGATGACAGGCCTTCCCATACACCAATTGGTATGGAGAAGTTCCTATAGGAGTCTTGAATGCTGTTCTGTATGCCCACAGAGCATCATCCAAGCTCTTTGCCCAATCCTTTCTCCGGGCTATCACAGTCCGTTCTAGGATTCTTTTTAGCTCTCTGTTAGAGACTTCAGCTTGCCCATTTGTCTGTGGATGATACGGAGTTGCCACTTTATGGCTGATTCCATATCTAACCATAGCAGAGTATAGCTGTTTATTGCAGAAATGAGTGCCCCCATCACTGATTAGTACTCTGGGAACACCAAATCTGCTGAAGATGTGTTTCTGGAGGAACTTTAGCACGGTTTTAGTATCATTAGTGGGTGTAGCAATTGCTTCTACCCACTTAGATATATAGTCCACCGCCACCAGAATGTAAGTGTTTGAGTATGATGGTGGAAATGGACCCATGAAGTCAATTCCCCATACATCAAATAATTCTATCTCTAATATCCCTTGTTGAGGCATGGCATATCCATGAGGCAGGTTACCAGCTCTTTGGCAACTGTCACAGTTACGCACAAACTCTCGGAAATCTTTATAGAGAGTAGGCCAGTAGAAGCCACATTGGAGGACTTTAGTAGCTGTTCGCTCACTTCCAAAATGTCCTCCATACTGTGATCCATGGCAGTGCCATAGGATCCTTTGTGCTTCTTCTCTGGGTACACATCTGCGGATCACTCCGTCAGCACATCTCTTAAAGAGATATGGTTCATCCCAGAGGTAGTACTTGGCATCTGAAATTAATTTCTTTCTCTGCACGTAGCTGTACTCTTTGGGTATGAACCTCACAGCTTCATAATTTGCAATATCTGCAAACCATGGAGCTTCCTGAATGGCAAAGAGTTGCTCATCTGGGAAAGTCTCAGAAATCTCAGTAGAAGGGAGGGACGCCCCAGCTACTGGTTCTATTCGGGACAGATGATCAGCTACTTGGTTCTCTGTCCCTTTTCTGTCTCTTATTTCTATATCAAACTCTTGCAGAAGCAACACCCATCTTATAAGCCTGGGTTTGGAATCCTGCTTTGTGAGTAAGTATTTAAGAGCAGCATGGTCAGTGTACACAACCACTTTGGATCCCACTAGATAGGATCTAAACTTGTCAATGGCATAGACCACTGCAAGTAACTCTTTTTCTGTGGTTGTGTAGTTCTTCTGTGCGTCATTTAGAACACGGCTGGCATAGTAAATGACGTGCAGAAGCTTGTTATGCCTCTGTCCCAACACTGCACCAATGGCATGGTCACTGGCATCACACATTAGTTCAAATGGCAATGTCCAATCTGGTGCAGAGATAACTGGTGCTGTGACCAACTTAGCTTTCAGGGTCTCAAATGCCTGCAGACACTGTGTGTCAAACACAAATGGTGTGTCAGCAGCTAACAGGTTACTCAAAGGTTTTGCAATTTTCGAAAAATCCTTTATAAACCTTCTATAAAATCCTGCATGCTCCAGAAAGCTTCTGATTGCCTTAACATTGGCAGGTGGTGGTAGCTTTTCAATTACCTCTACCTTTGCCTTATCCACCTCTATTCCCTTGCTTGAAATTTTGTGCCCAAGGACAATTCCTTCAGTCACCATAAAGTGACATTTCTCCCAGTTTAAAACCAGGTTAGTCTCTTGGCACCTTTTCAAGACAAGTGCTAGGTGATTAAGACAGGAGCTAAATGAGTCTCCATACACTGAAAAGTCATCCATGAAGACTTCCAGAAATTTCTCTACCATATCTGAGAAGATAGAGAGCATGCACCTCTGAAAGATTGCAGGTGCATTGCACAGACCAAAAGGCATCCTCCTATAGGCAAACACGCCAGAAGGGCAAGTGAATGCTGTTTTCTCTTGGTCCTGAGGATCTACTGCAATTTGGTTGTAGCCTGAATAGCCATCCAAAAAGCAGTAATAATCATGGCCAGCTAGTCTTTCTAGCATTTGGTCTATGAATGGTAAAGGAAAATGATCCTTTCTGGTGGCTGTGTTGAGCCTTCTGTAATCAATACACATGCGCCACCCTGTGACTGTCCTTGTAGGAACCAGTTCATTTTTTTCATTATGAACCACTGTCATGCCTCCCTTTTTGGGAACAACTTGGACAGGGCTCACCCAGGGGCTATCAGAAATAGGATAAATAATCCCAGCCTCTAGTAATTTAGTGACCTCTTTCTGCACCACCTCCTTCATGGCAGGATTTAGCCTTCTCTGTGGTTGGACCACTGGTTTGGCATTATCCTCCAATAGGATCTTGTGCATGCATCTAGCTGGGCTAATGCCCTTAAGATCACTTATGGACCACCCAAGAGCTGTCTTGTGTGTCCTTAGCACTTGAATCAGTGCTTCCTCTTCCTGTGACTTTAAAGCAGAGCTTATAATCACTGGAAAAGTGTCACCCTCTCCTAGAAATGCATATTTCAGGGATGGTGGTAGTGGTTTGAGTTCAGGCTTAGGAGGCTTATCCTCCTCCTGAGGAATTTTCGAAAATTCCCTTGCCTCCTCTGGTTCTTCTTGATCAGGTTGAGCATCTTTGAAGATGTCTTCAAGCTCTGATTCTAGGCTTTCAGCCATATTGATCTCTTCTACCAGAGAGTCAATAATGTCAGCGCCCATGCAGTCATTTGGTGTGTCTGGATGCTGCATAGCTTTTACAGCATTCAACTTGAACTCATCCTCATTGACTCTCAAGGTTACTTCCCCTTTTTGTACATCAATAAGAGTTCGTCCAGTTGCTAGGAAAGGTCTTCCTAGAATGAGAGTTGCACTCTTGTGCTCCTCCATTTCCAGCACCACAAAGTCAGTTGGAAAGGCAAATGGCCCAACCTTGACAATCATATCCTCTATTATGCCTGATGGATGTTTAATGGAGCCATCAGCAAGTTGGAGGCATATCCTGGTTGGTTTGACTTCTCCAGTCAACCCAAGCTTTCTGATAGTGGATGCAGGGATTAGATTGATGCTTGCTCCAAGATCACATAGAGCTGTCTTGGTGCAAGTGCCTTCTAATGTGCATGGTATCAGAAAGCTTCCAGGATCTTGAAGCTTTTCTGGTAAGCTTTTCAGAATGACTGCACTGCATTCTTCAGTGAGAAACACCTTCTCAGTTTCTCTCCAATCCTTCTTATGACTTAAGATCTCTTTCATGAACTTAGCATAAGAAGGTATTTGCTCAAGTGCCTTTGCAAACGGAATCTTTATTTCAAGAGTCCTTAGATAGTCTGCAAAGCGGGCAAATTGCTTATCCTGTTCCGCTTTGCGGAGTTTCTGAGGATAAGGCATCTTGGCTTGATATTCTTCAACCTTAGATGCTGCAGGTTTATTCCTTACAGAAGTGGTTGAAGAAGCCTTGTTAGAGGGATTACTGTCAGCACTCTCAAGTGTCTGATTCCCCCTAGGCGTCTGAACGCCAGGATTGGGTGGAAATTGGGCGTTTAACGCCAACTTTTCCCCCTTTTCTGGCGTTTGAACGCCAGAACTGGGCAAGGAATGGGCGTTTAATGCCAGCTTTCCTTCCCTTTCTGGCGTTTGAACGCCAATAACATTCCTCTCTGGGCTCTTACTGTCCTCAGAGGGATTTTGAACAGTGATTTGGTTGTCCTCTGTCAATTGTTCCCTGTTTGGCTTTTTGCTCTTTTGAGCAGTGGTATTCAGTGTCTTCCCACTCCTCAGTTGAACTGCTTGACATTCTTCTGTTATTTGTTGAGATATTTGCTGTTTTGCTTGATTCAACTGCAGTTCTATGTTCTTGTTAGCAACCTTAGTATTATGGAGCATTTCTTTAAATTCTGCTAACTGTTCTGTCATCAGGAGCAATTGTTGATTAAGCTCATTCATCTGTTCTTGAGGATTAGGATCAGTGACTAATGCCATGCCTTCCTCTTTTGGAACGAACTCATTGCTAGAATATAAGTATTGGTTTCTAGCAACAGTGTCTATAAGCTCTTGAGCTTCTTCAATTGTCTTCCTCATGTGTATAGATCCACCAGCTGAGTGGTCTAAAGACATCTGAGCTTTTTCTGTGAGCCCATAGTAGAAGATGTCTAATTGTACCCACTCTGAAAACATTTCAGAGGGGCATTTTCTAAGCATACCTCTATACCTCTCCCAGGCATTATAAAGGGATTCATTATCCTCTTGTTTAAAGCCTTGGATGTCCAGCCTTAGCTGTGTCATCCTCTTTGGAGGGTAAAAATGATTCAGGAATTTGTCTGACAACTGTTTCCATGTCTTTATGCTTGCTGTAGGTTGGTTATTCAACCACCTTTTAGCTTGATCTTTTACAGCAAATGGAAACAGTAATAGTCTGTAGACATGCTGATCTACCTCTTTATCATGTACTGTGTCAGCAATTTGTAAAAACTGTGCCAGAAACTCAGTAGGTTCTTCCTGTGGAAGACCGGAATACTGGCAATTTTGCTGCACTATGATAATGAGTTGAGGATTTAGCTCAAAGCTGCTTGCTTTGATGGGAGGTGTGCAGATGCTACTCCCATATGCAGCTGTAATGGGGTTAGCATATGACCCCAGAGTTCTTTTGGACTGATTAATCCCACTTAAGTCCATGATGGACAAAAGGGAAATGATAATGATTGCAAAAAGATAAATTTTGTTTTTTTTTTTGAATTAACCGAAAATAAAATAAAATAAAATAAAATAAAATAAAAACTAAAATAAAAATTCGAAAATTAAAAATAAAATAAGATCAAAGCAAATTGAGAACTGAATCAATTAGTTAATTAAAAAGATTTTGAAAACAGCAATTAAAAAGATATGATTGAAAAAAAAATTTTTTTGAAAAAGATTTGATTTTTGAAAAGAGGAAAGAGAAAAACAACAAAGAGACACCAAACTTAAAATTTTTAGAAAATCAAACACTAATTTTCGAAAATTTTAAAAGAAAAACACAAAGAGGACACCAAACTTAGAATTTTTATGAATCAAAAAGGGACTAAGAACATACAAAATTCGAAAATCAAAAGAAAAACAAAAGCATGCAATTGACACCAAACTTAAAATATGAAACTGGACTCAACTAAAAGACTCTAAACCAACAAAAATAAAACAGTCCTAATCTAAGCAACAAGATAAGCCGTCAGTTGTCAAACTCGAACAATCCCCGGCAACGGCGCCAAAAACTTGGTGCACGAAATTGCAATCACACTTTTGCAATCCCGCACAACTAACCAGCAAGTGCACTGGGTCGTCCAAGTAATACCTTGCGTGAGCAAGGGTCGATCCCACGGAGATTGTCGGCTTGAAGCAAGCTATGGTTATCTTGTAAATCTTAGTCAGGATATCAGAAATTATCAGGATTGATTGTAAAAAGCAAAAGAACATGAAATGGTTACTTGTACTGCAGTAATGGAGAATAGGTTGGGGTTTTGGAGATGCTCCATCTTCTAAATCTCTGCTTTCCTACTGTCTTCTTCATCAAACACGCAAGGCTCCTTCCATGGCAAGCTGTATGTAGGGTTTCACCATTGTCAGTGGCTACCTCCCATCCTCTCAGTGAAAACGATTGCATATGCTCTGTCACAGCACGCGGAATTCAGCTGTCGGTTCTCGGTCAGGCCGGAATAGAATCCATTGATTCTTTTGCGTCTGTCACTAACGCCCCGCCTGCTAGGAGTTTGAAGCACGTCACAGTCATTCAGTCATTGAATCCTACTTAGAATACCACAGACAAGGTTTAGACCTTCCGGATTCTCTTGAATGCCGCCATCAGTTCTAGCTTATACCACGAAGATTCCGATTAAAGAATCCAAGAGATAACTACTCAATCTAAGGTAGAACGGAGGTGGTTGTCAGGCACACGTTCATAGTTGAGAATGATGATGATTGTCACGGATCATCACATTCATCCGGATTAAGAACAAGTATTATCTTAGAATGGAAGCAAGCATGATTGAATGAGAAACAATAGTAATTGCATTAATCCATCAAGACACAGCAGAGCTCCTCACCCCCAACCATGGGGTTTAGAGACTCATGCTGTGGAAGGTACACAAAGAAAACGTGTAAAGTGTCATCCGGTACAGATACAATGTCAAAAGATCCTATTAATAGTAAACTAGTAACCTAAGGTTTACAGAAATGAGTAAATGACAAAAAAAATCCACTTCCGGGCCCACTTGGTGTGTGCTTGGGCTGAGCATTGAAGCTTTCAAGTGTAGAGACCTTTTCTGGAGTTAAACGCCAGCTTTCATGCCAGTTTGGGCGTTTAACTCCAAGTTTTATGCCAGTTCCAGCGTTTAACGCTGGAATTTCTGAGGCCAAATTGCTACGCCGGTTTGGGCCATCAAATCTCGGGAAAAGTATGGACTATCATATATTGCTGGAAAGCCCAGGATGTCTACTTTCTAATGCCGTTGAGAGCGCGCCAATTGGGCTTCTGCAGCTCCAGAAAATCCACTTCGAGTGCAGGGAGGTCAGAATCCAACAGCATCTGCAGTCCTTTTCAGTCTCTGAATCAGATTTTTGCTCAGAACCTTCAATTTCAGTCAGAAAATACCTGAAATCACAGAAAAACACACAAACTCATAGTAAAGTCCAGAAAAGTGAATTTTAATTAAAAACTAATAAAAATATACTAAAAACTAACTAAATCATACTAAAAACATACTAAAAACAAGCTCAAAAAGCATACAAATTATCCGCTCATCAGGCAACTATGGCAAATCTTATATCGTTTCGAAGCTCCGGATGTTAGCTTTCTAACCCAACTGGAACCGCATCATTTGGACCTCTGTAGCTCATGTTATGGTCATTTAAGTGCAAAGAGGTCGGCTTGACAGCTTTCCGGTTCTTTCATTTCTTCATGAGTTCTCCAACTTTCCATGCTTCTTTCTTCATTCCCTTGATCCAATCTTTGCCTTCTAAATCTGAAATCACTTAACAAACATATCAAGGCATCTAATGGAATCAAGGAGAATCAAATTTAGCTATTTTAAGACCTAAAAAGCATGTTTTCACTCTTAGGCACAATTAAAGGAGAAGTTATAAAACCATGCTATTTCATTGAATAAATGTGGGTAAAAGGTGATAAAATCCCCTAAAATCAATACAAGATAAACCTTACAAATGGGGTTTGTCAACGTTCTACATAGGATGTTTGGAGAGGCAGTAAGAAATGGGAGATTATTGCCGTTACTGGTGGGTAGAGAGCATGTCGAGTTGTCACATTTACAGTTTGCGGATGATACGGTTCTATTCTGCCCCCCGGAGGAAGAGACTATAAAGAATTACAAGAGGATCCTTCGCTGTTTTGAACTTATGTCGGGGTTGAGTATCAACTATGATAAGTCTAGCTTGATTCCTATTAACTGTGATGTTCAGTGGGTACAACGTATGTGCAGTGTACTGGGCTGTAAGGAAGCATCTCTCCCAGTGAAATATTTGGGGATCCAACTAGGAGCAAATCCGAGATTGGTGAAGACTTGGAAGCCCATCATAGAAAAAGTGGAGGAGAAGCTGAGCCTCTGGAAAGCTAAGGTACTCAATAAGGCTGGTAAGCTGGTGCTTATCAAATCTGTTTTGAATAGCCTGCCTGTCTATTATTTGAGTTTGTATAAAATGCCAAAGGCTGTTGCAGAGAAACTGATTTCCCTACAGAGAAGGTTCCTATGGAGTAAAGAGGATGGTAGGCTTGGTATGGCCATGATCAGGTGGGAGGTGGTACAGGCTCCCAAGAAGCTAGGCGGACTAGGTGTTGGGGATGCCATGGTGCGTAACGCAGCCCTCCTATTTAAGTGGTGGTGGCGTTTCTCAAAGGAGGACTGTCCCTTATGGAAGAAGGTGGTGTGCTCATGCAACAATCTGAATCCCAGTGTGATGCTGTCTGCCCAAGTACTACCCACTCGGGGGGGCCATGGAAGGACATCTGCCAAATACAGTTCAAGGATCAACGAGTAAGACAGAAGATGATTAATGGGCTATCCATGGAGATTGGTGATGGGAGAGGTACTCGGTTCTGGGAGGATGTCTGGCTGCATGGTGGGCCCTTGAAAGATACTTTCCCGAGACTCTTCTCAGTTTCAAACCAAATAGGATCCGTCATAGGGGATTGTGGGTTCTGGGACGGGTTAGAGTGGAGGTGGAACTTCCAATGGAGGCGAGAGCTATTCCAATGGGAGTTGGACCTAGTGCAGCAACTGCATGAAACACTAAGGCTGGTTAACCTTGTGTGTGACAGAGAGGATAGAGTGGTATGGAAGTTTGATAAACATGGTGTATTTTCTACTAACTCCTTTGTGCAGGAATTGCAGGTGGAATTGCTACCGGAGGATATGGCGAGTTTCAACTTTACTAGGACAATTTGGAAAGGTCTTGTGCCACCAAGAGTTGAACTGTTTATCTGGTTTGTCTTGACTGGAAGGGTGAATATAAAGGAAAGGCTGAGTCGATTGGGAGTAGTTAATCAAGAGGATGTGACCTGTGTGTTGTGTAATAAAGGTGTTGAATTTAGCCACCACTTGTTTCTTGCTTGTGAATTTTCTTGGCAGCTTTGGTGTGCATGGCTATCCTTTGTTGGAAGGCAATGGTCATGCCCAGGGTCAATGAAGGAACACTATCAGAGTTGGACTGAGCTACCAACTAAAAAGCAGGAGCGCAAAAGGTGGATGGTATCCTTCTGTGCTATTATCTGGAATATCTGGCTTGAAAGAAATAGGAGGATCTTTCAGAATGATGGGAAAGGGGTTGATGAAATAATTTACCTGGTCTTCAAGAACTTTAAGGAGTGGTTAGGTGTGGATCCCTTCTGTTGTTGATGGCAATGCCGAAGATGACAGTGGGGATCATATAGTTGTGTTGTATGGCTTCTGCGTGGTTTTTCTTCTGTTTTTAATTTTGTTGTTCTATTTGCTCCACTTGTTGTGTTGAGCTCTTTCATTCAAAAATAATAATAATAATAATAATAATAAATAATTAGTTATTGTAAACATAGTAATCTTAATTTTAGTGAAATTTTTATAGTTAAATACTTTTATTTTATAAAAGTATTATTCATATTCAGTTTATTTTTAAAATTATTTGGTTAAAAAGAAATTTTGAATCAATCCCTACAATTTCTTTATTTAACAGAACCTCCCAGATCCTTAAAGGACCACAATATGCTCTCCCCATAGTAGAACTTGCCATGATTTTGATGCCCCAACTGGATCATCTTAGTTTTATTTTATTTTTTATTTTTTGGGGTAAAGAAACATGATCATAATAACAAAATCATTCAATAGTAAAAGTTGATCTCAGTTAACATGAAAATTTGGAGCAAAATAAAAGATAAATAAATAAATTGCGCCAGCAAAAAAAAAAAAAGAATAATGACGGAGATTTAATTTGTAGTTTTAATTTAATCTTTGTATTTCATAATGATCGATGTTTATAAATTTTCCGTGGACTAAATAAATAAATAAATATTTTACAACTGAAAAAGGAATCTTTTTGTTCCTCCTGAAAAGAAAGATTAAGAAAGAAAGGGTTACCTGAAAATCTAGTTTGGATGTAAATCTAGAAGCAGCGTTTTAGAATTCAGAGGCATTGAGAAAAAGCGCGAACGAAGAAGAAGATAAGAGGCATTTCAATTTTCAACAGTTACTGTTACAGTTACAGTTACAGAAGCCAATCAATAATCATAATCGATGAGGAAGGAGAAAGAACCCATGCCTTCGAGCCCCGCCAGCGGCGAAGAAAGCGACGAAAAGCAAAGCTTCTCCTCCAAAAACAAATTCTCTTCCCGCAATGCTTCTTCCAAGTACGATTTCGTTAAGGTCCGTTTCGAAAACCTCAATTTCAATATAGATATCGAAACTTTTCTTCATTGCATGAATGCACATAATCAATTTTTTTGGAATCTGTTTTCTGTTCAGTTTCAATTGGTTTATTTGCTTCAATAGTGCGAATATCGATTCCCTTGTGTTTTATGCCTATAGGTGAAGGTGTGGTTGGGTGATAATGCGGATCACTACTATGTTCTGTCCAGATTTTTGCTCAGTAGGATGCTAACTGTAACCAAGGTATGAAAATCCACTCTTCAATTGTTCATTCTGCTTATGAGTTACTTTAGATGGATAGGACTGAGATTGGATTGTGTTGAAAAGTGTTGTGCTTGCCCTTATAGACTGGATTTAATGCTGCAATGTGGATTCGATTTGGTTAGTACCATTTGTGATTTGCTTGTTGGTTGCAGATTCCGAATCATGTAGCTATTAAAATTGCGCTTGAACTGAAGAAGCTGCTCATTGACAATAGCCTTCTTGATGTGTATGTTATTCGGCTTCTCTTCCATTTCTAGTTTCCTGCTGAGTTCAAGTATAGCTGGTTAAAATTTTCTTTCCATTCTGCAGCTCTCAGTCCGATTTGGAGGTCAACTTATTCAAGGTATGCCAACTCTATGGTTTCATTTCTCCATCCTGTACATCCCGTATTTCTTGACTTGTAATGTATTTCCTTTTACTGTTTGAACTCATGGCCAAAATTAAAATTTTATGGGAAAGTATTACTCCAGGAGCAAAATCTTATACATATATTCACGGAGTCACAGTCATATGTCGTGCATGCCTGTTGGATATTTTTATTTCGAGTTGTATTACGTACCGAAAATTAGTGCATAAAGATAATATGGTTGATTGATTCTTTGGATAGGTCTTTTTGGATTTAAGTACATTATTTTAATGTCAATATTAATTATTATTATTATTACTAGATGGTTTTAAATTCATAATATAATTACATGGGACCTAAGTTTATTTACTACATGTCTCTTAATAGTAGGAAGTCAAATTCCATTATATTTAGGATAAAGTTATCATAGCTGGATGTCCTTGGCTTTTCCAAATGATGGTAGTAATTTAATCAATAGAAATTTTCTAACAGAGATCTGGTTGTGCAGCTAATGGAGAGGCGGGGATATGGAGAAGAGTACATTAATCGTTATAAGATGATGACAAGGTTAGTATGCAATCTTTCTGTTGGAGATAACTTTTGTTTCTACAACATGTATCTGTGTTAATATCATAGCTTCTTTTGATTGTTTGTTGATTCCTACTACGTGCTGAATGTACATCATATCTGTTTCATCGTATGTGTGTGCGTGGAAGAAAGTTTACTTGATAATGCTTTTAAAAGATATGTAAAAAAAAAAAAAAAGAGAAGACTCTTGAGGGTGATATTTTATAGTTCTAGTAATAATGAACCATATTTCTGCTTTTATCATCCTTTAAGGTTTCATCATCAAAGAGTTCCATTGGTAATCCTTGTTTGTGGAACTGCTTGTGTTGGGAAGTCTACTATCGCCACCCAGCTTGCGCAGAGGCTAAATTTACCAAATGTGTTGCAGGTAGCAATCGTGTCTATAACCCTGAATCTTCCTGTCATATAAAATAAGGACAGTTTTAGGCTTTCAATTGATGGTAGCTGACTGGAATTATATACAACTGATTTTGACATTCCTTTTGTTGTTGACTCTAATAGACAGATATGGTTTACGAATTGTTGCGCACATCAACAGAGTATGTCCTGAATTTCTGTTTCATTCTGAAGCTGACTAGTATTTAGCATTGATTTTAAGCTCCTGTTAGTCAAACCTAGTATTTGTTCATAATGGTATCATAAGAGACCTGGCTAAGAGTAATCAAGTTAACATCAAAGAGGACCTAAACCCTATAAATTTGTATATTTTATCTGAATGATTATTTTCTTATGTTTGATAGTGCACCATTGGCGTCAACTCCTGTATGGACGCGAGACTTTAATTCATCGGAGGAGTTAATAACTGAATTTTGCAGAGAATGCAGAGTTGTTCGCAAAGGTTTTCTCAGTTCTTTGTAGCTTGAGATCTCATACATTTTTTAAATTCTTATCTTTCAAACTTATTTTAGGTTTGGCTGGTGATTTGAAAAAGGCAATGAAGGATGGAAAGCCAATTATAATTGAGGTATGTATGGATATGTATTTTGGGGATGTTTCCCTGTATCTGCTGTATTAGATAATTGAAGTTTTTATACTGGTCAATGTATATTTTATTGAAATACAGCTTTTCAAGTTTACTGTGAAGTAATAAATGTTTCTCCTATGGACTTGTTGTGAGCTCATTTTCTTTGTTTTTATTTTGATGATGAAAGGGAATTCATTTGGACCCTAGCATTTATTTAGTAGACGATGAGAAATCACCTGCTGCTGTACAAGCTGAAAATAAAGGGATGAATTCAACATCTGCGGCACCAGACGATAGTGCTACAGTTCAAACAGAAAATACTAATGAAGGTAGTCATGATGAGAATCATGGTGGTTCCAGGACTCTGAGTTCAACTGAAGGAATATCTATGGACCAAGTTGATGCAGTATCAAATAATGTCGCATCCATTAATCTAGCTGGAAGCACATCTGGGCATGAAGGTTGGTCTTTATTATTTGCAATACTTTGAAGCTGTTTAGTTCCTCTTGGAGTCACATGCATTGAGGAAGTTATAATATTTGCATGAGTAGGCATTGTGTTTCACTTGAATACTAAAGTGGCAAATTATATGTCTACCAAGTTTCTCATGCAGGTGCTGCTTCTCTCAAAGAAATAGAGGCAGACAAAAAAATTGTTACTAAAAAGTCAGGTCCTAAGCCAATAATTGTGCCTATTGTTCTGAAGATGGCTGAATTTGATCATAAGGTTTGTCTCATTGTCCATAACTTTTATGAAAGTAACAATTATCCTCATAATTGGTTATTTTCTTAGTTTGTAGTATGTATAACTTTGGGATTTTTTAGTCAAAGAGTTGACCTGCATGTATTTCTATGTTCCAGTCACGCATGGTGGGAAGGTATTTTCATCATATTCCATTGTTTAGTCGTATAAATCGCATGAAATAATGTAGTGAGACTTCTTACCATATTTTCAGGCATTACTTGAGGAGTGGATCTGCTCTCGCACGTTTACCGAGAAATGCCCAGACAAGGTACTCTAACTTTTGAAAGAACCCAGATATATACACTTGGCACTCTTGAGGCGAAGGTGGTTAACCAACCACATTTTTCCTTGGAAAAAGAACCATAAGAGCAACCTACATCTGTTCAATTGGATTTTTATCTATCAGAGCTGGTTTCTGAATTTTGTTGTTCAATTTACAGGATAAAGATAAGCTTATAGCAAATTTGAAAACCATACAAGATTACCTGTGCTCTTTCACTTCACAAGTATGTCTAATACTTTACATTTTTTGCGATGTTATTTATTTTATTTATTTCCATGGCCATTGCAGTTTCTATGATCTATATATAGCAAATTGCTCCAATTCATTAACTAGTTAATATGAAGTTGATAGGAAAGCAGATTCACTGGTTGCAGTATATAAAACTTTTAACCGTCTAATTTTATTTATTATATGCTATGAATGCTTGTAAGATGTTTTCTGTTTCAGGGGTTGACTGTAGTGAATGTATCAGCAACAACATTTCCTCAAACATTGGATTGGCTCCATAATCACCTTCTTCAGGTATATAATTTGATCGTAAATATTTGCTTGCATATTTTTGTGTTTATCAATTCTGATCAATGCTTGATGAAAGAAGGTTTACAAGTGATGCAGAGAGAGGAATATATGACATCTTTGTTAATCCAAATGTTAAAGAAAGAGCAGAATGAAACAATGAAAACAATCAGACATTTTTTTTTCTGGAAAAATGTATCATAGTTATTTTTTGAAAATGATAGCAAGGAAAGATCGAAAACTGGCCTGAATTTCACTGCTCTTATTCTACTGAAAATATGCTGCATTTTATCTTTGCTTAGTAAATTTTGTCTCTCTTCGACATTGCACAAGTTAGTCGCTGATATTTCAAAAGTTTCTGAAAGCATTTCCTTGACATCATAAATTACTCGTTTTCCTTTTCATCAGTAAGGTCTTATAATTTGATGTCTTCCAGTGCATTGAGCAAGGTACTTCATTAGGATCAAATGAACATGTTGCGCAAGCTGGTGCAGAATAGTTGTAATTATCCAATTCTGACAGGTATGATATTAAATATTAACTTCCTTTAAGCATTATATATATTTTTTATCTATAAATTTACAAATGTACTTTGAAAGTCACTGGCCAACAAGTTAATGGTTCAGGTTTAGTTAGCCATGTGCTTTCAATCTCACACGCTGTTGACTTCTTCATCACAAGGTTATTGAAGGGTATTCTCCTATGATAAACCCCCCCCCCCCCCCCCCAAAAAAAAAAAAACCCAAAAAAAAAAGAAAAAAAAATTTAACATGTTGGAAAAAGTGTATTTCCGTTTATCAATTATTATCTTCGTGCAGCGATGGTTTGCATGTTTAACTTGAGGTTGTAAGTGGATTCCTGAATCTGTCCAAATGCTATCTTCTCAAATGATTGGTGGCTGCTTTTTCGCAACGTATGAAAATGATATCCCAATCATGATATCATCATGGCTTGGAAAGAGAAGGCAATACAATAGGCCTTCATAGAAGCTGTAATTGTTACATCAATGTTTATTGTTTTCTCAACATTTGATGCTGAGAGCAATTGCACAGTTATTGTATCATGATATATCATGTTGAAGCAATCTCTTATTATTGCAAGAATACAATAAAGTTCAGTATAACCGTTCCACTGATTGAAAAATCTCTTCTTTTTCTTTTCTGCTCTAGGATTGGTATCTTCATTGCTCCTGAGGAGATCCTCGAACAGTAACATTCCTCTAAATATTATGTATTAGTTCACCAGAGGCTAACTAGAAATGTTTGGTTCAATCAATTGGAATAAAACTTCCCTTTCAAGAAAGTGTGCATGTTTTTAAAAGATTATTTTCGTTGTAAATATCTTGTACTCAGTGGTTTTGGATTATTCTTTTCCACCAAGTTGGCGATTGCACATCATAATACATGATCTGGTAGTTAACATTAATCTTAGAGAAATGTTGATTGTAATTATCGGAAGATAACGACGATGTTACGTAGATACAAAAAACAGTTACTTTATTTAGATATGTATTTGGTGTAAATAAAAAAAATGATTATACTATTGTAGAAATGTTTGATTATTTTGGTATAATAGATTTGATTATTTTGATAGTTGATTATTTTATTAAAAATATGTATATATAAATATACACAGACACACGAGATTAATTTTTTGTATTTATAGAATATTTTTAGAAAACTAAATGTTCTTTGTAGTTGGGTTTCATTTTGAGTATTATTCAATAATTTTTGGAAAACTAAAGGAAAATGATTGATAATTTTTCTGTTTTAAGTTTCATTTTGAGTATTATTCAATAATCGGACTTGCAGAAACTCTGAAGGATATTGATAGTTGTTGAGGAAGAAAAAGAAATACAACTATTGAACAATAACACAAGTTAAATATACACAGAATAAATGTACTTGTAAAAATAAAACTAATTGTTGTACAAGAAAAAAAAAAAAAAAACTCTTTCAAATTTCATCATCCCAAAGGTCTCCAATTGTTTTGTAGGGACTTGTGGTTTCATTAACAAGAAATTCCCCTCTCATAATCTTCATTTGCTCCAATTTCTGAATCTCCAATATGTCTTCCTCTCTCAATTTCAGATCAAATGATGCCATGTTTTCCTTCATTCTTTCTTCATTGAAGCTCTTCACAATCACACTTGACCCCCTTAACAGTCCCCATTGCAATGCAACCTTTAAAAAACCATAATGAAGACATATACATTCAATTATTTCAGGTAATACTAATAATTGAACATCATGAATATAAAAATATAATTTTTAAAACAAAGTTTGGATTTTTATTATTTTATTTCACCTGTGCAGGAGTTGCCTTGTGTTTGAATGCAATTGATTGGATGATGGGATTATGAACAACAGCAGTGGATCCCCATGCATTCCCTGGCCCACCCAGTGGTGAATAGGCACTTACATGGATCTTGTGGTCCCCACATGTCTCTCTCAGTTTCTCTTGCCTCCACATCGGATGCATTTCCACCTAGATACCAACACAAATTTAATTAATTTATAAAAATATTCATTATACTTATTAAATTTAATTTTGATGCATTGTTAGTGTAAAATAATTTTATATGCACATTTAATTACAAACATCACATTAGTAAAAATAACTACTTTTTAAATCAACAACGTGAGAGTAATAGTATTCTTTAAGGAGAATTGTTTGCTATTTGGAAAGGATATCTCTTAGCTTGGAATGTGGGTCAACGAGATGTTATTTGTGAGACGGATTGTGGACGGATTGTGTGGAAGCATTTAATCTTGTTACTCAAGATGGTTTTGAGTTTATTGATCTATTGGTGCTCAAAATAAGAGATATCATGCATTGGAATTGGCGTGTTGACTTTTGTTTGATTATGAGGGATGCAAACACGGTGGCAGATATTATGGCAAAGATGGCGATGAAATTACAACTTTCGCATGTGGAGCTTCTTCACCTTGGGAGGAGTTTAAGAGTAGTCTTAAACAGGACTGCCCCTCTATTTAAGCAGTTCCTTATTTTATTTGTTTTGTTTTTCTTTGTTTAATTTATTTCAGTCACCAAAAAAATCAACAACGTGAATAAATTATCCAAAAGAACAAATGTGCTTGTACAACTGTATAAAATATTGTACGCGCATCAAAATTAAACCCATACTTATTTTATCTAGTAATTAAACGATAAATGAATTCATATAGTAATTTATCTAAAATAATAAACATACATTTAAATTAGTAAGACACATTATATTATTACCTCGGAAAAAATCTATAGATAATTTAAGATATTTGATGTGTATATTTATTCAAAAAATATATTTCTTTTATACACTTTTTATTTTTAGTATTAAAAATGATTGATAAGAAGTAAAAGAAGATAAAAATATTTGTCTTTTATACCCTAAAATAAAAATATACAAATAAAATGTGTAGAAAAAGTAATGCAAATATTGGTTTATTTATTTATATATAGATGTACCTGATTAACAGCTGGAGGTGTGGAAGCAAAATCTAAGAGCCAATGAATCTTCTTGGAAGAGAAATTGCTAACCCCAATGGATCTGCACAGCCCCATTTGAAGGCATTTCTCCATTCCTGCCCATGTGACTTCAAAGTCCAAGTTTTCAAAGTCATCTTCATTAGGCACTGGATAGTTTACCCATGGCTTCAACTTTATAGGCCAATGCACCAGGTACATGTCCAGATATTCCATTCCCAAGTTCCTATACAATTAATTCCAACACCATTCTTCACAATTAGTTAACTAATTAAGATGATTCTGTCACATATTTTCTTTCATATGGGGATTGACATGTACTAATTCCAATATTGTGTTTTGCTTTGGTAATGATAACACCACATGCACTTTACATTATTTGCTATTATTGATTTTCCATTGCTTTAGAAAAGAAAAGAGAAAAAAAAAGGGGGGTAAGATATTTTCTTTTTATTTTTTTCACTTTCAATATTTTTTCTTTTTAAGGGATGTTCATGATTATTGTGCTTACTTTAGAGTTCTTTTCAATGCAGAAACAGGATCATGGTGATCACTCCCCCATAGTTTTGATGTCAAGAAAATATCCTCTCTTTCTACAACTCCATCAAACATTGCATCATTCAATGCCTTTCCCACTGCTGGCTCAGAACCATATATCTTTGCTGTATCAAAATGCCTATAACCAATCTGCACAAAACATAAACATTAAGACCCTTTATTTGTTCGGCTACATAAATTAAACGACATTCATCCAATATCAAAATAATAAGAATTTAATTTTGATGTACTATTAGTGTAAAATAATTTTATACGTACATCTAATTACGTAATAATATAAAAATAACTCATTGATCACGTAAATAGTCATCTAAAAAAATATATGTAATTGCACGATCGTGTAAAATTTATAATAATAATAAGCATGAATGTTGGTACCTGAAGAGCATTGTGGATGGCAAGTTCAGTTATGTTCCTATCATTTGGGAAAGAATAAGTGCCAAGTCCAATAAGAGGCATTGTAATGCCACAGTTCAAACGCACATGACTCTTCCTCATTTTGTCTCTCTATTTTCTTTTCCTTTTTTTTTGTCTCTGTGTTTGTGATTCTATTGCTAGCTTTTTTCGCACACTGCTAAATGTGTGTCTAATATTGGGTATATATAGATATTCTACAAGTCAAGTCAAAACATATATTAACTTTAAGGTTGTTTAGAGGTTAGACTTAAATTAAATTATTATTAGTTTTTTTTTTCTATATGTCAGCTCATATATATAGATTAATAATGATGATCATGCCTGATAATTATAATATATAGTAGACGTGGAAGAGTGTTAAAATCAATTATTGAAGGAATGCAAATCAAAGGATCGGATCTTCCCTGTCTCTTGGGATTTTATTTATTTGCCCCAATCCATCATCCAAAAGCAAATAGTTTTCGGCCATCAATTCCTTAGAACAAGTCAATGCCACACTATATTTCTTATTTTCTTTTCTTATACAATTATCGGTATCTAGATCTTATTACATATGCTAATACGTTTCGAAAAATAAAGGGATAAGTATTGTTTTGGTCTCTTACGTTAAGGGTCAGAATCAAAATCGTCCCTCTTCTAATTTTGGATTTAAAATCATCTTTAATGTATTTTTTTTGTATTAAAATCGTCCTTTTTGTTAAAATTTTTACTTTAATTCCTAAACTACCCCTATTCCTATTTTAATAATAAAATATATTAAATTAAAAACAAAACAAAACGCGTGTTTGGGGAGGGGAGGGGAAAGAAAACGCGTGGGTGGGGGGGGATATACGAAGGTGCAGGGGCAGGAGAGGGGAGGGGAAGGGAAGGGAAGGGGGGAGGGGGATGGCGCCGGGGAGGGAGCAGCTCGCTGCTGCTTGCGTTGCTGCCGTCAGACCTGTCGCCGCCGTTCGTGCTTCAGTCGCCGCCACCATCGCGCCGTTTGCGTCGTGCCATCGTGAGCAGAACCACGAAGAGAGATGGATCGTGAGTGAGGGGGTCACGGACTTGGAGCCGCCGCGTCCTTGCCGCGCTGCCGCCGTCGTCCTCACCACGCTACCGGGGGTGGAGAGAGAAAGAAGGGGGGGAGAAACAGGGAGGTCGCCACTGTGACCTCCTCGTCGTCGTCGGCTTCCGCTCCGCTGCTGGTCCCCGCCTCGCCGCTGCTGCTCGCCGCCTCTGCTTCTTGCTTCGCTGCTTCGTCTTCTGCTTCTTCTGCTTCTTGATTTGTTGAATCATTGTTGATTTTGAGTTGTTGGTTTTCTTGATTTCTGAATTTCTTGATTTCTGAATTGTTTGTTGTTGATGGAAGAAGTTTGTTAATTGATGACTGAATTGTTTGCTGTTGATTTCTGAATTGTTGCTTTCTGTTTATGATTTGTTGATTTTCAATTTCTGCTTCTCTGTGTGGAGGTGGAGGTGGAGGTGGAGGTGGAGGTGGAGGGAAGGGCAGACGGGGAGGGGGCGGGGGAGGGGACGGGTGGTGACGCTGGGTGGGGGGAAGGGGGAGGCAGTGAGGGGGAGGGTGGGGGTGGGGGAAGGGGAGGGGGAGGGGGAAGGGGAAAGGGGAAAGCGGAGAGAGGGACGGCGGCGGTGTTGGTGGTGGTGGAATGGCAGTGGGTGTTGATGATGATGATGATGTTGATTTTATTGATGTTGTTTTTCTTGGTGGTGGAGGTAAAGGTGGTGATGGATGGTGGGGGGAAGGGGAGACCGGAGGGTGGGGGAGGGGGGAAGGGGAGACCGGGGGTGGGGGTGGCGGGAAGGGGAGACGAGGAGGGGGAGACCGGAGGTGGGGTGGGGGTGGATGGGGGGGGGGGGAGGGGAGACCGGAGGTTGGGGGAGGGGAGAAGGGGAGACCATGTTTTATTTTTTTTAATTTTTTAAATTTTATTAAAAAGGAAGGGTAGTTTAGGAATAAAAATTAAAAAGGACGATTTTAATACGAAAAAAAAAAACGTTAAGGACGATTCTAAATCGAAAATTAGATCGGGGACGGGTTCGATTCCGACCCTCAACGTGAGGGACCAAAACAATACTTATCCCAAAAATAAATGAGTACAACCTTTTTAGAAAATTAATTTACTATTAAAATAAAAATAGAAAAATAAAAAATAAAATATTCTAAATTTAAACTATTGATATAAAATATAATAAAAAAATAAAAATTATTTAATTAACAGAAAATATAACATTATTTTTTGAATAATACAAAATATTTAAGGTTGAGCCAGATGCTTATTACCTATGATGTACGGACATGGACACGAGACACGACACGACACGGAACACGCCGACACGTGAATTTTAAAATCTTATATGACACGGGGATACGCATACAAATAAAATATAAAGTATTTTTTAGATAAATCGTAATGATATTTTAATATTTTATTGATATTAAAATATAAATTATTTTTTTAAATTATTTTTAATATCTTATTTTAATTATATCAAGTATTTAAAATATTTTTTGTTTTAATAACTAATAATATATACTATATCTAAATTTATTTTAAGAATATATATTAAGAATAACACCGGACACTCTGATACGTGATGGTATTTAGGTGTGTCGTGTTCGGAGAAAATTTTTTTATTTTTTATTGAGACACGGTTTGGACACAGCAGACCGCGTGTCGGACGAATGTCGGTGAGTGTTGTGTCCGAAATGTGTCCAACACGCAGACACGACAACTCAGCAAAGTGTCCGTACTTCTTAGCTTATTACTAAGAATTTAACTAATAATAATTTGGTCGATTCTAATTATTAAAATTTGAAACAACAAAAGTGTTTTATTGAATTTTTTTATCTTCAATACTTTAATTAAGAGATTTAGTTATATATATCATCATATGGACCAAATCAATACTATTTTTTATGACAACATTTTTGTTTAATTAAAGAGAATATATAGAAATATTAAACTATACTAACGTGTGCATTTTTCATGTTAAAGTCGGTCAGTGAGCTGGCACTTTCAAACATTTATCATTTCGAATGGCCAAAGTCTTCGATATATATCTTTTGGTGAAATTAAACCATTTATAATTCCATTTTCAAGCTTGTGGCCTGTGGATGCATGAAACTGAACTTTAATTTCTTCAATAGTTTTTTGTGGCCAACCAATCAATAAGTTTAAAAGAATTAAAACTAGTTTTTTACATGCAAATTTGTCAAAACTTGGAATTTTTATATTCACCTAATTAATAAAGTAATAATCAGCATTAATTAATAGAGAATACAAAACATGCAAGAATTGAATACGTAATATATATATATATATATATTTCTCTAGAGTTTTGTAGTTAAATATTTTATTTCATATATTTATATATCCCTTGCAAGTTGACTTTATATAATGATTTATATATGTTTCTCTGTTGCTGAGCACTATTTTCTCAAATTCTTCATTCTCAACATATGCATGCTTAAATGAAAGACATACAATGCAACGAAACTTAGTCAAATTATGAAGTAGTCTGGTAAAGATTATAGATGAATCAAACAATGCAATGCACTTGTCCACAGTTCATGAACTTGACTCATTATTTTGTTGTATGTTGTTTAATTATTTAATTTGATTATTTAATATAATATTATTATATTATATAAATAAAATGATCGATCAGTTGATATAGAAGACTATTTCAGACGCTAGCTACATGCTCATTACTTTGCTTTCTATGAATTAATAAGATATATTTTTAGTTTTATCCTTTTAAATAATTTTTTTGAACCAATATTCACAAATTTATAGTTAATAATCACAGATGGAATATAATTTCCTATACTAATTAAAAAAACATATATGGAATTTAAATAAAGTCTAAATTCATAATACTAAATATAATAATAAAAAGGAAGCCATTTAGATAAAAATATTTAAAACGTTTTTTTAAATATTTTTTAGTAATTAAAATTCAATACATATAATTGATTAAATTGTATTATTTTTGTTAAAATTATATTAGACAAATTAATTTTAGCCAAAAAATCAATGAAATATACTTTGAATTGGTCTAAATTAATATTTTTTTTTATAAAAAATAATTGTAATATTCTTACTATAAAAAATAACTAAAAATATATATAATAAAAATATTTTAGTCATTTTTTATAATAGAGTTATTGTAGTAATTTTTTATAAAAAGAATATTAATTTAGTCGATTCAAGGTTTGGTTTGCTGATTTTTTAGCTAAATCAATTTGTGAGAGATAATTTTGACAAAAATAACATGATTTAATTGATTATTATATGTATTGAATTTTAATTATTAAAAATCGTCTTTAAAAATATATTTTAAGCGTCTTTATTTGAGTGGCTTCTTAATAAAAATTGTATGATTAGTACAATCTAAATAAAATGAAACAAACTTAGAAATTCCATATATGTTTTAGACCAATTCAAAGTATATTTTACCGATTTTTTTGTTAAAATTAATTTGTCTAATCTAATTTTAACAAAATCAATACAATTTAATCAATTATATATATTGAATTTTAATTACTAAAAAATATTTAAAAAAAACGTTTTAAATATTTTTATATATCTAAATGGCTTCCTTTTTATTATTATATTTAGTATTATGAATTTAGACTTTATTTATTTTATTGCTTTAACTCATATCACTTACAAAATTGATTTAGCATTAAAAATATAGTAAAAGAGTATATATTTCGTTTCGGGTGGGTCAAATATTATGGACTTGTTTTTTCGATCAACAGCTTACGAGATTTCAATTAGTATATATTCTTTGAAATAGAGATAATCTTACACCAATAATAATGAAGAAAATACAATTGAAAAATAAGCCAAATCAAAATGAAACAATATTGTTAGATTATTGGATATGAATCCTTCACATAGAAGTAGTAAAACAGGTTGAAATTATCGGAAAAAAAAATTCAAAATTTAGGATTTAAAATCCATCAAATTCGCACTGTCAAATATTAACATTTATATAATTTTTAAATATATTTTTTTATTTTTTATTATTATTAATTTTATTTATTTTATTTTATATTTATATATATATATATTTATATTTTTATTAATGAATATTATTTTAAATAATTTTATTAAAGTTGAAAATTAAAAAAATAATTATAAAATTATAAAATAATTTAATTAATTTTTATTTGTATTTATTTTTTTAATTATAAATTTTTATATTAATTTTATTAACCTAAAAAACACGTTAAGCGGGCTAGTTTATCAACCTATCAATCTACTATAAAAGTAGAATGGGCTAACATTTTAAATTCATTTTACTCGATGGAACAAGCCTTGGCATGGTAGGGTAAAAAGGACGATCTACTTTGCCATTTTGACTTTACATATATTAATAAAAAAATTAAGCTTTATTTTGATTCTTGATATAATGTTATTAGAGGTTATGAGCGATGCATTATTGATGTCTTTAGGGGATGACAATATGCATTCTACTTACGTGACCAACCAGCAATCCTATATATATTATGATATGTGTTGAATCAATAACCCCTCATTTAGTGCAAAAAATTTTTACCACTGAACTAAGGTCATTAATTTATAACTAAGTTGCAAATAATGATCATAATGTTATATATGAAGTCATAGACTAGTGATAATATTATTACAGCAAATAAGTATTGAATCAAGGATCTTTCACTAATGTAAAAAGTCTTTATTTATATTTGTGTTATTAATTTAAGCAAATACTTTTATGTAAAATTGAATATTTGATAGTTATGTTATTTATGGGATAATTGTGTTTGTGTTGAATTTTTAATTTGCCTACTCATTAGATTATATAATAATATTGCATATTTGTGAAAACTCGTAGGTAGGATCGGATATCTGTGGGTTGATCACAGGTAGAGTTAGGGTTGGACTGTTTTCAACTCGCCGGTAGATTTAGGATTAGGTCCGAATTCTACCCTACTCATTGTCACCCCTAATGATGATGATGTTATATCTGAAGTCATAGACTAGTGATGATATTGTTACAGCAAATGAAATGCTCATGGATTCATAATGATTTTATTTGTGTGTTATTAATTTAAGCAAAAATTTTTATGTAGAATTGAACATTTGATAGTTATATTATTTATGGGCCGATTGTGTTATTTGTGGGATGATTGTATTGTTTGTATTAAATTTTTTAATTTGCCTTCTCATTAGATTATATAATAATATTGCATATTTGTTAAAATCCGTGAATAGAGTCAGATATCCGCAATCAACTCGCGGATAGGATTAGGGTTGGATTGTTCTCAACCCGCGTGTAGGATATGATTGAGTTTTAATAAAAAATTTATCTCGTAGGTAGAGTTATTAGGGTTAGGTCCAAATCCTATCCTAATCTACCTATTGCCACCCCTAGATGTCCTTGTGTACAGGGACGGATGTATATGTATTAGTGTGGGGACAAAAATAGACCCTCTCCATTTTTTTAACACTTGAGAGATTAAAATGTGATTTCTCACCTTTAATTCTATAAGTGGGACCAAAAATAAATATGAGAGAGAGAGTAATAAAGAGTTAGCCTAAATACTTGACACCATCCAATTTTTTTTCCATTGGAGAGGATCCATTCTCGTGTGGGGATAAGCACCCCACTACAATTTGAAATTTTTTTTATTAGTATATAATAATAATAATATTTATTTGTCCTTATTAAATTATTGAATTTGACCCACAATAAATTTTTATTTAATTTTTGATACTTAATAGTTAATTTAAGAATTTCATATTAAATATTTATTAGAATGATCAATTCTCAATTTAAATAAAATTTGTGTTTTTTCTTAAAAATCAATTCGAAAGAGTATTATTTATCTTTTTTTATATTAGCTTTAATTTTTCTTGTAACAACGATATTAATTGAAAGAATTTTTTAAACTATAAATATTAATAAAAGTTGACTTCTAATTATATAAAAAATAAAATTTTAAATAATTATTTACTGATATATATATATATATATATAAATATTTAGACTGTATTGTTAAAAAAATTACACAATTTTATTTTAAAATATATGTTGAGTTAAGAAAATTAACTAAATTAATTAGTGATGACAAACATTATTTTATTGAACAAAATAAATAATTAAATATTAATTATTTATAATTATATGCTGCTGATTATTTATGATGATATGTTGCAGGCCAAAAATAAATATAATGCAGCAGCAGCCCAAGTGAATGAGAGAAACATATAAATAAGGCTGGTGGGCTAAAATGCAAACGAAGCTCAAAAGAAACAAAGAATACAAGGCAACGGGCTGAATGAAAAAGATCCGATCCAAGCCCAGTTCGTTGCCTCTCTCATTCAAACTCTTCCATCTTGCTTTCACCCAAAAGCAACGTTAACATGTCCCCTCTTGGTCAGAACTCAGAAAAAGAAAGAGAGAGCTTCTTCCCTAAGCTATTCACTAAAGAAGCAAGAAAGAGAAGATTAAGCAAATGATAGAAGTCTAATCACCCATCATCAATCTATATCAAGAAGAGGTCAGAAGTTAAAGGTGATTTTCATTTTCTTCTACATGCATCTCATTTTCTTCTCTTCTTCCCAACACTCTGCCATTCCAAAAATGGGTTACAAGGGAAAGTTAATTTTTGCTCTAATCTGCTGTGTATCCACGGTCACAAGTGTATCTTGGGGACCAAGTTGGTTTTCAATGGCTGAGATAGGATTTTACCATTGGAAACATCTGTGTATGATGTCAAATGTCTTCGATCAAGCAAAAAGGAGACATCTTGAAAATCAATTTGGGATAAATGAAGAAAGTAATCTCTATTCACCACTACTGTACATCAATGGTTAAGATTGTTTCTTGGAGACCAAGAAGTATCTCAAGGGTTTAGATCTGGGTTCACCATTGAAAATAATTTTCTTTGCTTCCCTGAGGCTTTCGGTCAAGTAAGAAAAAGTCAGACTCAAATTTCTAATTTGGGGATTAACTGGAAAAGTGACGTGGTAAGTTGGTGAAGCTCAAGGCTCAAGGTGTTGACCTTAGAAGAAGAACCAAGCAACATGCAAGGAGATAAAAAGAAGCTTGCTGTTCATTCAAAAGTAAGGAGAGAAAACCAGAGTGTGAGAACAGTGTTCTGTAAAGAAGTTCCTCTACTTGGATAATGCTTACTTTCAAAGAAGCATTCGGCCAATACTGAAGAACTGCATCTGAGGTTTGCGAATCTGGTTTTGCACATAGCAAAAAGGCTGCTGATGAAGTCAATCTCCTTCATGTTTTACTGATTGTAATGTACTTTTCAATGTTTATCATTCTGTAATTTCTGTGAGAAAAGGCATCGTGAAAAAGACTCAAGTAAAAGCCATAAGTGGAAAAAGTCTGAGTGAAACACTTGAGGGAAAAGCCTAGAGTTATTTTCTGATTTCTTTAGGTTGATTAAGTGTCTTGTATCTTGTACCTGTTAGGTATCCCTTTCTTAGTTGGGTTAGCACTAAGAGTGAATAGTTAGGTGTTAGCATAACTAATGTCAAGTTAGGTTAGAACTTGAGTGTGAAATTGGTGTATGTAATACTGTTAACTATAGTGAAATTCTTCCATAGTTGTGGAGGAGACTGGATGTAGGTTGCATAGCACAAGGCAACCGAACCAGGATACATGCTGGTGTTAGCTTTTTTTTTCTCTGCTGAGGTCTGTTTTCTGATATTCATGAGACAAAAATAAATTGTCTCAAAAATTTCCGCTGCTGTGTTTAAACAGAACCTGGATTGAAAGCTTGTTTAAAAAGGGTAATAACTGCAACAAAAAGGAAGGCATAGATTCAACCCCCCTTCTCTAAGCCTACCACAACCTTCAATTGGTATCAGGAGCTAAGGTCTCAAGAATCAAACTTAACCGCTTGGAGCAAAGATCCAATGGCGAACAACTTGGGCACAACCACAGTTGCTTACACCCTCACTGAAGGCCAGTCAAACAACCGGCCACCTTTCTTCAACGGGAAGAACTATTCCTACTGGAAAGAAAGGATAAGGATCTTCATCCAATCCATTGACTACAACATATGGAAGATCGTTGTGAGCGGTCCAAAGATCCCAACAAAAACAAGTGCTGATGGAGTGGTGACTCCAAAAGAAGAAGCTGAATGGAATGAAGATGATAAGAAGAAGATAGAGCTAAATGCTAAAGCAATCAACCTTCTTCAGTGTGCTATCAGCTTTGAAGAGTACCGAAAGGTGTCTAGATGCAAGACAGCCAAAGAAATCTGGGAAAAACTCCAGGTTACACACGAAGGCACTAAACAAGTCAAAGAAACGAGGATTGATATGCTGCGAAAAGAGTACGAGATGTTTAGCATGAAGGATGGAGAAAGCATTGATGAAGCGTTTGAGAGATTCTCAATCATAATCAACAACCTTGATGCTGTGGGTACAAACTATGCAGAACAAACCTTGGTGAGAAAACTCCTTAGAAGCCTCACAAAAGAATGGGAAAACACTGCCACTGTCCTAACCGAGAGTAACAACATAAGTCCCATAACCTATGATGAGCTGAGAGGAAAACTCCTTGCCTATGAAGCCACACACACAAACACAGACTCAAAGAAAAAGGGAATAGCCCTCAAGTCACAAATAGAACCGAAAGAGAGTGAGTCTAGTGATGGTATTTCAGATGACGAGCTTTTGTTTTTTGCTAGGAGATTTAGAAGGATGATGAAGAGCAAGGACAAATACAAGGGTTCAAGTTCAAAGGAGCACAAGATAGACTTGAGCAAGGTAACGTGTCATCATTGCAAGGAGGCTGGACACTTCAAGTCAAACTGTCCAAAGCTCAAAAAGGAGGACAAAGGAAAGAAGGAAAGGAAGAGAGTACTCATGGCAGCTTGGGAGGATCTTGAGAATGACTCAAATGAAGAAGAAGAATCTGAAGGAGATGACAAAGACTGCTTCATGGCTGGAAACAACAATCTTGATGAGGTAAACTATTATGATTTGACCATTGAGGACCTGCATGCTATCATTGATGATCTCACCTTAAATACATCAAAACTGCTTGACAAATACAATGAATGTAAATCTGAAAGAGATGTGTTAAGAGCTGAAAATAATTTTTTTTAAAAAAAAGTGAAGGAAACTGAATGTGCTTTGGAAATCATTGAAGAAAACAGATTTCTAAAATCTGAACTTGAAAAATTAAAAGGAAAGCACATTGTGGATTCTTCTCATGAGTTAATTGCTGAAAACGAAAAATTAAATGATATGATTAAAAGGCTGAATGGTGACTTAGCAAAATTTGCTCAAGGTTCTAGCAACTTGGACAAATTACTTGCAAGTCAAAGACCATTGTTTGAAAAATCTGGTTTAGGCTACATAGCCAAGGAAGATGCAGTTTTTAATACTTCCTCTATAAAATTTGTGGCTTCTTCATCAAATACCAAATCCATACCAAGCAAATCAGGTATCGAATATGTTTCAACTTGTGAAGAAAAATTTGATGAAGTAAACACAAGTGAAACTAAGCCTTCACCAAGAACTGGCCCGAGTTCAAACCGGCCAGGTTTGAGTTACATCTCGAAAAATGAGGATGCCTTCAAGAAACCACTATTTTACAACAAAACCTCATTTTCGAAAGGTAAAGATGTTCAAAAAAATTCTGGTGAAAATATTTTTGCAAAGAGGAATAATTATAACAAAAATCAGTTTGTCAAAAGAAATGCATCTCCTCCAAAAACCAGAAAATTCTAACCATTTAATCATTTCAAGCAATATAACTTACCTCAATTTCAGCGGCACATATCAGAAAATCATTGTGTTAATTGCAAGAAATTTGGTCACTCATATGCGCAATGCTTCATTGAAAAGAGAGTTGTAGGAAACAAAGTCTATAATGTTGTTTGTGATTTCAATGCACTTGGGCAACCAAGATGGATTAACTTCAAAGGATCCAAATTAATTTGGATACCTAAGGCTACTTGAAACTCATCATGCAGATTTGCCTAGCATCCAAGAACAAAAAGGACATGTGGTACATGGATAGTGGATGTTCAAGGCACATGACTGGAAGGTCAACCTACTTCATCAAACTAAACAAGTATGATGGAAGTTTTGTGACATTTGGAGATGATGGTAAAGGTAAAATCATTGCTGTTGAAAAAGTAGGTAATGAGCAATCTACTTTCATCGATGATGTACTTTTGGTATGTGGTTTGAAACACAATCTTTTGAGTATAAGTCAGCTGTGTGATTTAGGATATTTAGTGACTTTCAAAAGATCTGAATGCTGTGTTGTGAATGAAAAGACAAATGAAATAATGTTTGTTGCCAAGCGTTTCAATAATATGTATGGACTTACTCTTGATGAACTAAAGGATCAAAATGTAGCTTGTCTTCACTCAAAAGAATCTGAAAAGTGGTTATGGCACGAGAGATTGGGCCATGTAAGTATGTTTCAAATAAACAAACTTGTAAAGAAAGAATTAGTAAGAGGTCTTCCTTTGATAAAGTTTGACAAAGACATCACTTGTGATGCTTGCCAAATGGGAAAACAAACAAAAAGTTCCTTTAAACCAAAGTAAGACATCTCTACTAAAAGACTACTTGAGTTGCTACACATTGATTTATTTGGTCCAACAAGAACTCAAAGCCTAGGTGGTAAACATTATGGTTTAGTGATTGTGGATGACTACACTAGGTTTGGTTGGGTTCTATTTCTTGCACACAAAAATGAAGCTTTTTCGGCCTTTGAACCTTTTTGCAAGAAAATTCAAAATGAAAAGGATTTAAAAAGCTCTTCTATAAGAAGTGACCATGGAACTGAATTTGAAAATAATTTATTTGAATCCTTTTGTGAGGAATTTGGAATATCTCACAACTTCTCTTGTCCAAGAATACCACAATAAAATGGCGTTGTGGAAAGAAGAAATAGAAGCTTACAAGAGATGACAAGAGCTATGCTTTGTGAGAGTAATGTTCCAAAATTCCTTTAGGCTGAAGCGGTCAATACGGCTTGCCACATCTTGAATAGAACAATCATAAAGAAATTTTTGAAAAAAACCCCTTATGAACTTTGGAAAGGCTACCCACCAAACTTAGATTACTTGCACATCTTTGGATGCAAATGTTTTGTTTTAAATAACAAAGAAAATTTGGGTAAATTTGATCCAAAGGCCTATGAGTGTTTGTTTGTAGGATATTCCACAACTAGTAAAGCATATAGGGTTTATCATCAAGATGCTAGAATCATTGAGGAGTCCATACATGTTACATTCTGTGATACTAACTTGGTGCAAAGCATTTTGGAAGATTGTGATGCAGGAAATCCAGCTCAAAAGGAGGATGAATCTGCTCAAAATCATGGAAAAGAAAATTCTGGACAAGCTGAACCAGAAACTGCAAATGCTGAAAATTCAAGAGACAATTCCATTTTGTCTCATGAATCTGAAGGAAATCCTGTAGCCAGCAGCACCCAGAATCCCTTGGTGACTGAATCTGCCTCCAAATCCACCAGACCTCGTGAGTGGAGATTCTTGAAGAATTATCCTGAGGAATTCGTCATTGGGGATGTCTCTCATGGAGTGCAAACAAGGTCTTCCACTAGAAAAGCAAATGAAGGTTCCAACATTGCCCTTCTATCACAAATAGAGCCTCAAAACGTTAAGGAAGCACTTAGTGACCCATCTTGGGTTAAAGCTATGGAGGATGAGCTTCTTGAGTTTGAAAAGAACTAAGTATGGACTTTGGTTCCAAGGCCAAGTGGAAAGAAAGTGACCGGCACCAAGTGGATATTTAGGAACAAGTTGGGAGAAGATGGTAGCATTGCAAGAAACAAGGCAAGGCTAGTGGCTCAAGGATATGACCAAGAAGAAGGAATAGACTTTGATGAATCCTTCGCCCCTGTTGCTCGAATGGAAGCCATAAGACTTCTCTTAGCTTATGCTGCATTTTGTGGTTTTAAATTATATCAAATGGATGTGAAATGTGCATTTTTGAATGGTGTGATAGATAGAGAAGTATATGTGGAGCAGCCTCCTGGTTTTGAAAATAAAGAACACTCTAATCATGTTTTCAAATTATCTAAAGCTCTCTATGGTTTAAGACAAGCTCCTAGAGCTTGGTATGAGAGACTTAGCTCTTTTCTTTTGAAAAATGGTTTTCAAAGAGGCACCACTAACACAACTCTATTTATCAAGAACTCTAATGATTCTTTTATTCTAGTCCAAATATATGTTGATGACATTATTTTTGGATCGGCTAATGAATCCCTTTGTTCTGAATTTGGAAAACTCATGACAAGCGAATTTGACATGAGTATGATGGGTGAACTTAATTTTTTCCTTGGGCTGCAAATTAAACAAACTGAAAATGGTATTTTCATTCATCAAGAAAAGTATGCCAAGGAATTAGTTAAGAAATTTGGTATGGAAAATGCCAAACCCATGGGAACTCCCATGCATCCTTGTTCTAAATTAGATAAGGGAGAAACCGAGAAAGATGTTGATGAGACTAGGTATAGAGGGATGATTGGCTCTCTTATGTACTTAACTTCCTCTAGACTCGATATTGTGCAAAGTGTTGGATTGTGTTCTAGGTTCCAATCCAAACCTAAAGAGTCACATCTTTCTGTAGTTAAAAGGATCATTAGATATGTTTATGGCACATCCAATTTTGGTCTATAGTATCCTAAGATTGATGATTTTTCTGCAGTTGGTTATTGTGATGCAGATTTTGCTGGTGATAGAGTTGATAGAAGGAGCACTTCTGGTTTATGTTGCTTCCTTGGAAAGTCCTTAAATGTTTGGTCAAGTAAGAAGCAACCAACTGTGGCCTTATCCACTGCAGAGGCTGAGTATATAGCTGCTTCTTCTTGCTGTTCTCAACTTTTATGGTTAAAAACACAGCTTGCTGATTACAAATTAAAGGCTGAAAATATTCTCTTGATGTGTGATAATATGAGTGCCATTAATATTTCTAAAAATCCAGTCTTGCACTCTAGGACTAAACACATTGAAGTGAAATTTCACTTAATAAGAGAACATGTCCAAAAGGGGGATATTTGCATTCAATTTGTTAAATCAGAGGAGCAATTAGCAGATATCTTTACAAAACCATTAGCTGAGGACAAATTTTGCATGCTTAGGACTAGTTTAGGAATTTTAAGCTATGATTCATTGTTTGAGCTTTGCTGATGTGTTTGTTAAGTCTTGGTCTCACAGGTTCGAATGAGACAATTCTGGGCAGAAGAAGAACCATCACTCTGCACTTTATCTTCTAGGCTCTGAACCTTCTTGGAATAGGGTTCTGAAATTTTTTCAAGAATTCTCTTAACTTGCTGCAAATTGCAAACCTATTCATGTATTGTGCATGTCTTTTCTACATTTCTCATTATTATCATTTCAATTTTTAAAAAATTGCAACTTCTGTTTTAATTGTGCTAATGTCTTGTTTGAGAATTCTATTTTGCAGGTCAAAGAGACATTTGTTGAATAAGAAATGAGAGATCTGGTTTTTGTCGTGTAAAAATGGACATGGACCATGCCTGAATCTTATTATACATGTGGTCTCTTTTTGTTTTTGAAACCTTCAAGTGATATGAAACTCTCTTTTTGGTTCTAATGATTTTTTACCAAGAATTGGTATTTGAACATTGTGATGCAGGTGGTCTGGAATATCTCGATATAGAACAAGACGAAAGTGCCGATTGACTAAGAAGCTGGGCGTGCCGGCCGTTTGGTTTGAGGGCCTACATCGACTAGGCCCCCTGTTGCCCCCGCTAACTGAGGGTAGCGGGGGAAGCGATCTGTCTTAAACAAGAATATTGGCAGGGAATGATATTAAATGTGAATGAGTGATATGGGAAGAAGGGAAAATTTCTTGTACGTATGATATGGGGTCGAGATCCAAACTATGGTGTTGCTGGTTGAAATATGATCTTTATTTCTCTTCCGAATTTTTTTGTATTTCAAAACGCAACATCTAGCTTTAACATGCCTCTAACACACTATTTTGCAGGTTCTGTTTTGTTTTATTTTTCCCACCTTGATAACAAAAGGGGAGAAAAATGCATATATGAGGCTTGATAAGACATAAGACTTACTGAGATTATTGGATATTAGTTTTGATTAGTCTTGTGTTTGGTGACTGACTTGGGTTTATGAATTGAAATCTATTTGACTTGTTTGTGAATTGAACTTGGCTGACTTGTTTGTGAACTGAACTTGGATGACTTTAAGTCGTTTAAACTTTATGTTGTACTGGTGAATTGTTGCTTACATGCTGCCGTCGTTTGCAATATGTGCTTTTATGGATTATTAGACTTTTGTGCAAACATAGAATTCTAGATAAGCATGTATATACATTAGATTGTTGTGTTGGCATTATTGTCTGTGTCCTTAGGTTAAGCGACATCCATATCTCTACTGGCTAGAAATCTGCCCTGCTGAATGTTGTCAAGAATGTTGTTCAGGAGTTTGTCTCCAAATCAAATCACTTGATTGCTATGAGCAAAGAGCAAAGGAAGCTAGCAAGCAAGCGCGAAAATTTCCTCCGTAAGTCAAGAAATAGAGTGGCTATGATCATGACTTTCATTGATAACCTTCAAAAGGATGAAGACCCTGCCACTGATGCTGATGAAGAAGTTGATTCGGAGGGAAGTGGTTCGGATGCCTAAGAATTGTTTCATAAAGCTGCTGCTGTCTGCTCATTGTGTCTGATGAATTCTGTTTCTTTTGCTACTGTTGAACTGTTTTGTTCTCTTGGATGACTGCAATAACCTTGGATAACATTGCACCTTTGTTAATTCATTAGGATTGTGCACTAATTCTCTTTTTCAGGTTATAAGGTGCTGTTTTTGCTGATCTTGCTTATTATCCGCCCTTGATGACAAAAGGGGGAGTAATAGCAATAGGATAATAGGATGGTAAATGTGTCCTAGGAATTTTTTGGCATTGCTGCAGCTACTAGTATTTTTTTGGAATTTTTGTCTGATTGCTGCATTAAAACTTGATTTCGCTGATTATGTGGTGTTGCTTATTTGATATCCCGTAGACAAGATAAATGTGTATAGCTCTTTATTGTGCTCTCTTTAAGTGTAATGTAAAATAGGAACAAAGAGGAAAGCATAAATCAAGGGGGAGCTAATCTTGAAAAGGAAAGGGGGAGCAACATAAAAGCAAATGACAAAAATCAAATGGAGTTTCTAAACCTTACTAAAATTCAATTCCTTTTCAAGGGGGAGATTGTTGAGTTAAGAAAATTAACTAAATTAATTAGTGATGACAAATATTATTTTATTGGGTAAAATAAATAATTAAATATTAATTATTTATAATTATATGCTGCTGATTATTTATGATGATATGTTGCAGGCCAAAAATAAATATAATGCAGCAGCAGCCCAAGTGAATGAGAGAAACATATAAATAAGGCTGGTGGGCTAAAATGCAAACGAAGCCCAAAAGAAACAAAGAATACAAGGCAACGGGCTGAATGAAAAAGATCCGATCCAAGCCCAGTTCGTTGCCTCTTTCATTCAAACTCTTCCATCTTGCTTTCACCCAAAAGCAACGTTAACCTGTCCCCTTTTGGTTAGAACTCAGAAAAAGAAAGAGAGAGCTTCTTCCCTAAGCTATTCACTAAAGAAGCAAGAGAGAGAAGATTAAGCAAATGATAGAAGTCTAATCACCCATCATCAATCTATATCAAGAAGAGGTCAGAAGTTAAAGGTGATTTTCATTTCCTTCTACATGCATCTCATTTTCTTCTCTTCTTCCCAACACTCTGCCATTCCAAAAATGGGTTATAAGGGAAAGTTGATTTTTGCTCTAATCTGTTGTGTATCTACGGTCACAAGTGTATCTTGGGGACCAAGTTGGTTTTCAATGGCTGAGATAGGGTTTTACCATTAGAAACATCTGTGTATGATGTCAAATGTCTTCGGTCAAGCAAAAAGGAGACAGCTTGGAAATCAATTTGGGATAAATGAAGAAAGTAATCTCTGTTCACCACTACTGTACATCAATGGTCAAGATTATTTCTTGGGGACCAAGAAGTATCTCAAGGGTTCAGATCTGGGTTCACCATTGAAAATAATTTTCTTTACTTCCCTGAGGCTTTCGGTCAAGCAAGAAAAAGTCAGACTCAAATTTCTAATTTGGGGATTAACTGGAAAAGTGACGTGGTAAGTTGGTGAAGCTCAAGGCTCAAGGTGTTGACCTTAGAAGAAGAACCAAGCAACATGCAAGGAGATAAAAAGAAGCTTGCTGTTCATTCAAAAGTAAGGAGAGAAAACCAGAGTGTGAGAACAGTGTTCTGTAAAGAAGTTCCTCTACTTGGATAATGCTTACTTTCAAAGAAGCATTCGGCCAATACTGAAGAACTGCATCTGAGGTTTGCGAATCTGGTTTTGCACATAGCAAAGAGGCTGCTGATGAAGTCAATCTCCTTCATGTTTTACTGATTGTAATGTACTTTTCAATGTTTATCATTCTGTAATTTCTGTGAGAAAAGGCATTGTGAAAAAGACTCAAGTAAAAGTCATGAGTGGAAAAAGGCTGAGTGAAACACTTGAGGAAAAAGCCTAGAGTTATTTTCTGATTTCTTTAGGTTGATTAAGTGTCTTGTATCTTGTACCTGTTAGGTATCCCTTTCTTAATTGGGTTAGCACTAAGAGTGAATAGTTAGGTGTTAGCATAACCAATGTCAAGTTAGGTTAGAACTTGAGTGTGAAATTAGTGTATGTAATACTGTTAACTATAGTGAAATTCTTCCATAGTTGTGGAGGAGACTGGATGTAGGTTGCATAGCACAAGGCAACCGAACCAGGATACATGCTGGTGTTAGCTTTTCTCTTCTCTGCTGAGTTCTGTTTTCTGATATTCATGAGACAAAAATAAATTGTCTCATAAATTTTCGCTGCTGTGTTTAAACAGAACTTGAATTGAAAGCTTGTTTAAAAAGGGTAATAACTGCAACAAAAAGAAGACATAGATTCAACCCCCCTTCTCTAAGCCTACCACAACCTTCAATATAAAATCTAAATAATAAAAATTTAAATGATAAATTATTATTTAAATTATTATTTTAGTATTTTAATTTATAAATTAAATATTTTAAAACTAATTATATTTTAAAATAATAAAATATCATTATAACAATAATTATATTATATGTATATTAAAATAACTACTAAAATAAAATTAATATTAAAATATAAAATATATATTAAAAATAAGTTAAATAATATATATTTATATATAAATATATAATAATTAATAAATAATTTAATAATTAATTTTTATATATACATAATATTTTATTATAAAAATTATTATATATTATATACATTTTAGCTCTGCAATCAAAAATTTTTAGATCTTTCACGCTTATGTATATGTGTTATTCAGCTGTATACGTGTTCTTGTTAGTCGAAGAAATTGAATAACAATTACGTTAAACCGCCACAATAGGTTTTAGGATTATAATAAAATCATACGTCATGTGAGACCAAAGATTTTGTTGTTTGATGAATCTCAGGTTTACTTTCAAACCTCTATGCTTATCCTTAGTCAACCTTTTAAATAATGACTTATCTGAGTCAATCCCATGGACTTTTCACTCAGTATTAATTATAAATTCAAATTAAATGAACTATATACTTGCGTGAATATTTTTTATTTCTCATTTTAATTGAATACGTCATTCTTAAAAAAATTAAAATAAGTTTAAGATAATATTAATTACTAAACAATCTTTAATTAGTAAAGAGAGAAAATATAAACTAAAATTTAACGTTCTTTTATAAAATTAAAAGTAAAATTAGCAAATCAATAATAAATTTTACGTCAAAATAAAAGCAACATAAAAAAACAGAAAAAGTATTTAATAAATTTTAAATATTATAAATAAATGCAAATAATTATTATAAATATTCCTGAAATGCAAATTAAATATGCTTTAAAATTATGTAACAGACTCTTCTTCCACATTGGTCGATTGGTGTCGCAAAAACAATTTTTATGGACGGCCATGATGAGCTGTGGTGTATGAGCTGTTACGATGACTCAAAACTCTGCCAAGTGTCACCTTCATAGCTAAGAGAATAAGCACATTATTTAATTCGTTTATAGCTAGCTTAATTAGTTTAATTTAATTTAGTTTTTACAGTTTAATTCATTTTAATTTTTAATATAGAAGGTTCTATGTTATTATTTTGGTTCTGATGATCATACAATCCAATCCAGCAATATACGTGGATTGGAAATCTAAAATCTAAGTAGCTTTAGTCTTACAAAAACTAAGGGGAAAGCTAAATTTTAATATGGGTTTGGCTTAAAATTTTGAAATATACAAATTGCGATAATAAACTCTAAGTAAGTAACTTAAAGGAAATTGATATTTAAATAGTTGTACGTTATAAATGTACTTGTGACGGTGTGCACCGTCGCAATTAATATAGCATGGCACTTCCAAGATTTCATGCCATGTGAAGTAGATATTTTCCCTTCTTAGCTTGCTTGACATATCCATTGGTAAAATCTTCAGAGCATTGTTATTGGTATTTGCTTTGATAATATAAATCACCAATTGATATTGAGTATCATCTTCGACTTGAACACATCTTGTTTATTTATTCGGTTCTTTATTTTGTTCTTCTCTTTTGATTGGTCTAATATTTATCTCTTAATCTATTTCGTTTGTGTATGATTCGATTCGTTAGTCACCTATTTTATTTATTTATTTGATTCTAGGGAATTTAAAATTTGAAGAAATTAACCTTACTGGCAGTTCAAAATGAGATAGGCATCACTTTTTGTCAAAATAAAAATACAATATAAATAATTAGCTTTTACAACTATATGTGACAATTAACACTACAAAAAAATGTTGAATATTATTAAATTTATTATCGAATTTAGTATCAGACATTAACAGTGAATTTACTAACAGATTTGGTAATAAATTTATCAGATAAAAAATTACTGTTAGATTCGATTTTACGATGGTAAATTTGCCGGTAATAATTAGAGGAAAAAATGACGTGATCATTACCCGCAGATAAATCTCTCGATAATTTGAATTAACGCAACACTGTGTTTTGGTTATTCACAAAACATTACCGTCGGATTTATCCGTCGATAAATACGACGGTAATGTTTTGTGAATAACCAAAACACAGTGTTGCGTTAATTCAAATTATAAATACGACAGTAATCTTACCCTAAATTCAGACCGCGAACCTTTTCTCCCTCATTTTCGAACTACTCCCCCCGCGCACGCACAAACCACCTCCGGCAGCCCCTCCATCAGCGTCGGCCACCATCAACAATGTTCAAAGACTGCGTTGGTCGCTCTATCATCGGCCACCACCTCACGCCATTGTTGTCGCCGTCACCACTGCTGCACTGCTGTCGCCGCTGCTGCTCCCTGTGTTGCCGGAGCTACCTCCTACCTCCCTCCAAGTATCTACTCCTTCTTCCTATTATGTTTTCAATTTATTTAAAAAAAAATCCTAATAATGCAACTCTACCGATTGGTCACCGTCATCACCATTTTGCTGTCTGTACTCCCACCATTTCGTCGGAACTACTTCCTTCCTTCCTTTAAGTATGTTGTCTTCCTCCTTCTTCGTATTTTTTTTTTCAGATTTTGTTCATGTATTAATTTAGATTTATGGTTTTTAATTCTGTTTTGATTTAGAAATTTTTTAATTCTATTTTGATGATTCTATGTTTAAAATTTGTTTATAATTCTAATATTGAATTTTGTTTTGATGATTTTGTATTTATTATTATGATTTTTGTTGTAAAAAATTTGGAAAAAAAGTAAAATATGAACTATCTTTCTAAGACAACTCCAAATTTTAACTACTATTATATGCAATCTTATCTTAATGAGCACGAAGTGAAGTTTCTTGTTTTCCCTACTTCTAAGTTCTAAAAAAAATAATATGCTTGTTGATGTAGTTGTAATTTATGTTTATTTAGGATTATATTTGATATACTTGGTGAAATTGAAAAAATATTCAAAAATCATGTCTTCTCAAGAAATTCAACTTAAAAATTCTACCAGCTCTGCAAGCTAAGGTCATTGTTGAGCTTGCAAAACTTCTGGTAATTGATTTCTTATTACCAAATCACACCACAAAATATATATTAACGAATTCACACATGATCAATAATTAAGTTCTAATAACTTCTATATGGAATTTGATAAGATAGACGAAGATAACTTCTTAAGCAACATTACTTTAACTCAACCATCATATCATTTGATATCGGCACACGACGAGCGTAATCAGTGTAACATTGGTAATCGAGTTAGTAACAATTTTCAACTTATCTATTTACTTTACAATCCTTGTTTATTTCTTAAAATATAACTTAGTTATTAGTATTGTCTTTGTAATTTGAAATTTTAGTATTTTAACTTTAGACGTAGTTTCTGATAGAATATTACGATGGTATTTGATTTATATAGCTGATTTCTCTTAGTGAAATAAGGCTTGGTAGTTGTATATAATATTCTTATCACTTGATAGTGAAATGTTAATATACTCTCTAAATTTTTGTTGAGTTAATTAGTTGACTGTTGTTAATTGTCTAATTTATTATTGAGGCTATTAAGCATTTTATTGACTTATTGTTGCCAATTTTTTAAGTTTGTTATTATCTAAGTTAATTATTTTCTGAGTTAATTAGTGATGTATTTTCTTATTTATTAATTTAGAAATTATTGAATTTAAATATTTAAAATTATATATTAATTTTTAAACAATTTTTTTAAAATTTAAAATTTAAATTTACTGTCGGAGTTACCGTCAGATAAATCTACCAGTAACTATTAATTTAGTTATTAATTAATAATATATTACGGTAAAAATTACCTGTGAAAATTTTTCGACGGTAATTAGTGACAGACAAAAATATCTACTCGTAAATAATTATTGACGAGATATATACTGTCGGATTTATTCCAACAATAAACATATTATCAGCAAATTTTTTTGATAAATCTACCGATAAATTCGATAGTACTTAACATTTTTTTGTAGTGTAACAAGAATAAAATTTGTGTATTATCACTACAAGAAATAAGGGGTTTAGCCACGAAAAAAATTATGGCTAAACTCTAAGATAACCGTAGCAACTATACATTGGCCACGAAAGAATATTTGTGGCTAATCGGGAGTTGCATTTTTAATTTGCCACGATTTTAGCGTTATTAGCCACAATTTTAAACATCGTGGAGACCTTCAAAGAGCCACGATTTGTATATCATTGTCCACGCATAATGCCGTGGCTAAATAAGAATAATTAAATAAAAAAGTATAATTCTACTACACTTCATCCGTAGTTAATTTGTGTAGGCCGGGTTTTTCAGCCACATTTTTTGTGTGACTAATGTTGGATTATTTAATCACACTATTTTTGTGGCTAACTCACTATATTTTTCACATACAATTTAGGACTAATTTGTGCTAATTTGCTCTAATTGAATAATTTTATTAAATTAAAATTATATTTATATATATTACATTAATAACAAAAATCAAACTTTTTAAATATATAATATCTAACATTTTTCCATAAAAAAATACTAATAAAAATTCAGTATAATAATAATAATAATAATAATAATAATAATAATAATAATAATAATAATAGTCTAAACTTATATATAATAAGAAATAAAAAAATTTAACATAAATAAAATAAATTCTAATCCCTTCTAGATTAAATATATTTAAAATTTCAACTATTACTTATTAAATATATCAATTAAATGTCTAACATATCACTGGATAAACTAGGCACTTTATCAATGTATTTTGATAACAAAAATTTGTACAGAGCTATCATATCCATAGCTTTTTCTCTAAAGTTTCATCCAGTTTCTCTAAATTTATCACACATCATATATTTTCAACACCAAAGACCTTTCCAATTTACAGCATTGCTCTACGAGCCATTACACCCAGAAATCATATCAATAAATTTACGTCATTATCTCGATTTTGTCCATGCCCATCAAGTTCCATAATGTCTTTTTCATCCATTTTCAAATGCCAAACTTAAATTGTCGTCCTTTTGCCGGTTGTAATTTCTCCCATAGAAGTGTCTGCAATGAATATAAAATTGAATAAAAAAATAAACTAAATATTAGAATTCAAAAAATCACGTAAAAAAATTGAAATTTCATATACCTTTGACATTCACAACTAAATGGTCATTATAATCTTTTCTGGTAGGTACAGTTGGTTGAGACTTATTTCACCTAAACCTTCTGCAAATTCTTCATTGTTGTTGATATTCGGTGTTATCGTAGTTGCTAAAAGAGTCTCTTCTGAATTATTATGTTTTTGCTTCACGAAAAAATCTACTAAAAAAACTAACAAATAACAAAGAAAAAATCGGTATTTTGAGTTTGGAGGATACCCTGTCATATGATAGGGTTCATATAGTGTGGTTAAAGAGAGTGCTTTTAAGGTGCTGCAGAAAAGTAGGAGTTAAAAGATAACGTGAATGATGGAAAGTTATATTAAAATTTGTCCGTGATTATTTTAACTTTCCGTCAAAAACTTCAGAAAGTTAAGCGCATATTAAAATTTTAAATTTTAAAAATTCAGCTTGACCAATGTTGTTTAAATTGTCTTTTAACTTTTTTTAATCTTAAGAATATTTCTTTCATCCTACTGTTTATTATCTACTAAATATACCTTAAATTATTTTATTTTTAATACAATAGTTATTTATTTTTTTTTAATGATCAAATATAATAAAAAATTTAAATTTAAATTTTGATTTTGTAATATTTTTATCTTTAATTTTTATTACAATAACAATAAATAACCAAAAAACTACTTTAATAAATATATGACCATCACAATCTCTCATTTCATGCGGTTGATAGTTGATGATTTAAACAATATATTATTATTTAATTATTTACCTATTATACATGAAACAATATAACAAGAATTATACATTAAGTAAATTTTGTAAATATTTTTACCTGAAAATTTTAATGTTTAATAAATTTTAATTACTAAATTAGTTACTAAAATTTTATTACATTAGACAAATTAATTATCAGATAAAATTGTTATAAGAAATTTTATAAATTAATTTCTTTGTTACTTAATAAAATTTCAAACTTTTATACAAGTGACTCATAAATTAATTAGTATTAATTTTTTTTATAACTGAAAATAATTGTAAAATAATTAATTAATGGAATATACCAATTAAATAATAGTAAAAATAAAAAATTTAATTCATAATTTCACAAAATAATTTTTAAAAAGATAATTATGCATATAATAAGAGTACTGTACTAACAAAAATATATAGTATGTACTAAACCATATAAATAAAGACTAATTTTTTTTAAACTGATTCTCATTTTTTTAAATTCAAAAAATGATAAATAATTTATTTTTAATAAAAACTAAAAAAATTTTTATACTCACAAATTATTGAACTTTTTATTATCTATTCAAATTATATTATTTTAGTTAAATAAATTTTATCTTTATAATTAACTCAAATATTAGAATATTATCTTTATTTTTATAATTTTTTATTTTATCTAAATTCATTTTTTTATATTTTTAGATTTAATTTCATAAATATGTGTTAATGTTAGAATATTAAAAAAATGATACTATACATTAATAAATTTATTTAAAAAATTAATTTATTTAAGATAGAATAGCCATGGTACGTTAATGTAAGCAAGAAATACAGCTACGAAAAATATTGTTCGTAGTAAAAGATTAAATTTTAGTCACTGTCGTAATGTTTCGTGATAAATAGAAGACACGCTCATTTATTTTTATCACGATTTAGTGTTCGTAGTTAAAATTTGGTGGCTAAACACCGTTTTTGTGGTAGTGTATGAATCTCATATAATGTGGTGTAGTTATGGCATATAATTATCAAAACCAATTGTTTACGTAGCATTTCTATATACGATTATGTATATACGTGCAATATTAAACCGAATAATTTTAATTTGTTGGTTGTTATGAGTTAGAAAATTTGTAATTACTTTGTTTGTATGAACAATGAGACATTGTATAGCTGTTTGCTAACCATGTATTTATTACTGTAATATCTTAAGTTAGAAGAAACTGTATTAAATTAGATGTTTTTCAAAACATCTTAATTAACCACATGAATCATTATCAATGTGATCCTTTTTTCTAGCAACATGATTATGACATTTGAGTTATTTAAGATTAGAACTTTGGTGCATGTCTTTTCTATAATTGGCAACTCTACTAGTAGAACAGAAATGTTTAAGACTAACAATCATCTAGCTTCAACTGTGATTAATTATTAATGTGAATGTAGTATTTGTGGTACTTGTTAAGAACTAATTTATCAAAATTTTATTTAAAAGTTTGTTGCATTCACAAAATGGAATTTGAAACTCTAATATTTATTTAAACGAATTAGTGAACTAATTACTAGACCAATTCTAGATGGTTATAATATCATCCCCATTTATTTATTCACACTACACACTCAAACCCAATATTAAAGATTCCCATCTACTCTGAGTGTAATATTTTTTTCGGCAAATACTCTTGAGTATTCTTATTGAAAAGTAAAGATTATAACCATTAGACTAAGGTCTTGTATTTTTTTGGTCTAGGTTAAGTTGCCAAAGAACATAACATTTCTCTTTTGTTGTGGTCAGAAAAAATGTGTTATGCTGAAGTTGGATTGGTTATGGGTCAATAGAAGAAGTGTCCATTACAAATAACAGGGAATGGCCCAACAGGCCAAGAATTGGACTTTTTCCAATTAGATATGTTGAACATAAGAGTAGTGTGTGTGAGTGTGTATGTCTAAAAAAAAAGGCTTAAAAACCTGGCTGTGCCAAAATCCGAGACATGAGATTTAAGATCAGAATCTGTGAATCAATGGAGGATTACAATCATGATGCGTGTAAGACAAAGCTCTGGCCACGCCTTTAACAATGTCAACTCTCTTAGGCCACTCTACCTCCAATGCTTTGTGATCATTCTCAAGCATGTCTGCTAAGCTTCCTCTATCCATGTACTCATAGATCAAGAATCTGTGTAATCCTTCAGGGCACAATCCAGAGAGCTTTACAATGTTCCGGTGGCGAATTTCATTCATGGCTGCTACCTCATTCTTGAATGTCTTCATGCTTTCAGTGTCTAAGTTTTCTTCATCACATTTCAATTTTTTCACAGCAAATACTTGACCTCTTTTCATAGTTGCTTTGTAAACTTTTCCTAATGCTCTTTCTCCTATGCAGTATTCGCTGTCGAAATTCTTGGTAGCTTCCGTTATGTCTTCATACACAATTCTGCCATTGAAGCACCAACTTGAGAACGGATTAGGCCTCTTGTTCCACGAATTTTGTCTTGTTGATCCTAAATTTTGCTTCTTCGTCCCAATCTTTTAATTTATTTATGAAATATAAATACTATAACATTTAAAAAAATTATTTAAAAAAAAAAAGCTTTTATAATTATTTTTAGAAAATAAAATCTTTACCAAACTTAACTAGTATCACGTATGATTCCACAACTATCATTTTTCTTGCTTTTCATCATCTTTCAGTCTTCTTCTAATACATTCTTTATACTCAGCTAAAGATTGGACTTGGTAATCAGTTTTGTACTTTTGGATCCAAACATTTGTTACTATACTAAAATATAAATAAAAACAATGTTAATATTAGGGGTGTGCATGGTACGACCCGGCCTGAAGATTTGACCCGCTTCCGAACACTTTTGGGGATAATTTGGTGTGATTTCATCGAGTCTAGGGTCGGGTATGGGTTTCAAAAATAGATCCGATCATTATTTCGGGTCGGGCCTGGGCCATAACTCGGGTCATCCGAAATCGGTCCGGTGGCCCGGTCATCATACATAATTAATATTTTGTGTTATTAGTGATGGATGATGGCGATTATTATGTGAAATTTAAGTATTGTAAACCTTAATATTTTGTATTACTAGTCATTATATATAAGACTATAAGTTAATGTTTTATATTTAAAATGCATAAGACTTAAGACTAATGCATAATCTTGTGTTATTTGTATTGATTTAAATATTTGGTGTTATTAGGCAATATTAGTATTGATTATGGTTATGCTTTAATTTTAGAGAAGAGTTGGTTCTTATTATATTTTTCTAAGTGAATTTTATCATGTCAAATAATAGTTAGAGTCTTGGAAATTTGGATATTTTTACATGCTAACTTTCAAGAAGGTATCAAGGTAATATAATGTTAACGACCCGGTTTTTACCCGGTATAATCGTGGCCCAAAAGTGTATAAATTTCATCGGGTCTAGTGTCGGGTTCGGGTCTAACAAATAGGCTCGGTATATATTTCGGGTTGGGTCTGGGTCACATCAAACCCGGTTTCACCCGACCCATGCACACCCCTAGTTATATTTATCTCAAACATTTTTGACAAAAAAATAAGGTAAAATATTAAATTGGTTCTCGACGTAATCTTATTTTGGTCCTTAAGATTTAGAATGTCGTATTTGAATTCAAAAAATTTTATTTAGCTTTAATGTAGTCCCACCACGAGATCAAAGTTAAATAATTAACAAAATATCTTACATACAATAGTACAAGAACAAGATCGATAATCTGAAGAACAAATACAAGCTCCAAAGGTACAAAATCGGATGCATCAATACATTTATTTTTCTTACAATTTAATACATTTATTTTTCTTACAATTTAAATGAAATATTTTCTATAGAACTAAAAAGAATGATAAATAAATGTATTGATGCATTTACGTTTGATTTTGTGTCTCTGGATCTTGTACTTGTTTTCTAGATTATCGACCTTGTTCTTGTACTGTTGTCATGTAGTACATTCCGTTAATTATTTAATTTTGCCCTCACGGTGGGACTACAATGAAGCTAAATAAAACTATTTTGGATTCAAATAGAACATTTTAAACCTTAAAGACCAAAATAACATTACGTCTAAACGTAGATGACCAATTTAATACTTTACCCAAAATAATAATTTATCCATTATTATATTTTCTCAGGTTCTTTGAAAGGGTTAAAGATAGGCTAATTTTTTTTTTTGTTGTGGAAGTAAAAGTGGTGATATACTTTAACATAGTAATTTTTGGTGTTTTTTAAAACTGTGGAAGTACACAAATTCCTGGTCCGATTTCTGTACCTAAAATTTTTTATTTTTTTTAAACACAAATCCCTGGGACCAATTTGTGTACCTCCCACAAATCCCTCAGACCGATTTGTGTACCTCTAACAAATCGGACGGTCCGACTTTTGCTTCTTTAGTTAAATGATCCCACATTTAAGTATAACACCCCAACAATCTACACTTAAGAAAAACACCACTTCCACTCCAATATTTAAAATAAAAAATTCTCAAAGATATTAACAAAGCAATGTTAATGTAAAAAACTAAAAATACTTTATTATAGTATTTTTTTCTCCCAAACAGCTGAGGAAACAAGGCCATATAAGTCTTTTATTTTATTTTATTTGAAAGTTTAGTTACTACTTATTACTAGCATGTTTTACAGTTTGGTTTTGCATACATAAAGTAAAAACAGGGCTATAAATTTTGGTTTATACTATATATATTTAATCTCAATGTTGTTTTATAATATGTATAAACTTAGGTGACATCTACTTTAATTGGTGCTTAATAAATCAAGAATGATGATATATGAACTCTTTTTCTTTTTTCAAATAGACAATACTTTTTGCTTTAAATTAAATGAGAAAAAACCAAAAAAGGGGGGTGGAATGAAAAGTGGAAATTAAAGGAAGAGCAGTAACTTATTACAAAATTAATAGTAATTAACCAAGAACAATAATTACTAACATAAACTTTGCAAGCATATACAATGAGAACATACATGACCAAAAGAAGAATATAATGCTGATAAATCATTGATTATGAGCAGTGTCCACTTCAAGCAACTGAGCCACAGTTCTCATTGTTGGTCTGGATTGAGGATTTGTTTGTAAACAAGAAAGACTAAGATCAGCAATTAATGCTAATTCCTTAAGAACATGTTTATCATCATTAGGAGGTAAGAGTCTTGGGTCCAAAATATCTTTGAAGTTTATACTTTGGTTAGTTGTAGTCTGTATATAAGAAACAAGATCACCAGGGTGCCTTCCACTTAGAATCTCCAAAGTCAAAACCCCAAAACTAAACACATCACATTTCTCTGTCACTGCCATTGTGTAAGCAAGTTCTGTAATAATAGTTTACACCAAAAGAGTGAATATAGCCAATTGCAAATAACTGAAAGAAGACACATAGTTGTACTATGATCTAACATAGAATATTTCTAAAATCTTTGTTGTTATCAAGATATTTCAAATGAGATTTGACAACCTTATAACTCGGTGTTTATTGTGCATTATAAATTATAATTCAACCTTAATTATCATTTATTCTGTAACCGACACCTTTATTACCGACTTAATGATCAACGATCATACCATCAACTCTATGTCTATAAAAGACACCAATTTCTATACACACCAGACATCCTAGAGACATTCAAGATACATTCTATATTTATAGAATTATTATAATACACATACATGATAAATTCCATTTCATATTTTACATTCTATATTCATAGAATTATTCTTATATCTCTTGAACACACTTACCGACTTAATCGTCGGAGTGTCTTTTACAGGTACCCACCCCTTGTTCTCTCATTGCCGACGTATACCTCATCCCGACGAGAAGTTTAAAGACATATATCGATGGACGAGCTATACACCGACTTTCAATCAATCCAAAAACAAAATTCAACTGCTTCTAATTAACCATTTAAATTTTTTAGATAAATAGTTGAGTAATACTCATATCAGTTTCAAATAAATTTTTAGTGGTATATTTAATTAGGGTTTAGCTAACATGTACGTTAAAGTTACCAATTAAAAAAGTTTTTATAGAAAATGATGCAAAATTTAAATTTTTAATGTATTTGTTGTGTATCTATTAAAGTAAACTATTTAAAATTTTTTATTACTAGCAATCTTAATTTGTGTTTTTAGGACATAAGTTAGCTAAACCCATTTAATTATTTCTAAAGTTGAGACTAAAAAAAAAAATTGTATAAACCAATGCTTCCATAGATTTTGTGGTGGTTTACAACTATAGCTTTTATACTAGTTTATTAGACTAGAGTAAAAAAATATGATTATTCAAATCAAAAGTAATCAAATTTTCTATTATTTAATTTAAATCACCCAAACAAAACAAAAGTACGTAGAGTAATCCTCCACAAAGTTTAATCACCAAATCAGTTTCTAACTTTTTATTTTGATAAACAAATCAATCATCATGTCAAATTTTGACAAAAAGTTAAACAAATTAATTAGACTATATTGTTATTAACGAAGATATAATAATTTTTAAAAAATTTTAAAATTTTCAGGTTGTTAACTTTATATAGAAAAACAACTAAGAATGGATCATCTCAATTTTTTTTAATTGTTTGATAAAGTATAATCTTTTATTATATAATATTTTTTCTCACATATTATTTTTGGTTCCGTTTAAAAGATATAAGGTAAAAAACACACTTTATCAAATAATTGAAAAAAAATTAAGAGAATCTCCTCTTCAAATAATCTAACATCAGAATTATTTATCTAATGAAATAAAAGTTTTAGAACTAATTTGGTGATTAAAATTTATTGAAACTAAAATGTTGGTGTAAAAATTCCTTAAGGGATTCCATTGAAACATTACTCTAAATAGTTTTATGACATAATATCAAAAGTTGTAAGAAGAATTAAAGAGAATGCATGTGAAGCTAACCTGGAGCAGCATATCCATATGAGCCTGCAAACGCGGTCCAAATTAGCGAATCAGGCTTCAAAAATCTGGCTGTGCCGAAATCCGAGACATGAGCTGTAAGATCAGATGACAATAAAACATTCTTGCTTGAAATGTCTCTGTGAATCAATGGAGGATTACAATCATGATGCATGTATGACAAAGCTCTGGCCACGCCTTTAACAATGTCAACTCTCTTAGGCCACTCTACCTCCAATGCTCTCTCATCATTCTCAAGCATGTCTGCTAAGCTTCCTCTATCCATGTACTCATAAATCAAGAATCTGTGTAATCCTTTAGAGCAAAATCCATAGAGCTTTACAATGTTCCTGTGGCGAATTTCATTCATGGCTGCTACCTCACTCTTGAATGTCTTTATGCTTTCAATGTCTAAGTTTTCTTCATCACATTTCAATTTTTTCACAGCAAATACTTGACCTCCTTTCAGAGTTGCTTTGTAAACTTTTCCTAATGCTCCTTCTCCTATGCAGTATTCGCTGTCGAAATTCTTGGTAGCTTCCATTATGTCTTCATACACAATTCTGCCATTGAAGCACCAAATTGAGAACGGATTAGGCCTCTTGTTCCACGAATTTCGTCTTGTTGATCCTAAATTTTGCTTGTTGATGAGGAAGAAAATTGTGAAACAGACCAATGAAAGAAACAAAGCGCCTCCTAAAGAAGCAAGAAGTGGGACAAGAACCTTAAGCTTGTGTTTGTTACTTGCGCTTGAAGGTACATCGATCGAGACATCACAAGGTCGTAAACTTTTGATATTCCCACATAAGTTTTCATTGTTGCTCAAATCTGAAGTGCTAGAAGAGTTGAATATGCGCGCATTCGGCACAGGACCTTCCAAATGATTGTAGGAAAGGTTGATGAATGACAAACTCAACATTTTGCTAATGGACTCAGGAATAGAACCTGAAAGATTGTTATGAGAGAGGTTCAAGATTATTAAATTCGCAAACTTGCCAAGATCATCAGGTATTTCCCCTAAAAGTGAATTGAAACTCAAGTCCAAGAAATCTTGCAAGCTTGCAAGATTTCCAATTTGGTATGGGATTGTGCCATTCAAGTTATTGTTGCTCAAATTCAGTTTCATCAAGTTGTTCAAGTTACCAATAGTATTTGGGATTGGTCCCAGGAACATGTTTATTGACAGGTCCAAAGACTGCAAACTCAAAAGGTTTCCAATTTTGGCCGGTATCACACCAGAAAGTCTATTGTCACTGAAATTCAGTTCATACAAGGTTGTTGGATCACCAATCTCTAGAGGAATCTCTCCAGAAAGTTGGTTGGAAGATACATCAAGCTCTGCTAGTTGGCTCAGCCGAAAAATCTCGGCCGGAATGTTACCACTTATGGAATTCCCAGCCATTCTGAGTACCTGCAAGTTTTCGCAGCCGGCCCAATTCGAAGAGATCTCACCCTGAATCCTGTTGTAGCTGAAATCAATGTATGTTAGATTAGGATACACTCCAAAATCCTCATCAGCATACCCTGTAAGCATGTTGTATTCAATTCTAACTCTGTATAAGCTTGGACAGTTTCTAAGGCTAACTGGAATTGGACCGGTGAAACGGTTAGAAGAAGCACTGAAATTCACAAGCTTTCCAGCTTTGCACACTTGAGGTGGCAACTCACCAATGAAATTGTTCTCAGCAAGATGCAGGACAACCAAAGAAGACAAGTTCCCGAGTTCTCTAGGTACCGTGCCATTCAAGTAATTTGCGAAAAACCTCACATCGGTTAAGTTAGTTAACTTGCCAATACTAGGAGGTATTGTACCTGAGAATTGATTCTCATTAAGTCTAAGAACACTTAAATGGGTGCAATTTCCTAAAGAAGGTGGAATAGGTCCATAGAAATTGTTAGCATCAAGAGCTAGAACAGTCAAGTTTTTAATGTTACCAATTTCATTAGGAAGTGTTCCAATTAAGTGGGTATCTTGGAATAGAAGTTTCCTAATACTAATTAAGCCTCTTTTTGGATCATCACTTGAATCAGGAAACAAAAGAGGGTCTAAGATTCCTGTTATGTCATTTCTTGACACGTCAAGTTCATGAACTTGAGTCAAATTTGCAATAGAAAGGGGTAAAGTTCCATTGAGGTAGTTGGTAGAAAGATCAAGGAATTGAAGTTTTGAAAGGACACCAATGTTTTGTGGTATAGTTCCTGTCAGGTTATTTGTTTTGAGATCAAGAATCAAAAGGTTTGGGAAAGAAGAGAAGTTTAGGTTGTGAAGGGTACCTGAAAGTTCAGTGTAGGCTAAGTTTATGGTAGTCACACTCCCTTGAAGATCACAGGTGATCCCTCTCCATGAACATGGACTAGTTTGATTCATAACCCATGAATCAAGAATTGGTTGTGGAGGTAGGCTTTGTTTCCATTTGAGTAAGGCCTCAGATTCTGTTACTAGCCCTGAAGTGACATCACATAGAGCAAGATCAAGAACAAGAAGAACAATAATTATCACCATCAATGTAGATTGAATTTTATGGCACAATAAATGGTAGCATTTGTTGTTAGACATAGACATTGTTCATCAGAAACTAATGTGATTAATGAAAATAGAGTTGTATATATGTGCTTACTAGTTAAGTAGTTATTATTAGCATTTGCTGCTAAGTTTAATTGAAACTTTGCTCAGTTAAATCCACCAACTCTAGCCGCAAATTGTTTTAGACTTTGGATACTTGACTTGAATATGGATGGGAACTGAATTAAATTAATTTATCTCCCTAAGCATACATAGTTATTATATGTGGTCAGAACGAACTAATTAATAAATATAACTTGTTACACTGATTGAAATCTTGAATTATTATACATATTATCTATGAGTTCAAAACGTTGACAAATATATTAATAAATATATAAAATTAACTTTATATCTATGATAAATAAGTAAACTAATTTCTATTTTAATTTTTTATAGATAAAAATAATAGTTTATTCTGTAAGTAATATTTGTACTTGTTGTAATTGACTATGGACTTTTTGTGTTAATTGACTATGCATAATAGTTGGAATTATACATACATGCAAATTACGATTATGCCACACTGAAAGAATCCTAATTTATCTTAACATAAAATTCCATGTCCATTTTCAGAACACACAATATAGAAACACAAATTTTGTTTATCTAATCATTTTATTCTGTTTAACTATCTTTGTATATATGATGTATTTACCTGACCGGTGGATCTAGGCGCTGAGCTTATGGTTTTGGAAAAAGTATTTCTTGACTTTTATGAAAGAGATGTAATCTAAATACTAATGCATAAAGTATATTATTAAATTATTAAATTAAAAAATTAGACTAATAATTAAAAATATTAACCAAAATCAATAAGAATAATGTTATGTAGTTAAAAATCACAAATAATAAATAAAAATATATATTTAATAATATTTTTATTTATGAGAGAGTGTGAATTATTCTTTAATTTTTAATTAATTAATACAATTAATTTTTTTTATAGATATCTTTTTTCATTTAATACACAAAAAATTAATTTATTTTTTATGGGAATCAAATCTCAAACATCTTTTCCTCATTATTAGCTTTTTAATTATATTTGTAATTATATCATTTTATTTTAAATAAAAGTCTTAAATCTTTACATCATTAACCCTAAAAAGTATTTTTGAATCACCACAACACATTTTATAAAAAAAATCTAAAATATCAAATTTGATTGGTCTCAATTTATTGAAAATTAAAAGCATAAAAAAATGTTCGTTTATGACTTAAAAAAAAAGTTATAACAAATCAATTTTAATTCTTGAATTATAGATATTATATTTTTAAAATTATAAATGTTAAATTAAAAATATTTTAAATTTTTAATAACTTCTACACGGTATATACAACTCATACTTTGTTCGATTATATATTATAAAACAAAAAATAAAGAATCCCGCTAGGGAGTTAATTGAGTATTTGTACAATGTGTACCATAGATTATTTATTTAGCCTAATATGAGTTAAAAAATGAACATTTAGGATAAAATACTACTAATTTCTCAAACATAATACACTCATACTATCTAGAATAACCATCCAAGTATCAGGAATAATAAAGGAAAAATTATTGTAAAGGACCGCTAGAAAGATTTAATTATTAAAAAGGACCTTTAATATTAAAATTATTAAAAAGGACCAAATCTCCTTATAATATTTAAGAAGAAGAACCAAATCTTTCTATAAAGAGACAAATATATCTTTAATTATTTTTTATTTATTTTTTATAATTTTCCCTTAAATAATAAAAATTACTAAAATAATAATAAAAAATAAAATTTTAATAACAGTTTTACTAAATATTATTTTCTAAAATTGGTCATCTAAAATTTTAAATTAATAATTATTCTTCAGATACTTACACAATAATACTTATTTCGTGTTATGTATTATAGTAAATTGAGTTTATGAACTGATTCAATTTATCATGTATTTTCTATAATAATAAATTAAATTGGATTGATTAGATTTATTAAAGAATTTAGTGCAGATATAATTTTTCACTTGTTTTAATAAATTGAAATAGCCTAATTTGATTTATTTAGATATTTTGTCTTATTAATAATTAAATTTATTTAATTTAATTTATATTGATATATTTAAAACAGACGTGTAATCAAATAATTTTATGTAGGATATCTGTATAACTTTAATCTCTATTTATTAACGTAAATTATCTTTGAATTTATATCATGTTTTATTATTATAATTCAATAGCTAAATTAACATGAATGCTTTTTTTTTTCCAAAGATAGAAGACTCGAATCCGCGACCTCTTAATTGAATATGGAGAAACCTCTTAAAAAAAAATTAACATGAATGCTATACCCCAAAGAAAATATAAAATACAGAGTCTCTAAAAATTATAATCTTTATGTTGATAAATTTTATTTTTCTTAAAATTTTAATAATTTTTATTTATTTTTTTAATTTTGTGATCTTTACCCAACAAAAAAAATAAAGCTAAAAAATCAGAAAAGTAAAAAAATACATAAATAAATAATAAAAATTACTAAAATTTTAGAAAAAAAAATTGTTAATATAAAAATTATAAAAAATAAATAAAAAATAATTAAAGATATATTTGTCTCTTTATAGAAAGATTTGGTTCTTCTTCTTAAATATTATAAAAAGATTTGGTCCTTCTTAATAATTTTAATATCAAAGGTCCTTTTTAATAATTAAATCTTCCTAACGGTCCTTTACAATAATTTTCCCAATAATAAACATCCGATATCCTACTAAATCGAACATCCTTATATCTCCGTTGTACACATTGTAGATATACTCTATTGGCTCTCTATACTTCTTCAAAAACAAATATAAATATAAAAAAATTATAAAATAAATTATTAAATATAATTATTAACAGATTAGATTAAAATTAATAAATAAACATATATAAATATTAACAAAAAATATTAAAATAATTTAAAATTGTGATCTATTGACATATATATGTATAATAATTCAAAAGATATATATTTTAAAATTAGATAATATTAATCGTAAAAATCTGTTAATTATATATATATGAAATTACTAAAGAAGTTTTTAAATAAATTTTTTAACGCATCATATTAAAATCAACGAGGATTGAACAATGACAAATATGGAAATAAATTGAGGGCAATGCTTATAGGAAAAAAATTATTACATCGTTAAAATAGAGATAAATGAGCAATTTTTTTTATGAAAATAGCGCATGACCTTAAGAAATTTTAATGTTGCAAGACAAATTTTCTATCAGAAAGTTGCATATAATCTTCCGGAACACAAATTTTATATTTGATAAAATGATGTTATTTATCGAATATGAATTGATTGCTAATAGAATGACATACTATAATAAGTATTTATTATTGTGTCTAAAAGTTATTATTTAATTATTAAAAAAATTAAATAATTAATTTTAAATTTAAAAATATAAAATTTATTATAAAAAATAAATTAAAAAAATTAAACACAAAATAAAAAATACTATAAAATATTAAAATTGGCTTATATTATATATAATATTAATATTTATTTTTAATACAATCAAATATTTTAATATTAAATGTATGGACAAGTTACCAAAATAAATAGTTTGTCTTTTAATATTATTAGAATACAACATTTATCTATAGAAGATGTAAATGCATCTTTCTTATTTCTATAGAAACTGACAAAGGTATGTTATATTCTAATAATATTAAAAGACAAACAATTTTATTTTAGTAATTTATCCTGCTAAGTGTAATTATTAAAATCAAATTCAGTATAAAAATCAAAATAGGTGTAAGAAGGTGAAAACTAAATGTAGTTAATTACATTAATTAATATAAAAAAATATATTTTGACAACTTTTGGTCCCTTAACCTTTATTTTTCAAATTTTTTTGAGAAATAAATTTTGGTATTATTTATAGTGTATAAATACTGATACAGAAATAGAACAGGATACGATACAGAATACGTCGACACATAAATTTTAAAATCTTATAAGATACGGATACTCATATATATAAAATATAAATTATTTTTTAGATAATCGTACTGATATTTTGATATTAAAATATATTTTTTATTATTTTTAATGTTTTATTTTAATTATATAAAATATTTAAGATATTTTTGTTTTAATAAAAATAATATATACTATTTCTAAGTTTATTTTAAAAATATATGTTAAGAATAAAGTTAAATACGCTAACACATAATAATATTCAGGTGTGTTTAAATGCATTCGAAAAAGAATTTTTTATTTTTTATTAAAATACAGTTAAACATAACACACATATTAGATGAATTTCTATGAATATTGTGTCAAAAAAATTATCTGACCCGTAAATACAATAACTCAACAAAATGTTCTTACTTTATAGAGGATTATATATATGGGCAGTTAATTAACCACATATACATCATTACATTACACGAGTTAACAGCAATTTATATAGAATAATGTTAGTTAATATGCTACATATTCATCAAAATTAGCTATCAAAATTCGTTACCAGTATAAAATATATATTGAAATATAAATATATATTTAAAATAAATTAAACCACACATGTATTTATATATAAATATATTAGTGACTAATTTTAATAGTTAATTTTAATGTATAAATAATATTTTTGATTTATATATAATTATTAAGTACTGTAATTAACTTCAATTAAATAAGTGGCTTAATCAGTTTAATTAATCTAGCTAACTCAAGTTTCAACTATTTGTGCCTCTCTAACTATCTAGCATACATTAATTTATTACCGAGCATCCATCTAAACCATCACAATTATGCTAAAATATGTCGTAATATTATTTTTTTAGAAGTTTAAGAGAAATATTTTTAACATGCACTATCAAATGAGAATATCTTTTTCAAGTTTTCTCACTTAATTTTTTGTGTAGATTTTTTTTATTTGTCTTATATTTTTTTTGAAATTTATCAAACATCAACTCTAATAAACTTTTCAAAAATAAAATTTTAATATATAAATAATAATTTATATGCAATTATTTTTGTATTAAGTTGATAATTAAAAATTATTAAATAATTTAATATATTTGATAAAATTATCATTTAATATTTTTTAACCATCAACTTCATATAAAAATAATTATACGTGAATTTTCATATATATAGGAACAATATATATATATGATTATATTTTTACTCGTTCCATTAAAAAAAAGTGTGAACCAAAATAGTAATAATAAAAGACCAATATGTGTGTATACACAACAAGTAGCATTATCTTTTTTCCACCATGCAAGTTGACTTGGTAAGATACAAGGACTGAAAATTTTGACTGAATGAAAAGTTGAGAATTATCAACACTATAAATACATGCATATACATAGAGACTTAGCGTCAATTAGAAGATACAAATAAAAGCACTTATACAAAAACATCATATTTACAAACTAATAACTTTTTTTTTGTCTTACAAAATGGTTTCCTGTTTTATTTCACTCAACTTTGGAAACATGGCAAAGCGTCTTGTTGGGAGTCGAAAGAAGACTCAACCTGAATCTCAATCATCCAAAACATCATGTAAGTAGAAATTAAACCCTAATAATTCTTTTTTTAATTGTTACGGTTATTACATGTTTTGTACTCTATGTATATGTATGCTAGCTATATATCTCGCCTCATGATATATATTGAGACATTTTGTTATTACTTGAAAAAGAAAAGGAAAAAAAAAAGTAGGAACCTTTTTAATTTTGGCTTAATTTCTGGAATTAATATTTTATTTCTATTCATTTTCTTGTTATAAGAATAGCATGCTCACTTAGCTTGAATCCTTAATTACTTTTTATAATTTATGTATGTGAGCATATTTGCAGAGTATATAAAAATAATATTTTATATACAAATTAAAACATGTCTAAAATTATCGTGCACAAAACTTTATTTTAACTCAGTATATCTGTATATATATATGTACTTCTTCTGTATGCATATTTATATATATCAAATAATACTGCCAGTTTAAAGTTCTTAATTAATTATTTCATAATTTTAATTTTTACTAAATTGAAATACTTTGCAGCAGCTCCGAGAATTCTACTAAGAGACGAGCCACGGGGACACAACTTTTAAACACTGCTATATGGAAAATATTAGAGTCAATATTTTTAGTGAAGAAAAAAAAATAGAAAATTAGTTTGTGTTGATCGACTTAAATAAAAAGAAAAATGTTTCTAACATTATTCTTCGTGTGTATATATATATATATATATTTCGATCGATCGTTTTTAGGTTATTGTTGTGTAAGGTTCAATAAAAATATTTGATATTAGAATATTTTTTTGATGTTCCAGCATACTTTATATTTAATGCTTTTAATAAAATTCTAACTAATGTGATAAGATATGATTTAAAATATGTGTAAATATTTTTATATTAACATTATATTAAAATTAAATTTTAGTAAAAACGTGTATTCAACTAGACAAAAGAAAATCAACTACAGACAATGTGATGGTATACTGAAAACAAACGTTAAAAACAATTTAAAAAAGAATTAAACAGGTAAAATGTACATAATTAAAAACCATCTTAAAAACTGAAGTGCTTTAGGGTGAATAGCTGACCCATGTTATAACATTTTAGAATTAAAATTACTAGATACCAAGTAAAATGTCACCCTCAATTCTTCGTTCAACGGCAACATTTTAGAATTAAAATTAAAATATATAAAGAAATCAAAAACAAAAGTTTTCATCTAAACTTAATCTATTTTCCTAAAAAATAAATAAATAACATTTTAAGCATTTATAGAAAAATATCAAGACAATCTAGTGATGTCCATTTTCTGAAAGTGTCTCATCACTAATAATGGAATCTCATCAATGAGATAGTAGAAGAAAGAATTACTTTAATGTGCTTTTTTTAGGAGAGTTTGTAGTAGTGCATACAGTAAAAAGATCAACACATGTTCAAAAGTATGGAAAAATTAAAAAATAGCAAGCGTATATAGTGGTGAAATAATATTTTATTTAAACGAAAAAATAATAGATTTCACATAATTTACATTTATTTTTATTTTTATTTTTTATATTCTCTATACACTTTTATTCTATACTACGAAAATAGACATTTTAACAAATTTTAGCTAGATAAATAAAAATTTAATTCAAAGACACAATATTATTAAGAGTACAACATTCATCACAATATCACGTGAAGCTCAATAATAGCATGATATATATAATTGCAAAGTTAGCTTAGGTAAAGAAATTACATATACTTTTTACTAACGATAGCAGATTTGAACTCGCGATCTTTTGGGTACAAGAAAATTATGGCATTGAACTATAATTTATTGACTTTAAACAATTTTTTTTGAGTTGGTAAAAAACTGAAAATAAATACATATACTATATAATGTGTGAAAAATATATACATATTAATATTAAGCTTATTAATATGTGGGATTTTTATTTTAATAAATAAATTAATATAATAATTATTGAAATAAATAATTTAAAAAATATTTACCAAAATAAATATTATTCTTATATCTCGTTTACACTGTAAACAAGATAATTTTACACGAAACGAGATATACGTAGTTTTTCAATTTTCTTATATCTCGTTTATACTGTAAACGAGATACATGTTATCTCGTTTACACTGTAAATGAGATATATGTATTTATAAATAATTAAATATAATTTTTGAAAATAATAAAGAATATTAATGCTTTTAATTTGACCAAACTCTTAAAAATATAATGTTTCAAATAATAGAAAAAATAAATCGTCCATTTTAAATAAGAAGAAGATGCACTGTCCATTTAAAATAAGCACGTTAACGCGTTCATAAGTCACTGTTAAACTGCCCACTATTAACACGGTTACCTTAGATTGACTCTTGATGGAATCATCCAACTAATCAATTCATCTCTATTGAGTTCTTTGCACAATAAGGTTATTTAAATTATATTTCAAATTACTCCCATGCAACAAACAAAATTTTTATGCACGAGATACAACAAAAAAAATTTGTAAATTTAAAATTTAAAAATTTAAAAATTATATTTAATTATTTCGTTTAAAAATTTGAAATTTCTTTTGTCACAGGAGAGTACATGAAAATTTCGTATTTTGTTTGTTGTACGGGAGAACATAAAAATTTGAAATATAATTTAAATAACCTTATCTCAGACAGAACTCAATGGAAATGGATTGATTGGTTGGATGATTCTTATTAGGAGTCAATTTAACAGTGCACTTGTGTGCTTTTAAAGTAAACGTGTTAAGGTTATTATTTAAAATGGACGGTTTATCTTTTTTATTATTTGAAACCTTCTATTGTTAAGAGTTTGGTCAAATTAAAAGTATTAATATTTTTTTATTATTTTTAAAAATTATATTTAATTATTTATAAATGCATATATCTCGTTACGGTAAACGAGATAACATCTATCTGTAAATGAGATATACGAAAATTAAAAAACTACATCTATCTCGTTTACACTGTAAACGAAATACGTGTAAAATTATCTCATTTACAGTTTAAATGAAAAAAGAGAAGGATATTTATTTCGGTAAATATTTTTTAAATTATTTATTTCGATAATTATTATATTTAATTTATTTATTAAAATAAAAAAATCCATTAATATGCACCAGAATGTCCAATAAAAATAAAGAAAGTCTAAGTAACTAGCACTTTTATTAAAATTTGACCGGCACTTAACCAATAGAAAAAAATAAAGTAATTTCATACTATTAGATGAAATATCACACCATTAAAAATATCAATAATAACTAATTGATGGCTACAAATCACAAAACTTGTTGCACTCCTCATAAAAATAACCACATTACATGAAAATTGTAGTGCAAACATGATTATTATTAGGGACAAAATATTGTTGGCCATGGTGGAAACTCTCAACCATCGGGAAGATTTCAAAGACAAATCAAGTGACAGAATATAAGATGAAAATATATCATATCCAACTCAAAACCTTAAGGTGTCAAGTCAATAGGTCTCTCATTTTATAAATTTCATACCTTTCTTTTCTCTCTTTCTAGTGTTTCACTTTAAATACTCCTTAACAACTAGACCGATTAACCATCGATTCTGATACCACTTGTTGGGTCATCGTAGGTAGCTCTCGACCACTAGAGAGAATTTGGGGAGGAATCATAAGATGAGAAGGCACCACATATATATATATCCAACTCAAAACCTAAAAGGTGTGTGAGGTTGACAGATTAGTTTTGACGCCTAAGAATATCATTACTAGGAATATGATTTCTTGAAATAGTATTACCAAGTATATGGTATTCTATCTTTGGTTTATAAAAGTAAAATCCATGAAATATTAATAATATGTTTAGGAATGTGTTAATTTTTGTTTGGTTCATATTTAGTGTATTTAGAAATTGTGAATACTTTGTCCAAAATGTCCTTAAAATTTTCAATTAGAATATTAATGATTAAATTTAGTAAATATATATAATAAAATAAAATATTTTTAATGAAATTTTTTAGATTCTAAATTTTTAAATAAATTATAAATATAATAAAATATTATTTTTATTTTATTATTGATTTTAATTTTTTTAAATTTACTAAAATATCCCTAACGTGGGTTTTGATAAACATGAACGCGAACGATTTCCTTCCAGAATAAGGAGTGCAGTGGTCGTACAAATCCAAAGTGGTAGCGAAGCGGCGCTGACGCCGGTAGAGCCTCCATGAATTTGAGGAAAAAGCTCGCTGAGTTTGGTTTTCTAGAGGAGGGCTCTCTGCTAGCGTTTCTTTTTTTTTTTTGTTTTAAATGAGTTAGAAAAAATCTTGAGAGAAGGGTTAGAATTAAATTAACAATGGTATTTTGGTCTTTTTACTTTGTTATACACATTTCATTCCCATTGGAATTAAAGATAACAAGGAGAGAGATAGGAATGAAATTGGTGAAATTTTGATTCCAGGGATTAAAAATTACTTGGAAATAATTTTTTAAACTTTGAAACAAATATGGGAATAAGATATTTCTATCTAAACATTCATAGGAATATTCTAATATTACCCCAACCACACACACCCTGAGGTGTCAAGTTAATGAGTCTTTCATCTTATAAACTCCTTACTCTTCCTTCCCCTCCTTATTGTTGTAATGTGCAGCTTATTGGCCTTTGCATGTGAGGCGGCAGTGGCAACATCATATAAGTGTATGTGCATGCAAACTTTCATAATTCATACTTAAATAATAGACACTAACAACTCTCATCTCCCAAAAAAAAAGCTTTAATTTTCTATATGTAAAGCTAGGAATCTAAGACATCATATATACAGTAAAAAAATTGACCCCTGAAGCACAAATGGCCTAGGTAGTTACAGACTAATTTTGGAGAAAAAATGGGATAAGACATATCTTTAGATGATTGGGTGAGAAAGTTTCATAAATCAACATGTATTGCAACTTCAATTAGAAGAACAAAACGGGCTTTAATATTGTTGGGCCACTATGGGGAGATCTCAACCATCGAGAAGAAACCAAGTAAGAGAATATAAAATAAAAAGACATCACATCCAACTCAAAACCTTAACGTGTCAAGTTAATGGATCTCTCATCTTATAAATTCTTCACTCTTCCTTTCCCTCTTTCTAGTGTTTCACTTTAAATACTCTTTAACCACCAGACCGATTAACCATTGGCTCTGATACCATTTATTAGGCGATCATGGGGAGCTCTCGACCACCGAAAAAAGTTTGGGGAGGTATCAAGTTAGAGAACATAAGGTGAGAAGACACTACATATATATCTAACTCAAAACTTTAAGGTGTCAAGTTGGGTCTTTCATCTTATAAACTCCTTACTACTCTTCCTTCCCCTCTTTCTAGTGCTTCACTTTGAATACTCCTTAACCACCATACCGATTAACTATCGGCTCTAATACCACTTGTTGGGCTACCATGGAGAGTTCTCGACCACCCGAAAAGAATCAAGTGAGAGAATATAAGATTAGAATACACCGCATCCAACTCAAAACCTTAAGATATCAAGTTAATGGGAATCTCATCTAACACTCTTACTTCTCCTCTTTCTAGTACTTCACTTTGAATACTTCTTAACCATCAGACCGATTAATCATCGATTCTGATATCGCTTGTTAGGATACCGTGGGGAGCTCTCAACCCCTTGGGAGACTCCAGAGAAGAACAAAATGAGAGAACATAAGATGAGAAGACACCACATCTAACTCAATCCCAATATTTTTTTATTAATTTTTTTTAAAGTTTTTATTGTCTTTCGTTTACATGAGTTTTCTTCTTCTATTCTTTATTTATTTTTATTTTGTATGAATTTTTTTTGTTTGGTTTTGTTAAAATTTATAATTATAATTATAGTATATTATGTTTATTGTTGTAACTTTGTTATAATATGAATTATTGATTACACTAAAAACGATAAAATAAAAAAATTAACTATAACTAATAATATATTTATAAATAATAAAAATGTATAGTCTAAAATAATATTAAATAAAAGAATACAGATAATACTAAAAAAATTATGAGTAATATAATCTAATAAAGTATATTTTGATATATTATTTAATCATTCCTTGAATCGTGTAATTACCTTTCATAAGCACCAATGTTGTAATTATTACTGTTGTAATGTGCAGTTTATTGGCCTTTGCATGTGAGGCGGCAGTGGCAATATCACATAAGTGTATGTGCATGCAAGCTTTCATAATTCATACTTAAATAATAGACACTGACAACCCCCGTCTCCCAAAAATAAAAAGCTTCGATTTTTTATATGTAAAGCTAGGAATCTAAAACATCATATATATAGTAAAAAATTGACCCCTGAAGCACAAATGGTCTAAGTAGGTACAGACTAACTTTGGAGAGAAAAAAAAGGATAAAACACATCTTTGGATGATTAGGTGAGAAAGTGTCATAAATCAACATGTATTATAGCTTCAATTAGAAGAACAAAACGGGCTTTAATACTGTTGGGCCACTATGGGGAGACCTCGACCATCGAGAAGAAACCAAGTAAGAGAATATAAAATGAAAAGATATCACATCCAACTCAAAACCTTAACGTGTTAAGTTAGTGGATCTCTCATCTTATAAATTCCTCACTCTTCCTTTCCCTCTTTCTAGTGTTTCACTTTAAATACTCCTTAACCACCAGACCGATTAACCATTGGCTCTGATACCACTTATTGGGCGACCATGGGGAGCTCTCGACCACCGAAAAAACTTTGGGGAGGTATCAAGTTAGAGAACATAAGGTGAGAAGACACTACATATATATCTAACTCAAAACTTTAAGGTGTCAAATTAATGAGTCTTTCATCTTATAAATTTCTTTTACTCTTCCTTCCCCTCTTTTTAGTGCTTCACTTTGAATACTCCTTAACCACCAGACCGATTAACCAACGGCTCTAATACCACTTGTTGGGCTACCATGGAGAATTCTCGACCACCCGAGAAGAATCAAGTGAGAGAACATAAGATTAGAATACACCGCATCTAACTCAAAACCTTAAGATATCAAGTTAATGGGAATCTCATCTAATAAACTTCTCACTCTTACTTCTCCTCTTTCTAGTACTTCACTTTGAATACTTCTTAACCATCAGACCGATTAACTATTGACTCTGATACCGCTTGTTAAGATACCGTGGGGAGCTCTCAACCCCTTGGGAGACTCCAGAGAAGAACAAAATGAGAGAACATAAGATGAGAAAACACCACATCTAACTCAATCCTAATATTTTTTTATTAATTTTTTTTAAATTTTTTATTGTCTTTTGTTTACATGAGTTTTCTTCTTCTATTCTTTATTTATTTTTATTTTGTATGAATTTTTTTATTTTTTGTTTGGCTTTGATAAATTTATAATTATAATTATAGTATATTATGTTTATTGTTGTAACTTTGTTATAATATGAATTATTGATTCCACTAAAAACGATAAAATAAATAAAAAATTAACTAAAATTAATAATATATTTATAAATAATAAAAATTTATAGTCTAAAATAATATTAAATAAAAGAATACAGATAATACTAAAAAAATTATGAGTAATATAATCTAATAAAGTATATTTTGATATATTATTTAATCATTTCTTGAATCGTGTAATTACCTTTCATAAGTACCAATGCTATAATTATTATTGTTGTAATGTGCAGCTTATTGATCTTTGCATGTGAGGCGTCAGTGGCAACATCACATAAGTGTATGTGCATGCAAGCTTTCATAATTCATACTTAAATAATAGACACTGACAACCCCCGTCTCCCAAAAAAAAGCTTCAATTTTCTATATGTAAAGCTAGGAATCTAAGACATCATATATATAGTAAAAAATTGAACCCTGAAGCACAAATGGCCTAGGTAGGTACAGACTAACTTTGGAGAAAAAAAAAGGATAAGACACATCTTTAGATGATTGGGTGAGAAAGTATCATAAATCAACATGTATTGCAGCTTCAATTAGAAAAACAAAACGGGCTTTAATACTGTTGGGCCACTATGGGGAGACCTCGACCATCGAGAAAAAATCAAGTAAGAGAATATAAAATGAAAAGACACCACATCCAACTCAAAACCTTAACGTGTCAATTTAATGGATCTCTCATCTTATAAATTCTTCACTCTTCCTTCCCTCTTTCTAGTGTCTCACTTTAAATACTCCTTAACCACCAGACCGATTAACCATTGGCTCTGATACCACTTATTGGGCGACCATAGGGAGCTCTTGACCACCGAAAAAAGTTTGGGGAGGTATCAAGTTAGAGAACATAAGGTGAGAAGACACTACATATATATCTAACTCAAAACTTTAAGGTGTCAAGTTAATGAGTCTTTCATCTTATAAACTCCTTACTACTCTTTCTTCCCCTCTTTCTAGTGCTTCACTTTGAATACTTCTTAACCACCAGACCGATTAACCATCAGCTCTAATACCACTTGTTGGGCTACCATGGAGAGTTCTCGACTACCCGAGAAAAATCAAGTGAGAGAACATAATATTAGAATACACCACATCCAACTCAAAATCTTAAGAAAGTTAATGGGGATCTCATCTAATAAACTTCTCACTCTTACTTCTCCTCTTTCTAGTACTTCACTTTGAATACTTCTTAACCATCAGACCGATTAACTATCGATTCTGATACTGCTTGTTAGGATACCGTGGGGAGCTCTCAACCCCTTGGGAGACTCCAGAAAAGAACAAAGTTAGAGAGCATAAGATGAGAAGACACCACATCTAACTCAATCCCAACATTTTTTATTAATTTTTTTAAAGTTTTTATTGTTTTTTGTTTACATGAGTTTTCTTCTTCTATTCTTTATTTATTTTTATTTTGTATGCAATTTTTTATTTTTTGTTTGGCTCTGTTAAAATTTATAATTATAATTAAAGTATATTATGTTTATTGTTGTAACTTTGTTATAATATGAATTATTCATTCCACTAAAAATGATAAAATAAATAAAAAATTAATTATAACTAATAATATATTTATATATAATAAAAATTTATAGTCCAAAATAATATTAAATAAAAAATACAAATAATACTAAAAAAATTATGAGTAATATAATCTAATAAAGTATATTTTAATATATTATTTATATATTATTTTTAATTTAATAAGTAAATATTATTTTTATCATAAATTGATTAATAAAATTTACTTAAATATATAAAATAAAATAATTATTTAAATTTGTATCTTTTTTTAATTATTTAGCTCCTAAAAATGATTTTGAGCAATATAATCCAAATAATATGTTCTTTACTACGATTCATTTTAATATAGAAGTTGTCAAATATAAACGTAAAAATTGTAAACTAACTTGTATGGCTGGTAGACTGTTATAACCTAGATACAAACGAATTTAAAAGAAAAAAGAGTGAGACATATTTTTGGATGATTGAATGAGCAAGTGCTGTAAAGCAATTTATATTGCAACTTCAATTAGAAAAATAAGTTTAATATCTAAAAAGTATAGTTTGTAGACTGCAATGGCCAAGGTAGGTACAAACTAACTTTGGAGATAAAAAGGATAAGACACATCTTTGCATGATTAGGTGAGCAAGTGTTATAAACTAACATGTATTGCAGCTTCAATTAGAAGAACCAAACGAGCTTTAATACTGTTGGGCCACTACAGGGAGATCTCGACCATCAAGAAGAAACCAAGTAAGAGAATATAAGATGAAAAACACCACATCTAACTCAAAATCTTAACGTGTCAAGTTAATAGATCTCTTATTTTATAAATTCCTTAGTCTTTCTTTCTCTGTTTCTAGTGCTCCACTTTAAATACTTCTTAACCACCAGATCGATTAACCATTGACTCTGATACCATTTATTGGACAACCGTGGAGAACTCTTGAACACTGGGGAGACTTTGGGAATGAATCAAGTTAGAGAACATAAGATGAGAAGACATCACATATATATCCAACTCAAAATCTTAAGGTGCCATGTTAATGAGCCTTTTATCTTATAAACTCCTTACTCTTCCTTCCCCTCTTTCCAGTACTTCACTTTGAATACTCCTTAACCACAAAATCGATTAACTATCGGCTTTGACACCACTTGTTGGGATACCATGGGGAGTTCTTGATTACCCAAGAAGAATCAAGTGAGAGAACATATAAGATTATAATAGACCACATCGAACTAAAAATCTTAAGGTATCAAGTTAATAGGACTTTCATCTTATAAACTTCTCACTCTTACTTCTCCTCTTTCTAGTGCTTCACTTTGAATACTTCTTAACCATCAGACCGATTAACCATCAGCTCTGATATCACTTGTTGGGATATTGTGGGGAGCTCTCAACCCCTAGGGAGACTCCAGAAAAAAAATCAAGTGAGAGAATATAAGATGAGAAGACACCACATCTAACTCAATCCCAGCGTTTTTTATTAATTTTTTTGAAGTTTTTATTGTCTTTTATTTACATGAGTTTTCTTCTTTATTTATTTTTATTTTGTATGAAAAATTTTGTTCTTTGTTTGACTTTGTTAAAATTTATAATTGTAATTATAGTATATTATGTTTATTGTTGTAACTTTGTTATAATATGAATTATTGATTCCATTAAAAAAGATAAAATAAATAAAAAATTAACTATAACTAATAATATATTTATAAGTAATAAAAATTTATAGTCTAAAATAATATTGAATAAAAAATACAAATAATACTAAAAAAATTATGAGTAATATAATCTAATAAAGTATATTTTAATATATTATTTGTATATTATTTTTAATTTAATAAATAATATTAATTTTTATCATAAAATTGATTAAAAAATTTTACTTAAATATATAAAATAATTATTTAAATTTATATCTTTTTTAATCATTTTTTATCTAAAAATGATTTTATCTAATATAATTCAAATAATATTTATTTTACGACAATTCATTTTAATATAGAAATAGACAAATATAAATGTAAATATTATAAACCAACTAATATAGCTGGTAGGCTGTTATGACCTAAGTATAGACTAGTTTTTTGAGAAAAAGGGTGAGACATATTTTTGGATTATTGAATGAACAAGTACTGTAAACCAACTTGAATTGCAACTTCAATTAGAAGAACAATTTTAATATCTAAAAGGTATAGTTTGTAGACTGCAATAGCCTACGTAGGTACAGACTAATTTTGGAGATAAAAAGGATAAAACACATCTTTGGATGATTGGGTGAGCAAGTGTCATAAACCAACATATATTACAGCTTCAATTAAAAGAACAAAATAGACTTTAATACTATTGGGCCACTATGGGAGATCACGACTATCGAGAAGAAACCAAGTAAGAGAATATAAGATAAAAAGATAACCATCAGACCAATTAACCATCGGCTCTGATACCGTTTGTTAGGGTACTGTGGGGAGCTTTCGACCACCAGGGAGACTATAGGGAGGAACCAAGTGAGAAAACATAAGATGAGAAGACACCATATCTAACTCAAAACCTTAAGGTGTCAAATTAATGGGTCTCTCATTTTCTAAACTCCTCATTCTTCCTTCTTTTCTTTCTGTGCTTCATTTTGAATACTCTTTAACTACCAGACCGATTAATCATTGACTCTGATATCACTAGTTGGACTACCGTGGAAAGCTTTCGACCACTAGAGAGACTTCAGAGAGGAACCAAGTAAGAAAACATAAGATGAGAAGACACCACATCCAACTCAAAAATTTAAGGTGTCAAGTTAGTGGGTCTCTCATTTTATAAACTCCTCACTCTTCCTTCTCCTCTTTCCAGTACTTCACTTTGAATACTCTTTAACCAATAGACTGATTAACTGTCGTCTCTGATACCACTTGTTGGGCTACCGTGGGAAGTTCTCGACTACCAGAGAGACTTCAGAGAGAAACCAAGTGAGAAAACATCAGATAAGAAGATACCACATCTAAGTCAAAATCTTAAAGTATCAAGTTAATGGCTCTCTCATCTTATAAACAACCTAGATCTTTTCAAAGAAAACTTATATATAAATTTATTTGGCTAATGTAATATACCACAAATATTTTTCTCTAATGATGATTAGTGAACATGTAGTCACATAATCTATGCATAAGCAACAACGTTCCGATGTTGCATCAAAACGCACTCTTAACCTTTCAACAAAGCATCATAATAAACCTCAAATGGCTTATGTGATTCATGCAACACGAGTATTGACGCTACAGTTAATCAGAGTTTGAAAATTTTTCTCACGGTCTGACGTCCATACAAATGGTGCATCCTTGCGAGTCAACTTGGTCATAGGCAATGCAATATGCAAGAATCAAAGTTTCACAACTCCTCGTGAAGTCGCGTACTTACGAGTTTCATCTTCTACGTCCATAAGTCGTGTTCTAAGGAACTAAGTCTTGATGGTCACATCTGGGAATCGTACACGACACTGAAATAAGCTCAAGTTTAGTTCGAAAGGATACTAAACTCAAAAGAGAACGAATGGCACGAATGGTAGTCTCGAGAAATAGGAAGGATATCTTATATTACAATTAAGCGAAGTCGTAGAAAAACAAAACAATGAGATACACCAGAAAGAGAATTAAAGTGCATCTCAATAAAGGGATCTAAGTCAAAATTCCTAGATAGGGAGAACAAGGCATATCAAATCAAATAAGTTTGAGCTGATTTTAAAGAAATATAAGTTCGCGAAAGAAGGCAACTCAACTCAACAGCAAGTTCCTAAGGATCCAAGGATCACTTGATTGTATCAAAACAAGCTCGGGCTTACCTCGAAAGGTACATGATTCATGCATGGATACATGCGAGTAAAGAATAGGATTGGAAAAATGATCAAATCATTTTTCAAGAAGAAATTTGAGACAAAAACTTCAATGCAAGTTATAAAAGAAAAGGTTGATCGAGTCACAAGGATTCATTAGCACGCTCTCTCTCTCGCATAAAGCCACATGCTATCGTCTTTCTTCTTTATTGACAAAACCGGTACTCCTCATGGAGAATACTTGGTCGAATGAATTCCTTAAAGGCGATATTTCACGAGGCATAATTGAAATTGGTCCTACTCCTGACACTAGTTCTATTAAAAATTCTATCTCTCAAGAAAGGGAGAAAACGCATGTATATCCTAAGACTAGAATCACACTTTAGGGCCTTAACGTGTCCTTAATTTTAACTCAAGGTCTCATCAAAATTCTCGACTTCTATGATTATGATGTAACTAGAACCTCAATCAAATTCACGGCCCTCAAGAAAATCACATGATCAAGACCTTTAGAGAGAACATTTAATACTAACTGAAATTAGACCTAATCATCATTAAAGGGTCCCTTAAACCCAACCAATATATCATACCAAATATTTCAAAATTTTCAACACCCACTAAGAACAAGTTATTTCGTCAATTCACTAACACCTCAAATTCGGGAGTCAGGTCTAGTAGCATCGTCCACCGTCATGGCAAAATCTTGGCCCTGTTTTTGAGCTCGATCTGCATTCTAAGTTCTCCTACAAGCACAATACCTAGTCTTATGCCCTGGTAAGCCATATTTGAAACACCTCAACCCATCTGAATATGTCCTCGCTTGCTTTTCCTTTCCATTTTTATGGTGGTTGTCATTCTTTTAGTAATTGTTCTGACCCTGAGGATGTGGAGGGATGTAACCATTCCTTTTGAAATTCTGGCTCTTTGGTATAAAGCTCTTTCCTTTTCCCTTCCTGTAGGATTCTTGGCTGTCACTCTTATCCAAATCAGTCTTCTTCGAGCACTCTTCTGCCATTCGACTCTTGTTGACCAACTCTGGAAAGCTCCCTATCTCCATTGGTACCACAGTACGCAGAATATCACCTCTACCACCATGTCCATTACCACTTTCATTGCCACTTCCAGCTTGTTGTTCTATCCTATCCACTGCTCGGTTGGTCACAATAGCAGCAGCATTAATAGTCGTAGCCACATTCTCCATTGCGGCTATGAAATCAGCCAGACTACCTACCAATACGGTTTTCTCATTACCTTTTCGTCCTCGTCCTCGACCTCATCTACATCCACGAGACACCATTTGGGTCTTATCCACACCAAACAATTGATATTAAGGTGATTAGTCTCAATATCTCAAGTTTAGCGCTTTAAATTCTCAAAAGTATGCTTATGAACAGTTATGCTATATTTATCAAGCAGATATCCTAAATAACATATACACAGAGTATGCTCAGAAGCATAGTCAGTCCATCCTTCAGGCTCTACGAGAACAAACTGGGTCTAATACCTTAATGTAACACCCTAACACACAGAGCTTTACGCTTAATTTGTAAATCAGAAGTAGTGGAATATTACGACCTCTAAAACAGAAAAGTACATACATACATACATATATATTTGAAAGATAGTATAACCAGGAGCCTTGAAAGAAAGGATAAGCAAAGTAAAACAGAAATCACGTCGCACTCGAAACGTCAAGACCTGCGAAGCAAAGGCCTACTAAAAATATATATACATCCCAAAAGATAACTAAAACGTAAATCCTGTTTTTCCAAAATCAACTTCTAAGAGGGATATATAAGTTAATATACAAAAGTGGAATATATATATAAACTAAGTACCAAAAAATTCCTAAAATAAATCTTCGCTTCCAGAAGAGCATCCAACACGCTTAACGAGGTACATCACGTCCTGTATCTAAAAAATTGCACATTCCTGAAACGGGTGAGAACCAAAAGGTTTTCAGTAGGGTAAAAGTTCAAAATAGAGACGATATAAAATCACACGGACCCACTAGGCGATCATATACTCAACTCAACTCAAAATTTAAGGCTAGGGTCCTTTCTAAACCAAACAGGATAATCAGAACTAAATTAAGCTAATTAATGATCTCAGACTCCCAATTACTCCTAATACAAGTCACATTCTCCTCCAGAACAATCCTCGATATCACCACCACCAGCATAAGAGATGATTTTTCAGTTATACAAATACAAACAAGACAATACAAGGCATACACAGATAAGGAGAGCATATATAACAAGTAGATCAAATAGCAAATAGGCACAATTAATCAAGAAAGCAAACCAATTACAAGATGCACACCAAAATGATGCATGTCTGTCCTATGACCAATGAGCTCATCTGTCGGTTATGCAGCCAAACCGACATGTCCGGTAGCTAATCCTGGACAGTCCTTGGGTGCGCGCATCCCCAAGAGAAATTTACATCTCTTAGAGGAATTATCCGAAAAGGTATTAAGTGTCTAGCCACATCTTGCGATGGAGGGTCAACAAAGTCTCAAGTCTCGACTTAGAGCAAATGGGGTGAACCACTGCATCTACCCAGGGAGTCTCAATCCTCAGATTCAATTTCAATTCATTACGCAAGCGGGATAATACCCAGACCTCGCAATAAACAGTTATTTCAATCAATACGCAAGTGGGATATCACCCAAACCTTGCCAAACCAGCCAATCAGCCATACTCAAACATCGTCAATCTCATTCATTCATGTCTCGTATCAATTTAATATTTAGTAAGTTCATTACTTTCAAGTTCTCATCAATATTCATCAACTCTACTCCACAATCTTATCTAAAATCTCCATTTAATCCAATCCATAGGTTCATACTTATTCTCAGGCCAAAAAAAATAAGTTATCAGACCTTAATTGGGGGTTACAAAAGTTTACAAGCTTGTCAAAAAAGCTAAATAGTCAAAAACAGAGTTTAAGTGTGAAAACAGGGCTTGTGCATACGCATGCACCTGAAAGGTTTCCCAGCTTGTGCGTATGCATTTCTTTGTGCGTACGCACAACCTGTAAATTTCTCTTGTCATGCGTACGCACATACTCGTGCGTAGGCACGAGCACTTACACTCGCTCTACCTCGTGCGTACGCACCACTTTGTGCGTACACTTGACTAAAATCCTGGTTTTTCTACAACATCTCAGATTTTCAGTTTAAAACCACAATTTTTAATCACTCATAACTTCTTCTACAAAATTCAGTTTTTCATCATTCTTAAACCATCTTAGAGCTCTCATCACCACATTTAATTTAAGATAAATTTCATTGAAATTCGAACTCCAAGCGCCAAGTTATGACCCATTGAAATTAGTCAAAAACTCATTTTTACCAATATCTGCATAAAGTCATTTCAACCAAATTCACCAACTTACTCCATTCCAAACCATCCTAAACCTTCACTAGACATCATCAATACACATTCCTCAATACTCAAATATCTTCTAACTCATTCAAGCCTAACCAACCCAATTCCAATCCATATAACTTAAACCATCAAAACATCAATTTACATTACAATCACCACTTATAAATTTTTAATTTAAATTCATCTTTTCAACCACAATTCACGTTCAATTCATTCATATACACATTTTATATTACTCAATAATAATTCAATTTACATAACCAATCAATCACAATAACAACCATTTCTATTCAATCCCATCCCTAGAGATAATTAACCTAGGTTTTCACATAATCTTATATAATACCTGCTCAAAACTAAAATCCATACCTCTAGTGAAGATATTCCCAAGCTCCAGCACCTTAGACTCCTTCTTCCTCAAAGCAATCCAAGCTTTTGTCCACTTCAAGCTCAAATTTACACCATCCAAGTTCCAACCAAGCTATTTAATCTAATCTTTCCACCAATTTCATACAAAATCACAACTCTCAATACCTAGCCTTTATGAAATTGAAAGATTCAAAGGAAGTAAGATTTCCTTACCTTCACTAATTATTTTGATAAAATTCAGCAATAGCTCATATTAGAGAAACTCTAAACTATCAAAATTATAAAATTTCTCAATATCTAAAACTCAAACTCGAATTTAATTTGAATAGCAAAACTGGAGCAAAAAAGTTCGAGATTCTTACCAATCTATTCAGATAAGAACATAGAGGAAGAGATGAGTGACACGTGGCCGTAAACAACACGTCAATCAGAATTCGGGTTCGAAAGATATGAGTAATTGAAATAAAAAATGAATAGTACTCTAGGTTTTCTTCACTCTCTTCTCTCTTCACCGTTTCGTCCCTCTCTCCCAATGCGATGCATTTCTGAATTTGATGATCTTGTTAAGTGTGGGGGAGTATTTTAATAGTTGGGCTTGGGTTCAACATGGACCTGGTTCAATTATTTTATCCCATTTGTCCAATTTTGGATCAGAATTTTTAAGATTAGTGTTTTAATTCGTATTCTAATTATTTTTACTTCTTCAAACTATAATTTTAAATTCTTAATCTTCTTTACTCATAATTAGTTTATTAATTATAATTTAATTGGGTTTTACACCCTACATATTCATATTTTTTTTATCTCTAAAGACAATATCTTCTCTAAATTAGACAATCTTTTCTCCAATTCATATCTTCCAAAAAAATATTCTTCAACATTTGCGCCTTCACCTTAATAGTTAGCACTCAAAGTCTTTGTAAATTTTTTCAATTTTTTCAATTTTTTCATCGTGCTCATCAAGCGAGCCAAAGAATGATAAACTACACAAATTCTATCCAAATACAACAGTCTAAGCTTACCTTAAAGCATGCGAACCCAAAAAAAGGTCTATTGGAGTTGGTGGTTGTTCTCAACTTGTGGAGAATTACATAAACTCCGTAGAAACACTTTGAAATAGTGCCATCTCTATCATCACCTCCTTGTACAGTACACAGACTGGCATTTGAAACGGATCTCTCTTGGCTTCTCCCACCTCGCCTTGTGCTTGAAGAGCCTCCATCAGTAGCCATGGAAAATAGTTTCTTACCCTCAATAAGTATCAGTAGCAGCAATAATGGATTACACCTTCCATAGAGTTCCAATTTGAAAAGATAAGACTCAATATCGAAACGGATGTCTTTCATATTTGGAAACTTATTTATCTTATTCTAACACTCACCTATTCACATCAACAAGTAACAAATGGCTCAGCAATCTCCTCCAAGTCAACAAACTCTATTACGTCTTTCACCCCTAATTCCACGGAGGGATAAATATGTTACGCGTTCTAAAAGTGAAAGATTTAAATATATTTTTCAATCTTGGAAGACTTAAATATCCACAGACAAATAGGTCAAAAAATTTTTTATCCTTTGCTCTAAAACATATAGTTACAATTTTTTTTATAAAATATTCAAGAAGCATGACCCCTTATTGGCATGATAAAATTCTGCCACTATACAAAAATGGATTTTTTTTCAAAATTTGTTTTTGAGCATAAAATTAGATTTTGTAGCCAATTTTTTTTTCAAAAATAAAAAATAAACAGACCAATTCATATAATCTGTCAAACTTGTCATAAAATATTTCACATGGCATATCTCCCCTTCCTCACCTCAAAGGTCACAGGTTCAAACCCGACCGGTTGCACTCAGGGAGAAAAATGTGGTAAGTATGTGAGAAGTGTGTGAGTGTGTTGTGTATCTAGGATTGGGGGTTATCCAATCCATTGGAGTACCTAGAATTGAGGTTGTCCAATCCACCGACAAAAAAAAAAAGAAACAATTTTTCATGTCCAAAAAAGGTAATTTTTATTTTTCACCAAAAGTTCAATCTTAAGTCTTAACTATATATGGTATTATTATTTTTTAATATGTATATATTTCGCCCCTATTATTGTTTATAAAATTGATCCGACGCCAAGATAAAAATTTTCACTCTTAAATATTAAAATATAAAATATTTTTAATTTTATGCTTAATAATAATAATAATAATAATAATTGTGTTGCTCGCTTCTTAACAATTTTTTCTGAACTATGAATTTCTAATTTTTAGATATTTTAACATTAAGAATTTAAGATATTAAATAAAAGCATACAAATAGTTTAATATCTAACAACATTCATTTTTTTTTTGATATTATAAGTTATAACAACATTCAAATCTATCGTGGATTGAATGGTGATTTAAAATGAGCCTTTCTTCAACTCTACTAAAGACATAGATAAGTACTTGAGACAAGAGGTATTGTTTATGTAACACACATGTGTTTGGTTGCGAGCATGTTTTGTAAAATTTTCTGAGGTAGTGTCTCTTGTACTTTGTAGGATAAATCCTTTCTCCTAACATATTTAATCCATTTATTTTCAATGTCTAGCATTAAATCAATTATCGAGAAAAAATTATTAACAAAAATACAAGCCCTATAAATACCCAATAGCAAGAGCCATTAACGGTATAACTATTACTAAAAATCCCAAAGCTATAAATACATAAACACCATAACATGCATACAGGAAGTGTGGTGTAAATTAATTCATTTGAGTAAATTATTATTATAGTAGTTTGAGAAAAAAACAATGCATCCTTTGGGTTCTTCCCCATCATCATGTTTTGTAGCATTAGGTTTAGTTGTATGTTTTTTGGTTCTAAATGTGGCAGTTTTGTGCAATGGAGGCTCAACAAGCTCCTTTGTTAGAAAAGAGGAGAAGACTGAGGATATGCCACTTGATAGTGATGTCTTTGCTGTTCCTCCTGGTCATAATGCTCCCCAACAGGTATATATATACCAAAAAAATAAAAAAAATTGCAAAAACAGGTTGTTTTTTCATAATTAGAAATACAGAAAATGATAAAAAAAAAAGCATGTTTTTTCATAATATGCAAAAAAATTAGATGCATCTTGAAATTAATTTGTATGACTTATTTTGAGAAAATTTACATTTTTTAAAATCATACACAAATTTTTTCAGTTATGTTTTTTCCCCTTCTAATCTGTTGTTGATATTTTTTATTTCTGTTTTCACTATTTTGTAGAGTATTCAAAAATTTTATTTTAAAAGATAAATATTTTTATTTGTTTCTGTATGTGTCTTGAACAAAGTTGGGTTTGTTTTATTTGTAAAGTGAATTAATCAATAGGTTAAATGGTTTACTTTGGTTTGATTAGTTCTTGTGATTTAGTCTTCTGACATTTTTAAAATACTAATGTATAAATTAAAAAGGTTCATATAACACAAGGTGATCTTGAGGGGAAGGCAGTGATTGTATCATGGGTGACAATGGATGAAAAAGGGTCAAACCAAGTTCGTTATTGGAGTGAAAAAGACAAAAGCAAACCAAAGGTTTCTAATGGAAAAGTTGTTACTTATAAATATCACACTTACAAGTCTGGTTATATTCATCATTGTACCATCAAAAAATTGGAGGTATATTCCATTTTCTTCTTTGTTATTGTGTTTCTAGTTCTAGTTAAGATTTTGCCTTATGGATTAATTTTTTTTATCATTATTAGTAATAATTTTTTTATATATTTATTTCTTTTCTATAGCACAACACCAAATATTACTATGAGGTTGGAACTGGAAAATCGGCACGTCAATTTTGGTTTATGACTCCTCCAGAAGTTGGTCCTGATGTGCCATACACATTTGGTGTCATGGGTAAGTGTTTTTTTTTTTAATTTAATTTTACGCAAATTCCCAAACCATTTTTGATATTCATCTTTAAGGTTCCGTTTGATCAGTTCTCATAGACAGATTGATATAAATGCGGAATAAAAATGTTTGAGAGCCAATAAAAAATTAATTTAAAACACTCTAAAATTATCTAATTTTATATTTTTTAATTATAGCTAGAATAATTGGATAATATTAGATGTAACAAGTGTATAATTATAGATATTACATATATAATATATTTATAACTAGAATAACTTAACATTAAATAAAGTAAATTTAGGTTATTGTCTGCTTAACATTATTCAACGTGAATATACAGTAAAATATAGACAAAAAAATACTTTTATTTTTATATCTTATTTGATGAATAAAATAGATTACAAATCACCATGTTATCACTTTTTCACATTTTGTTATACATTTGAACCTTATATCTAAATATAGAAAAATAATAATTCCATTCAAAAGTGACTATCAAAAAAGAGTGGAATAACATAAATTTAAAATTTTTTATTAATAATAATTTGAGAGTATATATATATGTTAGCTGAATCTTAATTTTTATTAATTGTTGTGGGAATTTTTGTACGTATTTATTACAGGGGATCTTGGTCAGACTTATGATTCAAATGCAACACTTACTCACTATGAAAATAGCCCAAGTAAAGGACAAGCTGTGTTGTATGTTGGAGATCTGTCTTATGCTGATAACCACCCTAATCATGATAACGTTAGATGGGATACTTGGGGAAGGTTTTCTGAAAGAGTTGTTGCTTACCAACCTTGGATTTGGACTACTGGCAACCATGAACTTGATTTTGCTCCTGAAATTGTAAGCTTCAATTAACAATAATAGCTTTAATGTTCTTATATTATATCCAACTGATTTTTGAATGTTCTTTTGATTAATTTGTTGAAGGGTGAAAACATTCCTTTCAAGCCATTCACCCATCGTTACCATGTTCCTTATAAAGCATCAAATAGCACTCAACCCTTTTGGTATTCAATCAAGAGAGCTTCAGCATACGTTATTGTCTTGTCTTCATATTCGGCATATGGTAATAAAAAATCTTTAACTTTAAATTCTAAATGAAAAATCTAAATACTAAAGTTAGCTAATTTAAAAATTGATTCTCCATACTTTCTCTAATATTTTTACTATAAAAAATGTTTTTATGTGAAAATAATAATTAAATCAGTTTAATCAAACATGTCAAACTATCTAACAATTCTTAGCTATCATATTCACTTACGATAATCTAATTAATCTTCAAAATTATTTTAGGAACATATACACCTCAATACCAATGGCTATTAGAGGAGCTACCAAAAGTTAACAGGTCAGAGACTCCATGGTTGATTGTTCTTGTACATTCACCTTGGTACAATAGCAACCAGTATCACTACATGGAAGCCGAAACAATGAGAGTAATGTTTGAACCATGGTTAGTAGAGAACAAAGTTGATGTCGTATTTGCCGGCCATGTTCATGCCTATGAACGATCTGTAAGTACTAATACGACATAGTTTTACACAGTCATCTAATAAAATTCAGAAAGATAAACAAATAATGACAATTTTACACGAATCAGGAACGAATCTCGAATATTGCTTACAATATTCTAAACAAAAACTGCACCCCAGTAAGAGATCAATCAGCTCCAGTATACATAAACATTGGTGATGGAGGGAATGTTGAAGGCTTAGCAATCAAGTAAGCTAGATTCTAGATTTACAATGACATAGTGAGACATGAATATTTTATGAGTGTGTTTAATTTGTTTCTGATATGAACATGCAGCATGACAGAACCACAGCCAGATTACTCAGCACACAGGGAGGCTAGCTTTGGACACGCCATTTTCGACATAAAGAACAAGACACATGCTCGCTATAGCTGGCATAGGAATCAAGATGGATATGCAGTGGAAGCTGATTCTATGTGGTTTTACAATAGATTTTGGCACCCTCTTGATGATTCCACTACTAAGAAAGCTTCTCAGTAACCATAGATGCAAGAATGGTAGTTTTGTCTGGCTCACTCTGATTCTATTAAGATTCTAGCCTAATATATAGGCCAAATTAGGGAAGAACGTTTAGTTAAAAGGAAGGCAAAAAGATTGAAATAGGGGTATGAATTTTGTTATCCTCTAATTCTCAATTTTGTTTTCCAATACTAGCTGAAGTTATATTTTTTAATTCCATTTTTGAATTGTAACAGATTTAATATATATACAGTTTTCATATATGTATAAACCTACTTTTAGCCTTAGACATCAAATAAATAAGAAATAGAATAAGAAAAGTAAAAAAGAAAAAAGAAACAAGAAAAGAAAGTGAAATTCACAACTAGTGTAGATACAAAAGAAAAAGTAGAAATGATATTTTCTAGATAGATAAACTTCTAGAATGGATTAAATAGCAAGGGAAAGTTGAAAAGGTATGACACACTTTTAGCCCAATATCTGCTCCCTCTCTTGGCTCTTTTTTTTTAAAAAGAAAATGAAAGTTAAGTGAAAATTAAATAAATAGATTTTATAGTGAATGATACACATATGTGCTTATATTATATCCAAATAGCATAATAAAAATGGAAAAATCTAAAGGAGTTGATCACATTAAAATTTTTAATGCATGTCCAAAATCCAAAATGTCACTTGTAACCTGCAAGTGAAGCCAAAGAAGGGACAAGGATGAAGGATCTTATAAAGTGAGGATCTCACCATGTGCCACCTAATCATCCATGCAACACAAACACTTTTTCTTTGGAATAGAATTTACAGACGGGTTTGTTCTACCATGATTGTTTAAAATGGAGCTAGGATTAATAGTTTGTGTTAGAAACTTTATTATGACAGAATAACTGTTGATTTGATTTGATGATACTAAAATTACTTTTGCAAGTTTGTAACTATGAAATGGACATGAATTTTGTACTAAACTTATAAAAGAAGTAATGGTGGACCTTCCTTCATATTGCTGGTACGGCCAAACAAGCAGCCAATGCTCTTTCCAAGTGAATTACAACTTCAGCCATAGTTGGCCTGTCTCGAGGCGCTGCGCGCACACATTCTGCTGCTAAATACCCCACATACTCCTCAGCAGCTTTTGGGGGTGGCATTCTTGGATCCAAAACCTTGAAAATCTCATCTTGATCAATGTAAGGTACTGCAAAACTTGCCAAATGTATTCGCTCCCCATCATCAGCTCTATGTATGACTTTTCGGCCAGTTAGTATTTCTAGCAAAACAACTCCGAAACTATAAACATCACTCTTTGTAGTTAGCCTTTGAGTTAGGTAGTATTCAGGGTCCAAGTAGCCTGGTGTGCCAGCTATTTCAACTGAAAGATGTGTGTCCTCATCTTCAGGACCCTTCAATGAGATTCCAAAATCACACAATTTGCCTGTCCACTTGGAATCCAATAATATATTGGATGACTTTATGTCGCGATGAATGATTGGTGGGATAGCATAGTGGTGGAGGTACTCTATCCCCCTTGCTGCATCTAGTGCTACCTTGATCCGTGCCGGCCATGACATTAGAACAGAAGAAGTTTGGTGGCTGTGGAGATGATCATGGAGGCTGCCATTGTTCATGTACTCATATACTAAGATGCGCTCATTCGCGTCACGGCAGAATCCTAATAGCCCAACCAGGTTGTTGTGGTGGAGTCTTGAGTGAATCTGAAGCTCATTCACAAAGCCATACTCCTTCTCATCTTCATAGTTGGGAGAGATTTCAGCTCTTTTTATTGCAACTTCCTTACCATCTTGCAGTGTAGCATGGTATACTGATCCAAAGCCTCCTCTCCCAATCATTTTGTCTTCTGAGAAGTTTTCGGTCAATTCAAGCAACTTTTGCAGGGTGAAATCCTCCAAATATCTATCTTTTCCCTTGCTAGTTATGTGGCTGAAAGGGTTCTTTGAGATTCCATGGACAGTTTGAACTTCTGCTTCCATTGATGAGGTCCAAGTGTCATCTAATCTGGCAGGGTCATGGTCGCGGCCTCGGCCTCCTCTACCTGTGCCGTGTCAGTAAAATAAGCACTCAATAGAGATAATTATTCAGATGCTCAAAGAGTCTAATATATGAACTATTCTATTATCATCAAGTATCATACCCACACATAACAATGTTACCAACAAGTTCAAAAGTTTAATTCATACCCTTTATAAAACTAATACATACCTTTTTTAACTACTTCATCATCAGGTTGAAGGTCGTAGAAACCTTTTAATGTTGGTGGCATCCTTTTCTTTGTAACTAAACTTAGGTCCCATTGCTGGCTGGCAAAGCTTTTTTCATCTTTGTTCACACTTTCACCCTTTAAGCTGCTGGCTTCCAATTCAATTGATCCTGTTACAAACATGGTTTCCATTTCTGCTAATGAGTGAAAAAGAGGTAAGAAACATAAAGAGGCAAGTAACCAAAGTTTTTCATAGTTTTATAAGTCATAAAAAACAATATTCTGGATCAGGAAAAACTAAGCACTTAAGTAACTAAATATTTACATAAAGCTCAGGCCAATCATCTACCATTCCTACACTAAATAAACAGTAAGAATTATAGGATAAGGATCATAGATGCAGAGATGTTCATATAATGTGACTGACAAATAGACAAGAAGAACTAGAGCAATAGAGCATTAGGATGGACATAATATATACCTTCTTTGATTCCATCACCAATTTGAAGGTTGGAAGTATGAGCTATCTTGCTCCAGTCTGATTCATAGGATACATCTGACACCATTGGCATCCTTTTCCTTCTTTGATCCAATTTTTGGCTTTTAAGGCTTTCTCCATCTAAGATGCCTTTTCCTCCCTCCAAATATGTTGATCTTGTTACAAATCTCTTTTCCCCGAATTTTTGTTTTTGTTCAGGGATTTCCCCTTCTGTTTTGCAACCAGAAAGAGGTAAGAAACAGAACAAAACATACAAAAGGATGTAATTACAACATGACACACTGATAAGTAGTGACAAATCATTAGAGTTTTATATGTTGCTTTTGTGATCACAGAAACAAAATTCTGAATCAAGACTAATGAAGTACTTGAACTGATTTCACATGCCAAACCAATTCAAAAGGCTTGTAATTGCTCAGTGTTATTTATATATATGCTTAAAATAATGTTTGAATTTTGAATGCATATAAAATTATAAACAGCAAATGCATACAAACTTTCATGATCAGGCTGCTTATCACCCTCACAAATGCTAAGCTAGCAGTTAAGAATATAAGATGCATATGCATAAAAATGCCACTGACAAAGAGACATGAACTAGAACATTAGGATAACTATTTTAGGGGTTTTCTTTTTTATGTTTAGTATAATGAATCCAATTCATACCTTTTTTAACTTCATCAATTTGTAGGTTGGGAATATGAGCTATCTTGCTCCACTCCGCTCCCGCTCTATGCAAGAGTTTCTGGGACAATATTGGGGACTCTTTGATGCAAAGACGAGTCAAGGATGATGGCAGCCCTTCTGGCAAGGAATATAGCCCATGACAACAGTTGATCTCCAATGTCTCAAGAGCTGTCAAATGCTGAAACCCTGTGCCATTCAAAATTCTGAGACTCAAAAGTTTACTCATGCGTAAAGACCTGAGATTTCTTGGCAAAAAGTCCTTATCCGGAAATGACTTCATGCCAATGCATCCACTTTCAATCTCAAAATGAGTTAATGAGGGAAGTGTATCCAACTTCCACTCCTTTTGAGGTGCAAGTTTGTCAGAAAAGGTGATAGAAAGTAAACTTAAACTAGATGGCAAGCCCCCTTCAGGAAAAGATTCAAGTTCTGGACATTTGTCTATAAGCAATGATTGAAGTGATGTAAGATATGCTAAATGATTAGGCAGTGACTTCAACCTTCTGCAATTAGATATTGATATTGATTTAAGGTAAGGAGTTGGCAATCCTGTTTCTGGAAAGGATATCAGATTAGGACAGTCCCGGATTTCCAACGACTCAAGTTTCAGATTTCGATCACGAAGTTCCTCAGTTATTGAAAATAACTCTAGTTTGGGACAATCCTTGATATAAAGAGTTCTGAGTCTCGGGAAAAGGTTTATGGATATGGAGGCGAGCGATTCGCAGCTACTACTTATGCAAAGATATTCCAAGAATGCAAATTTCTTGTGTGTTCCGAGAGGAATGAGGAAATCTAAATTTGGGCATTTGTGGATATAAATTGTTCTCAGGGAACTGGGGTGCAGAACATCAGAAAAGTTCTTGAGAGAGTAACAATCAATAAAAAATAACTCTCTGATATTTGAACAATCTTTTAGAAATTCATCTGGTAGGGACTCAAGGAACTGGCAACCTTCAATTCTTAGGCTTTTTATTCTGGATGTCAAGTTGCACAGCTCTGATGCATCTGCAATCTTCACAATTTCAAAAGAAGACTCAAAATCTACCATGCCTCCATCATCATCTGAAACTAATTCATCATTCTTACCATTTGCGATAGGAGGCATTATAATTGTGGCATGGTGTGAGGAGGATTCTGAAGTCACTTGAGTCACACTTGTTGCAAGAATCTCAGTGCAGCCTTGTTCTTGTTCCTCTTTCTGTTCCATCAAGTCATGGACTTGATGAGGTATCTTAGGTAGTGGAGACACGAGGCGATCACATTGAAATATTTCAAGCTTTTTAAGAGAAGGAAGGCACTTAGGCAAGTCTTGCAGCAACTGTGGGCATTGTATCAAGTAAAGCTCGTGGAGACATGGAAACTGAAGACTTTGATCATCTAAGAGGATCCATTCTTTCCAACTAGGCATGTCCACAAACCACAGGATCTTCAAGGACTTAAATGGAACATGCAAAGAACACTGTCCATAGAATTCATTGCCTACTGATCTTACATTGCCACACCCTCGAATATATAGCTCTTCAAGAGACGAAAGCTGTCCAAGTGGTGGCAAGAACTCACAATTCTTACAGTCATAAATACAAATCACCCTCAAATTCGCAAACGAGGCGTCTCCTAACCAGTATGGAAATCTTCTATCAGGACAGCCTGAAATCTCCAACACTTTTAGCTGTTTTGGTGGCTCCAAATATTCTAGTGCTTGCTCGCATTCAGCAAAGCGCAGCTGATTCCATCTCAAGACAAGATCTTCCAAGTGCCTCTTTTCTTTCAATTTGGCTTCTGCAGCATTCCTAGCTTCCACAATGTTCTGCAACTCTGTGATGCTTAGCATTTGGATATCCGATATAGTTGCCAACTCTGTCAAATTTTCCCCAGAATTCATGTTGACCGTGAAGCCAATCAAGGTTTGGAGGTTGTTGAAACTTGCAAGCTTTAAGGACATATCTAGCAGCTTGGTTCCCATTAGATCAAGGTAACGCAAGTTAACCAAATCTTCCATGGTACTTGGCAGCTCTCGGAGATAGCAGCAGAAAGCCAACTTCAATGTTTCCAAACTAGATAGCATGCCTATTGAGTCCGGCAATGCTCGAATTTCAGAGAAAGAGAGGTCAATGTATTCAAGAAATCTTAGTTCTCCAATCTCATCTGGCAAATATGATATCCAAGAGCCTACAATTTCGAGGCGAACTAGATGATAAAGAGACTTTCCGGTCCACATAATAGAAAAGCCTTGTGGATCATTCTTTTCATCAACAAGATCAAACAAGGAATCTTCCAATGACAAAACATGATCTGAAAGCATCTCGAACGCAACGTCCAGCTCTGATGTGGTGAGTATTATCGCACTTCCCTTGCCTGCAGCATCAGAAAAACATGACCAAAGGGCTTCCCAGCCAGAAAGATTTCGAAAACCGTTCAAAACAAGAAGAACCTTCTTCCCCTGCAAGCACTTGTGCAGTCTATCAATCAGTTCTGGTAGACTTTCATCATAGTGAAAATCTTGATTGAAACTATCAAGAGTTATCTTAGCTAAACTCTCGGAATCAAGATCCCATTGAAAGTCAACCCAACCTCGAAGTTCGAAACAGGCCTTGACTCTGCCATGGTAGTAAACGAGGTTAGCAAGAGTGTCCCTTCCGGTCCATGCCGCTCCAACCACAGCAATCACAGGCGTATTTTCTCGATCGGAGAGTAAAAGGTCAACCATCTCATTCATCTCTTTATCTCTTCTTAGATTCTGAGAAGGAGAAGAAGATAGTTGTTCTTGTTTCTCGGTCAAGAAGAGAAGATGCTTCTGGTTTGTTATGGTTTCAAATCTTCGAAGGACGAACTCAAATTCACGTTTAGCATCTGCAACTGTTGTTGCTATTGCTTTTCCAGAATCGAATTTGCAGAGAAGCTCGTCCAAAAGGTACATGATATCTTGGAAGTGACAAAGCCACTCTACCATGTTATTGCTTAAGGTTGAAGTTGTGGCGAAGAGATTCTCTTGAGCGTCGTCGGCGACAGCAGCAACGGTCAGCAAAGACTGATGAAGAAACTCCATGGTTTCTTGATTTTGAAGGTTCTTGAGCATCTTCCTAGGGAAGGCAGAGACTAGTGGCCAGGCCATGGCCAATCTGAAAGAGAAGATGCAACAGAATTCTGAAACAAGAGCTTAATAAGAAAGTCAACGGTTTGAAAGTAGAGGAAAGGGAAGGGGTGTTGTCTTCAACTACCTAATTAATTTCGCCTATTATTTTCTTAAAGGAAAATTCTACTTTTTCATGTATAATTAACTTGGTCCTTCACAGAACTCACCTAATATTGACCACAGAACTTGGTACTTTTTTTTATCTTATTTTTTGTAAAAATGATCCAGCTGCTTTTCTAAGTTGGAATTAGGCACAACAATTTAGTTAAAGCGCATGAGACATTTTTTGAGACTGTCTCCTCTAGCTAATCGTTATTTAATCAATTTAATCCTGAACAAAATCCTCAAAAAAATTATACACCTCAGCTGCATTTTCTATGTTGATTCCTAAATCCTAGGTTGTCTTCAAAGCTTCTCCCCACTGCAAAGAAACGCCCTGCAAGCGAACTCTGTGCATACAGGACACTGATAACACAACCCAAATACCAGTGGCTCATTATTGGCACAATCCAGTTGAAGATCATTGATCTTGTGCTTTTTCTTTTTTCCATTAAATATGAAATTTTATTAACAAGTATAGAAGGATGTTACAAAGAGCATGGTGAACAAGAGATTCTCAATACAAAAGGTATCAACAATAAACAAAAGAATCCATACAAAAAACAATGGTTTTGAATCCCTCATCATATCATATCACACAGCCACAGATCAAAGATGCTAAACAAAGCATTCCAATCAGCCATAGAACATTGCAGAAAACAAAAAAGTTCCAGTGTTTTGTCCTTCCACATATTGTTTCTTCACACAATGTCTTTGTTGGGAATGTGAGCAATGAGGGGCCAGTAAGCTCCCGTCTCAAATTGGCAGAGAGGAACAAGCAAGGGACAATCTGCAATGATAAGATTTGACAAGGAACCCGGAAGCCCCTGTGAAGGTAGAAACTCAAGCATGCTACAACCTTCAATCACCAAATTTTTAAGAGCAACAAGGTGTTGAAGACCATCATGATTCAAAGATGTGAGGTCTTCAAGTCCCATGATATGAAGATCAGTCAAGCAAGCTGGAAGTAATCCTTCGTCTGGAAAGGACTCTAAACCAGTTAACTCCCCTTCAATCCCAAAGTACGAAAGCGATAGCATTTCGTGCAGACCCCACTCTTTCTGGGGTGCTAACTTTTTGCAGTTGCTAATAGAAAGCACTTGAAGATTAGGAGTACGCAACCCTCCATAAGGGAAGAACACTAGGTTGGGGCAATCCTTCAGTTGAATCTTTTCAAGATGGTACAATTCTTCTGTAAACTCATTTGATATACTTAGAGATCCAAGATTTGGACAACCTTGGATATGAAGGTGACGAAGCCGGCTAAAGGAAGACAATGAAAGGATTATGAGACTGTCACAACTGTCTTCAAGGTGCAAATGCTCAATCATGTGTTCTTCTGGATAAAGCTTTAGATTCCTACACTTGCCTATGTAAAGTGACTCTAACCTTATGGGAAGACCAAGTGCAGGAACATATTTAAGTGATGAACAATTGTATATGGACACTTTGCTTACATGTTCATTCCCTTGCATCATTTCCCTAGGTAGGGACATCAACTCATCACAATCAAATAGCTCTAATTCTCTTAACATTGGAACCCTTGGAAGGGAATTAATGCTACATTTAGCAATTACTAGTTTGTTCAGAGAACGCAAACGTTGGGGTAAATTTCCTGTTAATTTAGGACAATTTTGAATGTGAAGCTCTTCAAGAGAAGGAAAACACTCTTCAATGTCAATTTGCAACCACTCCTTCCACCTATGCATGTCCTTAAAAGTCAAAACTTCAAGGACTCTAAAGGGTGAATTTGTGTTACCATAGAACTCAAGGCCCACTCTTTCTAGCCATGTCATTTTTGCTATTAAGAGGGTCTTCAGAGAGTTTAATTGCCCAAGTGGTGGCAATGTCAAGCAGCTAATGCAACCAATTAGTTGTACAGACACCAAGTTAGAGAATAAAGGGTTACCTAACCATTCTGGAAATGTTCTGCCACCATAGTTTTCAATCTTGAGCCTCTTCAAGTTTTTATGCGGCTGTAGATTATAAAGAACAATTGCTTCCTTGGATAAATTATGGACATCGTTTGTCCATTCGAATACCAACTCATCAATAAATGTCTTCATCATCAAGTTGGCCCCTGAGGCTTCTGTGGCATCAATGACATTCTGCAGATTCACAATTGAAAGTAAACCATGCAGTTGAGACAGAGCTCCTAACTCACTAATCCTTGATCCACTGCTTTTGCCCACGATGAAGGTAGTAAGATGTCGAAGAAGCTTCAATCTACCAAAATTTGGTGGCATCTCTACCAAAGGAGCACCAATAACATCAAGATGGTGCAAATCAGTCAAATTCTCCAGATCTTTGGGCAAACTAGTGAGGCAATCACAATGTGCTAACAGGAGTACCTGTAAATTGTACAAACACCCTGTAGAGCTTGGTAACTCTTGAATCCTTGTATAAGAAAGATTCAGATACCGCAAATGCTTCAAGTTTCCTATTGTAGAGGGTAATGTAGAAATCGGATAACTAGACAAAGAGAGCACGCGAATGCGTTCAAACATTGGTATCACACTATTGAAATCATTGTCAGTTAATGAATCAAATTGCCTACTAGAGTTTGAGTCTTTGAATGGTAGAAAGGTCCACACTTGTGAAAGATACCTCTTAGGCACATCAAGCTTGTCTTTTGAAAATGATAAATGGCGAACCTTATCAGGAATTTTCTGATCACCACCCTCCTCAAAGAAGTGGAAGAACTCGCCTCCCACGTACTGTGCCAAGTCGCTTATCAAATCATGCATGATGACACACAAGTCATTACCAGTTGGTCGTTGTAGTAATGACCTTGACAATAACTCCTGCAAGTATTGCTCGCCTACATCGTGCATTGTTTTAGTCTTTGATGGTTGCAGAAGGCCCTCAGCCATCCACAAATGGATTAGGTTCACCCTATCAATTTCATACCCCTTAGGGAACACAGAGCAGTAAGCAAAACAGGCCTTCAAATGCGACGGAAGGAGTTGATAGCTCAATCTTAAGGCCGGCAATATGTTACTCTTCTTAGCATCCAAATCCCACATCTTGCTTTGCAGTATGACATTCCATTCTCTAGCATCCGTTACCAAGTGTAAGAGACTCCCAAGAACTTTTGCAGCAAGGGGAAGACCTTTGCACTTCCTCACTATTTTCTCACCAATCTCCACCAAAGTTGGATCAGCTGTACTCAGGTTTGTACTCCCAAAAGCGCAGTGGGCAAAGACATCCCAACAATCCTCGTATGGAAGCGGCGAAAGGAAATAAGTGACGGCAGCACGGATAGTAGTTGCAACGTCTCCATTGCGAGTGGTGACTAGAATAACACTACCGGGAATAGCATGAGAAAAGGCCATCTTGAAGAGCTCCCAATCAGAAAAGCTCACAGACCAAAAATCATCTAAAACCAGCAACAACCTTTGTCTTTTCAACTTGCTATTAAGTTCAACCTGAAGTGTGTCCAAGTTGTCGCTCATAGACTCACAAACCTTCCTTGTTAAGTGCAGCACATCGGATCCCGCCGAAACTTGAATCCACGATAAAGTGTCGAACATTGGCACTAACCGAGGGTCGTTAAACAAAAGCTGAGACAGAGTGGTCTTGCCAATCCCTGCCATGCCAACAATTGCAACAACACATACTGGATCAACTTGCTCACTCATGGCAGCGAACATGAGTCGAATGATTTCGTCTTTTTCATGATCCCTGCCATACACCTTAGACTGATCTACCATACGAGTTGTTGGAACATACATTAGATCAGCACTTCCTAGTTCTAACTGGGATTGCTTTTCATGAAGTTCTCTGAGACCTAGACAATCTTTCTGATCCCTTAAAACTTGAATTCTAATGTTTATCTCATCAAGACTAGAATTCAATTTACTGGTAATAGAGTCCAAGAATTCTCTTACCCATTCCATGGCAGTGTTTGACTTGGATACCAGATTTAAACGCAATACTTCGGTAGCAATCTGGTCCAAAAGGTCTTGGCCATGGTACACAGTTTCTCTGAGCTCGTCAACCCATATCTTGACATATGGATTGACAATCTGTTTCTCTTCTGCATCTGCAAGGACAGCATTCACGGAGAGCAACTGCAGCTTTAGCTTCTCTGCCGCGGCCGCCGCTGCCGATGCTGCAATAGTTCTCCGAGAAAACAAATCCAAGAGCTGACGAGAAGCTAGCCTGTCAATCAAGACCTGCAAAGCGGCAGGGAGAAGAGCACTCACCAGCACACCCACCATTGTGCCTTCTAACACATGCAACCACTAACTTCACACGATTCTTGATTAGAGATCCAAACAGAGTAATTGATAACTAGCGCCTTTTTTTTTTCACTCTGCGTCTCTGCCTCTAGCTTGAGCCCAATATGGAACACTGCATCAATGGTTGACTTTGGAAGTTTCGTGGTAGGAGAGTCATTATTACATACTAATACTATTAATATGAGCAGTACACGGTGATGGTTGGTAGCTTACTTTTCTGGTCAACGGAGCTTACAAAGTGAGATTTGTTTTAAATTGTTTTTTATTCTGTTCTTGCCACAATTTCTTTTTTCTTATTATGAAAAAGTTGAATTTCATTATCAAAAAGCACAACTAGACTTTTAACTTTTTTTTTTGGTTTATATTTTATAACTAGACTTTTATATATATATATATTTTAACTTTTAAGTCAGATGTGTGTTACTAATAGAGTCATGGCTCGACCCAGTTTACTCGTCAAAATAGGTTCAAGCCCAAAAAAGGGAAAGTATGAAGAGTTAATGGAAGTTTAGGTAGTATTAGAGATATAATCATTAGTACCATCAGCGTAAGTTTTTGGGATGAGTGGTATCATGATATGGTATTAGAGTTTTAGATCTGAAAGGTCAAGAGTTTGAATTTTGGTGAATTTTAAAATCAGCTTAAACTTTTAAGATGAGTAGGATGGTTATTCTTAATATTATGGGTGATATTTATTTTGTAACTTATATAATCCATTGTACACATTATACAAATAAGTCATTGTCTCCCTAGCGAGACTCCCAAACAAATATAACCAGTTCATAAGAGGGTCATTTTGGCATGACTTGGATAATCCGCGAATTAAGTGGATTCGAGTCGGACTTATATTTCTTTCCTGGACTCACACTTATGGTCAACTATTACAACTAGACTATGATACCCAATTATTTTGTCCTTCCAATGGGCCAATAGTATTTTTTTTTTTGTTTTTTACGAAGATATTTCTGTTTATGAGAAAGAATAATGCTTCTCATCCAAGTATTTTTATTAATTAAGTTGGTCTAATATAATAAAAATAAATTATTATTAGTATTATTTTAAATTTTATTGTTTTTTTTGTGACTCTTTTAAATTTTATTGTTTAATTTAGTTAAATTTGATTCATAAAAAAAATTTGGATGTGTAATATTATTGTATTAGAACTGCATTCTAACCACATTCCTTTTTGTATTTATGCAAGACGCTGGAAATCTCAAAGAAGATTGGTGTTAACGTGTTGTTTTTGCATTTTAACTCTCATTCTCGTTTTTCTAAGATAGATACTGCAAACTTAGGTTCAGACTAACCCGGCTATGTGTGATAAGCTGCTGCAACAGAAAAATGTATTTTGCACCAAAATCAATATACAAAATAATTTTTTATAATGGACAAAACTTATAAATTTCTATAATATAGCTATTACACTCCTGAAATTATATTTTAAATCAAAGTATACAAAAAAAATTATCAACAGAAAATATTAGAGTAAATACTAAATAGACAAAAATACACAAGAATTTAGCGAGCTGATTCAAAAGTGATTTGGATCCAAAATCTACTGACTGAACTCAAATTGTCATAAAAAATGGTTCCAACATTGTTCTGCGACATCAATGTTGTGCTGTTAACAGCAAATCAATTCTGCATAATAAGAAAACATTTTGAATTGGATCTCCATTTTATTAGTAAAAGAATCAATCAAAACAAATTAAATGTGGTGCACATCCCTTCCACAAAACAAATTGCGGACATCTTCACAAAATCCCTCTCTTTCACATCATTTGATCGCTCTAAAACCAAACCAAGGTAACTTGGAAAGTGAACTTGGATTTGAGGGAGGATAATAGCGTAGAGACTGAACATATAGAGCATAAAGTGCAGAGCTAGTGTTGTTTATAATTGGTAACAACTAAATCAGTTTAGTTTCCTTTTATATACATTCTGTTGCTTCTTTAGGTCAGTCTTGGACTCTATATATAGTGCAGAGTCATAACAGTGTAACACACAATCAATTCATAATATAATACATGCATATTGAGTTACTTCTCTTCCAAGACTTTCATCTTCAATCTTGCATCGTTCAAAAGAATTCGTGAGTTTGGTTGTCACCTGATAAGCTGGATACATCAGATTGAGGGTTTTCATATTGTTACTAGCTATCTTTGTGATAACTTAGGTAGATATAGAAGACGTTAATATGATGGGAAGGAAAGAAAAGGAAAGGACAGGACAATAACAATAAGCATAATACTTGAGTCATTGCACTAAATAGAAAATAAATAACACGTAAAATTGGGGCTAAAATGTGAGAAATAGAAATAAATACTTAACTAGAGTGTTTATACTTGGGAAAATAAATCTTAATATAAAGAATAGCCTAAAAGCTAATCTAGCCCAGGATAAGTGTTGCTTTGTTGAGCACGTATATACAATTATAGATGTGAAATTATCCAAAGTTCCAAACCAAAGAGAACTGTTATGAGAATTTCCTAGAGAAGACAAGGATTATTTTGGTGTAAAATGATGATATTAAATTCGTTAACTTGTATTGAGCTTCTGCTTAAGTATTTATACAATGAGTTACAATGACTAGTAAAGAAGTAACTAAGTGCCACGTCATTTAGTGACTTACTAATTTTCTAACTGCCTTAACTAACATCGTTAACTAATCTAACTGCCACAATTTACACAGCTTGGCACTACCTAGAGCAAGAGTACAGTAACATTAACAAGAGGCTTTAGGTAGCGGTAACAGTAGCTATAATAAAATTACCATTGCCATCACCGGGACTGAATTTTATTTCAACCAAAAATGAAAAGATTCTTAGTAAAGTAAGAGAAACTCAAATGGTTTGGCAAGAAGTTCACAACACAGGCTAGTAGAGGAAGAGGACACAAGCTTTCATTCCGCCACTTCCTCTTAGTTGGGATTGCAACAGCTTTCAGAACCCTCTCTTTGGTTGTGGCTGCTTAAAACTTAGTGATGCAGCTTCAACTTCCTTCCCTGGAATTATTGTTTCTGTTCAATGGTTGCACACATATCAAACCATTCAGCGGCTCAACAATCTGATAAATGTTGGTTACAGGCTTATAAAATATAAAATAACTTTCTAACCCAATACTATAAATTTACACATTCTTCAATCATACCTTTGTTAACTCCATGACCTGCAACATCATCAATTTGTATGTTAGGGATATGAGCTACCTTGCTCCACTCTTCCCCTGCTTTATACGAGAGTTTGTGGATCAATATTGATGATTCTTTGATGCAAAGACAAGTCAAGGATGATGGCAACCCTTCTGGCAAGGAGATGAGTCCGTGGCAGCAGTTAATCTCCAATGTCTCAAGAGCAGTCAAATGCTGAAGCCCTGTGCCATTCAAGACTCTCAGACTTGAGAGTTTGCTGATGCGCAGAGACTTGAGATTTCTAGGAAGAAGATCCTTCTCTGGAAATGATTTCATGCCAATGCACCCACCTTCAATCTCGAAACAAGTTAATGAGCAAAGCGTATTCAACTTCCACTCCTTCTGTGGTGTAAGTTTGTCACAAAAAGCAATTGAAATTAGACTTAAAGTGGATGGCAAATCTGGGAAAGACTCGAGTTCTGGACATTTGTCTATAAGCAATGACTGAAGTGATGTAAGAGTTAAGAAACGATAGGGCAAAGACTTCAAACTTCTGCAGTTAGATATTGTCATTGATTTGAGACTAGGAGTAGGCAATCCTCTTTCTGGAAAAGATATCAGGTTAGGGCAGTCTCGGATTTCCAAAGACTCGAGCTTCAGATTTTGGTCACGAAGTCCCTGAGCCACTGAAAACGACTTGAGATTGGGACAATCCTTGATATAGAGAGTTTGGAGTCTTGGGAAAAGGTTTATGGAGATGGATGTAAGAGATTCACAGCTGCTACTAATAAAAAGATGTTTCAAGAGTTTAAACTTCTTGTGTACTCCAAGAGGAATGATGAACTCTAAAACTGGACATTTGCGGATATGAAGTGTTCTCAGGGACTTAGGGTGTAGAACATCGGCAAAGTGCTTGAGAGAGCAACAATCAACCAAAAACAACTCAAAGATATCTGGACAATATTTCAAAAACTGATTGGGTAGGGACTCAAGAAACTGGCAACCTTCAATCCTAAGGCTTTTTAATTCATCTGGCAAATTGCAAAGCTCTGATGCATCGGCAACTTTCAAAATATCAAAAGAGTACTCAAAATCTGGCATGACATCGTTGTTACTATCATCCTCATCATCATCTACTACTGGTTCATCAACTTCTCTAATAATAGGTTCCATTATGAAATGAAATACATTAGGTTCAGCCGCACTTGTAGCAACAATATCATCACAGTCCTTTTCCTTTTCACGTTCAGCGGCACTTGTAGCAACAATATCATCACAGTCCTTTTCCTTTCCCTTTTCTTGTTCTTGTACCAGTAATTCATGGTTGTCAGGTATCTTTGGTCGTGGAGCCACAAGAAGACGATCACACTTAATTATTTCAATCTTTTTAAGAGAAGGTAGGTGCTTGGGCAAGTCTTGCTGCAACTCTGGGCAATGTATCAAGTAGAGCTCACGGAGGTGAGGAAAATGAAGCCTTCCATCATCTAAAAGAATCCACTTTTTCCAGTTTGTCATGTCCACAAACCACAAGACCTCCAAAGATTTAAATGGTACATATGAAGTACACTGCCCATAGAACTCACTGCCTACCGATCTTACATTGTCACACCCTTGAATAGAGAGCTCTTTAAGAGATGAGAGTTGCCCAAGTGGTGGCAAGAAAGGGAAATTTCTAGAGTCACGAAGATGTAGGACCTCTAATGTCCTGAATGACGAATCCCCCAACCAATTTGGAAATCTTCTAGCTGGACAGCCCAAAATTTCGAGCGTTTTCAGCTGTTCTGGAGGTTCCAAATACTCTAGTGATCTTTCGCATTCAGACAGACCCAGAGTCTCAAGAAATTTGGGCTGTCCTGGTGGCTGCAAATGCTCTAATGCTTGTTTTAATTCAGGAGCATACAACTGATTCCATCGCAAGATAAGATTTTCTAGATACCTTTTCCCTTTCAAATTTGCTTTTGAGGCACAGGTAGCATCCACCATATTTTGCAACTCTGTAATGCTCAGTGTTCTGATGCTTGGAAGACTTGCCAACCCTACCAAATTAGACCCAGAATCCTTGTTCGCTGCAAAACCAAGTAGCGTTTGGAGGTTTTTCATTTTCCCCAGCTCTGTAGGCAACCATATTGGAAAGTTACTTCTGCCTGTGATATCCAGATAATGTAAGTTGACAGAAGGCAAAATAACACTAGGCATCGGAGGAAGTTCCCCAAAAGACAACTTTAAAGTGTGCAAACGAGATAGGAGAGTCACTGAATTTGGCCATCTGCATACTTCACAGAAAGAGAGGTCAAGGTACTCAAGGCATCTTAGCTCTCCAAACTCATTCGGCAGATTTAGCCTCCAAGCACCTACTATTTCGAGTCGAACCATATTGCGAAAGTTGTATGGACGGAATCTTGAGAACTGAATGGGGAGACTAAAGTCACTCAAGTCTAACAAATGTGATCGATTAATCTTGAGCAGCTCTTTCCATGCGTGCAAGTCTTGGTAGTCATACAAGACACTACCAAGTTTCTTGACAGCAATAGGTAGCCCTCCGAGCTTTCTCACAACTTGCTTAGTCATGGTCACAAATTCGAGATGTTCATTCTGGTTTCCATCTCCAAAAGCATGATCTGAAAACAATGAACACGAGTCTTCCAGGGATAATAAGCCCAGATGTAGAACTTGATTGGAACGCACCTCTAATGCAGCCTCTAGCTTTGATGTGGTGAAGATGACCGCACTTCCAACAGCAGCATCGGCAAAACATGCCCAAAGGGTTTCCCAGGCTGTAAGACTCTGAATTCTATCAAGCACCAGCAAAAACTTCTTCCCGTTCAAGCACTTCCTTAGACGACCAATCACCTCCTTTAAACCATCTGAACAAAGAAAGTCCTCGTCAAAACTATCAAGAACAATATTCCCCAGACTCACAGCATCAATACCCTCTTGATAGTCCACCCAGCCTCGGAGTTCGAAAGAGGCCTTGACTCGGTCGTCGTTGTAGACAATTTCAGCAAAGGTGGTCTTACCGATCCCTTCAACGCCCACTATTGCAATCACAGACGTGTTGCCAACGGTACCACTGGATCGATCAGATAGCAAATAGTCAACCAACTCATTCTTTTCTTTTTCTCTTCCGTAAACATCAGCCTTCAGATACGAAGATCCTTGCAGTTGCTCTTGATCTTTCTCACCTTGTAATTTCTCGGTCAGCAGAAGAAGATGCTTCTGCTTTGTCATGACTTCGATTTTTTGGAGTATGAACTCCCAATCAGGTTCAAAATCCGCAAATGCATTTGCAAATAAGCTATCCCACAGCAACATGGACAAACGGTGCATCACATCATGGAAGTGGTGCATCCACTCCGCCACGTTACAGCTGGCAGATCCGGATAGGGGAAAAAGCTTGGCTTCCGCGTCGTCGGCGACAGCGACAAGGGTCAGCAACGACTGATGCATCAAGGAGGTCAGAAAATTGGGATTGATCTGTGGATTGTGGAACAATTCCAGCATCCGCCGAGGTAGCAAAGACAGTAGTCTCTTGCCCCTCCCCATTAACACCTACCTGATTTCTGTACTCCAAAGTCGGAGACTCGGAGTTCTTGACTAATTGACTATTGATAAAACAAAAACAAACATGAAATTGAAATTCAAGGGAGTAGAAGAAAGCAAACCACGTTCGTAATTCGTAGGTACGAAACGTCGTCACCGGCTAGGTTAGGGCTCAGGGAAAACGCATAGGAGTCAACTCCGGAACCACAAGCCCTTTTTTTTGTCTGGGAACAGCGGAAGACAACCCAGTAAATTTGTTGAATCGGGTTTTTAATTTTGAAGTAATTAACTTTATGCGGAGGGATTTTTTTTTTTTACATATAAATAGAATAAATTTTTTATTTACTAATACGTGTAAATTCTATATTATTTATGAATTTAAAGTTCAAATTTGATTGGCATTTCGAATGTAGTATACGAGATAATACATAAAATTATATAAATTTTTTTTATTAAAATTTAAATAAAAAATATATAATAATAATTATTATAAATATTTTATAATTTAAAAATATTAAAAATAATTAATATTTATTTTAATTAATTTAAATTAGTTGAATGATCATTTTATTTGTCTATTTAGACAAGTATTTGAAATTCGAATCTTGTATAACAATCCATTAATTACCAACAGACCATTAATAAATAGAGTATCAATATGTGGTAGATTAGTTGTTGACTTACCGAGTTAAAAAATTCGTAAAAAAAAAATTGTATTTGTCTTTAAAATAGATTAATTTTTCATTAATAGCAATACTTATGAACTTTTGCCTTTGCTAAAATTTACTTGGGACAATTTTATTTATTAGTATTATATTCATTCTTGAAGTTAAAACAATATGATCAATATTGTTACTTGTTAAAACTTCACATTTTATGAAATAATTTTTAAATTTTTAAATTTTTAAATTTATGTCATTTCAAAAGTTATTAGATCGATTAATATTTCTTTGTAACATGGTGTACCAAAACACCATCGTTGAGTATTGGTTAGTGTGAAGAGAAACCAATAACAATTTTTGTTATTTAATATATAATTTATTTTATTGAAAAATAAATTAATATTTTCTAATTTCTTACACCATTTTATTTGACAATATTTGCCATTAAAAAATAACAAATGACCATATTATCCTACAATATATATGATGTATAAAGTAATTTTTTATTTTAAAATTAATTCTGATTAGTGAGATAAAATTTAAAATTTTTTTATTTTCTTACTTAAATTTAAATTTAAATTAAAAATTGATTAACAACTCATCTTTTTTTAATTTCAATAAAAAAATAAATTGGTTAGGATTCAAAATTTAATAATTTCAATCACTTAAATTTCAATTACCAAAAATTAAATTAAAAATTAATTGTAAACTTAATAATTGATTATATATATATATATATATATATATATATATATATATATATATATATATATTAGTACATAAATAATGATAACCAATGTATTGATTATTTATTTATTTTAACAGAATTAATGTATAATTTATTGAGAATTGATTTATTATCCAAAAATTTTTTTATAAACTTTGTAATATGTGAAAATAGTGATCTTATTTTTTATTATTATTTAAAAAATTCTTCATAATTTTTTAATTATGTAATTAACTTAATTAATAACCTTTATTATTACTTTTATACTAAAAAAATATCAATTTATACTATTTACATATTTTTTCACTACTAATAAATAAATAAGTATTTACATTATTATATTTATTGTCCTAGATGATGACTTAAGTTACTTATTTTGTATGCTAAATAATATTTTATATGTTAAATTTATTAAATATTAAGATGAAAAAATTGTTCAATAAATTATATAAATAGTCATTACAGAAAAAAAATTACATATCATATATAATAATCCTTGATATATATAGTGTCATGTATATATTAAGATGATCTATTTTAATTATGTGAGTGATTATTGTTATTTTCACTTTTTTGGTACATTAAAAAATAATATTTAAAACTAAAAAAGAGATAATTAATTTTTTTAATTTGAATTAAAAAAATATCTTGTAAATATATCGAACTTTTACATATACTAAGTGTTATAATATTAAACAATATAGTATTTGTTATAACAATGACTCAAAATATTAATCTAAGATATATTTAGACCTAGTAAAACTTCAATGCAAGCAAGATCAATTAAAATTCATTGTTAGGGTCCCAAATCCGATTCAGGTTCATTACCTTAAAGGCTCAATGCAGGTGAAGTCCACGCGTCTCCTCTTAAATCGGCTCAGATTTGATCTCTGTTGCTAGTTAGATATGGTAATGAGTACCCAGGAGAGCGTGAGAAGCCCCTTCCCATCCTTCACTCCAATTTAAAAAAAAAAAATGCTCCCATCCTTCTCCATCATTGCAAGTTCCTGTTTAATTACCCCTTAGAGAATGCAGATCTCTTCGGATATCTACGAATATTCTCTGAAAATTTTTAAAAAAATAATACAAAAAGACATAATATAATAATCATAAAATAATCAATTCAATATAATTCAACACAATTTATAACATATTCGTTATGAAAAATAACATTTTAAAAGGAGATAATATAAAAAAATATTCCAACATAACATAACATTTTTGGGATGATATTGAGCGATGTAGTGATGGACTTGAAAGGTAGAGAAAGTGAGTTAGAGAGAGAGGATCGTGGCTGAGAATGAGTCTGGAAGAAAAAGGAAGAATTCGAATTGGAGACAGAAATTACAGTTACTAAATTCAAGAAATGGATTTATATATATATATATATATATATATATATATATATATATATATATAAATTAGAATAAATTAATAATTTTATATTTGCGTATATTTAATAGGTTCCATCGGGTGGGTACTTATTTCGGTGTTCCATTAGGGGTGGCAAATGGGAAAGCCCGTCCTGTCTCGCCAAAAGCCTCCCATCTGGTGGGCTGGCCCGCCCCGCCCCGTCTAGTAAGATGATCTTGAATTTCTTTCCCATCCCGCCTAATAGTAGGCTAGCGGGTTGGCGGGCTCTCCTTTTTTTTATAAACCATTAAATATTAAATAATATATAATTTCACAATAATTTCTAAAAATACAAAAAAATATAATTTTTAAATTCACACACATTAAAGTATTTATAATTATAAATATGTAATAAATATAATTATAAACCAAATTTTTTAAAACAAAATAATAAAACCAACATTGTTCAAAAACAAATAAATATTGTCCAAAATAAATAATTAAACATCTTCAAATTTATAATCAATCAAACATAAAACACAATCCAAAATATAACTTAGAACATCTTCAATTATCATCTTCATCCTCTTGTAAATCAATAACATCATAGAAATTTGTAAAAAAATAGCCCTGACAAAATAAAAGCTTGGCCCAGCGGGGAAGCCTGCCCGGCCCGCCAAAGCCCATGAATTAGCCAGTGCAGGGTAGGCGGGCTTTTTAAGTTTGGCGGTCTCAAATTTCCAACCCAACCCATCTTTTATGGCAGGTTATGTGGGCTAGCCCGACGGGGTTTCGACCCGTTTGCCACCCCTAATTCCCATCTATCCCCAAAATGCAAGTAATCTCTGCAAATACCCGTTTTGGTTGTTTTTGTGATCATCCCTATTGCTAGCATTCATTGGTTCGTGACGTGAAGTTATTCTAGCCACTCAACAATTCTCAGATAATCAAAGTTTAGGTTATATCATTTTTATAAAGTCACATGTATCCTTGTTATAATAATATTAATAGAAGATAAATAGATAAAACACTAAGCTATTGTTTGGATATAAGATGGAAAATAAGAGAAAAGAAAATGGAAATAAAGAAAATGAGAGGAAAGAAAAGTATATTTTTTTGTGTGTTATTTAGATGAAGAAAAAATGAATGAAAAGAAAATAGAAGAAAGATTTTCTTTTGCTTGAATGGAAAGAAAAGTGAGAAGAGAAAAAATTATAATAGAGTAAAAATATATTAATATTTTTATATATTATATATAAATTATAATTCAAATACTAATTTTGTATTTTTATCCATGTTTGTACTTCTGCATCAGTTTTGTAAGTTCTAGAAGTTTTGAAAATTTTATTATAAATTAATTTTAAGTTTAATTATTTATTTATGGCTTTAATTTCAAAAATTCCTTTATTAAAGATAATTAAAGTAAGTTTTGATTAATTGAATTTGAAATAAATTAAGATTTTTATTCAATTTTATAATTATTGAAGTATTTTCTATATTTAAATTATAAAGTTTAGTAATCGTAAAATAATAAAAATTTTATATGATTTGGTTTAAATAATGAAAATTTCGGAATTTAATACTTTCAATTTTTACAGACAAAAAAAATTAACTATATTATCTCTAATTTTAAATTAAAATACTTGATTGGATGTCAATTATTAATTGATAATTAAATAATATTTTAAAAATAAACTTAAAAGATTAAATTAGATTTTTAATTAATACTCTATACCCCTAATTTTATTAAAATTATCTAAACTACCCTAATTCTAAACCTTTAGATCTCTTAGCTATATAGACATTATGCATAGCTTTTGAAACGGGCTTCGTTAATAGCCTTTTTGTACCATTGATTTAATAATAATAATAATAATAATAATAATAATAATAATTTATTATTATTATTATTATTATTATTATTATTATTATTGTTGTTGTTATTATTATTTTTATTGTAGTAGTAGGAGTAGATCATTATTATTATTATAAGTAGATCATCATTATTAGGTTTAATTACTTTGTTAGTTCTTATAGTTTTGCGAAATTTTTAATTAGGTTCCTATACTTTTTTTTCTTTTAGTTAAGTCCTTGCACCAAATTTTATTTTTAATTGGGTCCCTATACTTTTTTTTCCTTTTATTTGGATCCCTAATAATTGAGTCCCTATATAATTAAACCAATTACTGTTAAGAATGACCTAATTAAAAAAAAAAATTGGTGTAGAGACCCAATTAAAAGGAAAAAAAGTATAGGGACCTAATTGAAAATTTTGCAAAACTATAAGAACCAACAGAGTAATTAAATCTCATTATTATTATTATTATTATTATTATTATTATTATTATTATTATTATTATTATTATTATTTGGAAAAGTCTAGGGACCAGCAATTTTATTGAATTTTGACCAGTATGTACTATGTAACCAGCAGAAAAAAGTGAGTCATTCTCGCACAATTAAATCATCATTGATAGCTATTTAATGGCTACTAATCACAAAAATTACTAGCCCTAGCATTGCTCATAATAATTTACTATTAATATTAGTAGCAGGAGTACTCCATCCAGTTGCACCCACACACACTAAATTGGGTGTTGCTGTTGGTGCTTGCGATGACGATGATGGAAGCTTCTATTGTGGAAGGGTTGTCATGAATTTTACCAGGCTTAGTAGTTGCCTTTGATTATATATATATTATAAGATCTGAGAGAGAGAGAGAGAGCGGAAGAGGGAAGAGAGGGCTTGAGGAAGAGAAAGGGAGAAGAGGAAGGAACAGTGGCGCCGGAGGAAAGGGAGACCGCCGCTGCAGCTGCGCCACCGCCATCGCGTCCTGCTGCCTACGCCGCCACCATCTAGCTCGAGCCACCACCGCGCCATACGTCACCATCGCGAGGAAGCTCAGAACCGAGGGATAGAGCCGCGCGAGGAGAAGAAGGCGTCGTCGTCTGTGGAGCCCGTGTCGTTGCCGTTGCCGTCGAGGTTTTTCCGTCGCCGTTCCTTGCCATTACCGAGCCACCGTCAACGCAGATCTGACCAGAGGAGAAGAGGGAAACGCGACCAGAATGGGATGGAAGGGAAGGAAGTCACCAGCGCCGCCGTCGGGGTTACCGCCGCTTCTGCCGCCGGAGAACACCTCTGCCGCCACTGAGATCTGCCGCCGGTAAGGTTTTAAGTTGGTTTTCGTTTCCTTTGAATCTCCGGGAGCTTAATCATCGCTGTATGTTTGTTTCAGTTGCCGTTGCCGGAGTTCTGGTCGCCGCTGCCGTTCGAGGTGGTTGCCGGAGCTGCCGCCAAACCGGTTCAGCGACCGCCGCTGTTTCATTTTCTTAGTTCGGTAAGTATTTATGTTTCGGAAACCCGCGTTAATATTCTGTTATGCTTGGTTATAAACTCTGAGGTTTTGGTAACGTAGGATCGTGTTTTGAGCGTTGCATGTCGCTTTTAGGTTGCTGTGAGTACTGCGAAAGTGATCAGGGACCGAGTTTGCGGTTGCTGTTGGTTTCGGGTTAAGAGAAATGGTTTCGTTGATGCGTTGAGTTATGGTTTCGACGAGTCGAGGAAGGGGTTTTTCTTAAAATCTATTTTACCTTTCAGAGTTGTGATAAATAGACATTAATGCAAAAGAATATATTTTTGTGATTATATTTGTCTTGTGGATGTGATGGTTTGTTGGACTGGATTATTGGGCGCTTGATTTCGTGAGTGGTGTATGGTTGTTAATAAAAATCGATTTGAAATGTTATTTACTTGATTATTAAGAAATGTGGATTTTCTTGGTTTTGGAGTTTACTTGGTAATATAAATGAATCGATTTTAGAAATAATTTGAGATATGAAAGTAAATTGATTCTGAGAGCGGTTTGATTTTGATTATAAAAGATTTAATATTTGATCTGATTTGATTTTTAAAAAAAGTTTTATCGTTGGAATTTGTTTGATTCGAAGATAATTTGATATTGGAATTAGTCCAACTCTTGGAAAATGAGATTTGAAAATGGTTGAGAAAAGGTTGAGAAATGTTTGGATGGGACCCGAAAAGAATGGCAGTGTCCGAGTTTCAGAGGAGATGCTGCCGAAATTTTATAAATTAAAAATTTTATTTGAAGTAATTAATTAAACCAGAAAGGAAAAGGGGGGCTTTACTCCACACTCCATGTCCCGCATAGAGAAGTCAATTCATCAACTGGCTTGGTGTCGGCGCTCGGCTTGAAGAACCGGAATTGGCGACTTTGCCTCCTCTCTTTGGATTGGAATAGTCTTATTTAGTAGACAGAGCTGGATGTTCATGTTACAAGTTCCTTTTACCTCGTCTCTGAACACGTAACCCGAGTAGTGGCTTCTTTCTTTGCTTTGACTTCCAGCCCACCTTCACTAAGAAGCAACCAGCCCATAGGAATAAGGAAGATCAGCGGAAATGGCTAGCCCAGAATTAGCCGGTCGGCTTAATTTGGCGATAGATTAGCCTCAAGCCAATCAAAACCATCCTATCGGCGGAGGATTGGCATTGGAAGAGAGGCGTGAGACACTCTAATCTTTTAAGATTTATTCATTTATCAGAGAAAGAATTATGTTTTGAATTAGGTTTTGTTAATGGATGGAATAGAAAGAAGGATGAATTGGGATTTGTTAATGGATGGAATGGAAAGAAGGATGATGAGGATTTTTTTTTTTGAAATATGGTTTTTGAATGAATTTGGAAATGAGATTTGGATTGATGAATGATTATAATGTTGAGAATGTTGAAACATAAACTTTGAATTATTCACATGGCTTATGAATTTGAATTATCTGAGATACGAAGTTCTCTGGATAAAGTACCATGGCTTGCCACCACGTGTACCAGGTTGAAAACTCGATACTCTATTGACCCTACGATGTAAGTGTGACCGGGCACTATATAAATTCCCGAGAATGTTACCCACCATTGAGCAATATTGATTATTTGAGAAAAAGCTATGCATAGACTCTTGGGGATGCACGTCGGGGGACAGTCTAAGGACAATTCAGACTTGTCGGGTTGGCTGGATAACCGACAGATGAGCCTCATCAGCCATAGGACAGGCATGCATCATATGCATTTGTATGCTTTGCTTGTGTTTGAACTTGTTTTGGTTTGTCTAATTGCTAAACTGTTCTTAACTGCTACTTGAACTATTTGCTGTAACTGCTACCTACTTGTGTTTTCCTTGTCTGTCTTGCCTGTGTTTGTCCTGGCGTGCTACATTTAAGAATGAACTTTGGTGCTGAATTAATGATTATGTTGTTTGATTGCGTTGTTGGTTTCTGATTGAGATTTTCTTATAAGAAATGAAAGGTTTCGGATTTCTGAAAGATTAAACATTGTTTCTTCGAAAAGGTTTTGAATAATTACCTATTGGTTTTTTAAAAGATTCATAAGGCAATGATAATCACTAAGCTTGAAAATAGTTTTCTTATTAAATATTTTTTTATGACAACTTTGAAATTCTGTGGTGAGACAGTGTGGTTAGGTTCTCACCCCCTACAGCTTGACCTTTTTTAGGAACCGGATGAAGAAGCATTATGAAGAGTTATACTGCGTTTGGTTTACATGTTGTATTAATTAGATTATTTTCTTCCCTCATCTTTGTTATTACGAGTTTTGTAAGAGGGATCGGAGTTTTGTGGTTTATATGTATATTATTTTATAAGCTATTAGGTGAGAAATCTTGTATATGAATCTATGTGTTTATTTTTTTTGAGATAAAATATTTATTTCCAGTTTTCAAAGAATTTAGCGATATGGTGTCGAGTCACAAGCTCGTATTTTAATATCTAGTATATAAAGTAGTCGTAATACTTTTTGCTATCAGAGTGGCGCAGCCGGAAGCGTGACATTCTGATAGTGAGGGTGTTACAAGTTTTCTTTGCAACTTTGAAGAGAAAAAATTTACATGAGCCCTACATATACATTTATGTTTTCCATTTAATTTCTTTGTTGATCCAAACAACGAAAAATTGATTTTTTCATCCATTTTCTTTTCCAGCATTTTATTTACCTACAAATTCTTCTAATTCAAATAATGCATAAATAAGTCACACTTTTCATATATATAACAATAACTAATATCATATATTAGGTTAATTTACGTTGATAAACCAAAGCCACCCCAAAATTACCTAAATCCCCCAAACCCAAAAACATTACCTAATTGTCTCCATTTACATTTCTATATAAATCAAATTTAATGAATTCGAATTAGGGTAATAAGTAGTAAATCGAATCTATAGGATTCGAATTACTTGACATTGTGATTCGAAAGTAAATTGAATTCAAAGAATTCGAATTATGTCATTCCCTACTAAATTGAATCTATAAATTTCAATTTATATGGTCCATACTAAATCGAAGCAATAAGGTTCGATTTATACTCATTTAGTAGCAATCCAGCTCATTGTAAATCAAATCTCCTTCATTCGATTTAGTAGTATAGATAGCATCCAAGTAATCGAAACTTATAGATTCGATTTACTATGAAAACACATAATTCGAACTCCATAAATTTTATTTACATAGATATGTAAATCGAGACATGCACTTAGCCTTTTTTACTTTGGGGGATATATATAAAATTGGTTTGCAAATGGTTTATAAAGGTGATTTACTCCACATATTATAACTTGTGAAATCATAATATTTTGAGAAGTGATGTATAGGCAACTTAAATGTTGATAAGTTTAAAAAATGTTAAAAAAATAAAAATATAAAAAATTACATTTTGATCCATAAGGATTTTTTAAAAAAAAAATTGTTCATAGTTTATGATTAATAACTTTAAAATTATATATATGTTATTTATTTTATATATTTCTTTTTATTTTATAGAGACTTCTAATTTTGTTATCAGCAATGTTAGTGGTTATTGAGAGATTTTTACCTTTAAATAAATTATAGAAAAATTAAAAATAAAATTGGTTGCTATTTTTTTGACTAGTCATTTAGTTTTTAGTTTAAATTAAAATTAAATTATATATTCAATTTATATTTGTTTGTTTATCCTAATGATTGTATATAATAGATAATATATTTAAGGGTAAAAAATCTAAATAAGCCAGGCTGAGAATTTTTTTACCCAAATCAGCCAAAATAAAAATTTTTTCAGCATTCAACCAATGACCAATTTAATGTAATTCGAATTAACATAATTCGAACTACAATTGCAAGTAATTCGAAACAACATGCTTCGAATTAAGATCATACAAAATTGCATGTAATAGGAATGTCTCTAGGATCCCCCAAGTACATCTCTGGTGACAAGAACCTCTTTCCGTGCTGATGCCACCAGTCCAAGAAGTCATGTGAAGGACCCGGGTCTGCAACAACGTCAAACCGAAGCACGTGCTCCGCACGTGTCTCCCAGTGAAGATGCTAGTGCTGCAACTGGTGCGGGAACCAACGATCACCCCCTCGACCGTCCTTCGACATCAAGAAGTCGATGTTCAGGGCGAGACGGGGGCAAGCCTGTACGCCTCCAAACTGCGGTAACACCCTATCAACCTGGTGCCACTCAACCACGGTAAAATATATCAGCGACGTGACAGAACGCCATAAAGTCGTATGACGAGGCTCCAACACCTCCGGATGGACAACCTGAACGACCTCGGGTGTGCTATATGGCATCCATATAAACTGAAAAAAGAATCCCGAATACATTAGAAGATAAATTTAGCTATAACTAAAATTATATTGACTAAGCAAAGGAGGTTTGCATACTCACATCCCTAGGCTGTAACATGTCGATCCTCAGCCGAGTCATCTGCACCCAAGGTCCCTTCTCGCTAACACCAGGATTGTAACCTGACCACCTGCAAAGGCCGTTAAGATACGAAGTCAATCATTAATATGATGAAGTAGAATAACATTACAGGTGAGAACTTAAATAAATAGATTAAGTAAACATAATATAATGAGGTAGTCGTATCTGGATGCCAGGGGCCAGCTAAACGAATCAAACCCATCAGGCCGAAATCTAGGAAACCGCTAAAATACCCAGGACTGAAGTAACTGTAATGACCCAGCTAACTTCACGGCATGCCTGTTGGCCACTCGACACATACACCGGTACAACCATGCAAGCGCCACCAACCCCCAACTGTAGCCACCCATCTCCTCAAGCCTAGCCACGTACGGTAGCCATCTGATGTGAATACGATTGCCGAACTTGTCGGCAAACAGCTGGGTGTCCAACAACATCATGATATAGGCACGGGCAAAGCGCCTAACTGTCGCCTCATCAGCCCCCTCGGGGCACTCTCTAAAAGTCTCTTGGAACTAGCTGCAGTTCACTGCGAACTTTTGAATTTGGCTCGGGGGAAGTAACACACCGAGCAACTCCTGGAATCACTGCCAAGCTGGCCGGCCACCCTGTATGTATACGTGGAAATCTGTCAGGCAACCACTGACGTAATGTCCGTCCACTGGCAACCCCAATTGGTATGCCACGTCCTGAAGTGTGATCGTGCACTCTCCGAACGGCATGGGGAAATTGTGCGTCTCCGGACGTCACCTCTCGACGAATGCACTCACAAGCGGCTCGTCTAATCAGAACCAGCTGTCATTTAGTCTCGTAAGATGGTATAATCCGGTCATCTGCAAGTACGGAACGTACCTCTCATCGAGTCGCATTATCTGCTGCCGCCGTATACTCGATATGCAACGTCGGGGCTGCGCATTACATGGACCCCATAATTAGAACAAATTCAAAAACCGGTTACAAATACAAATCAGGACATAAACAGCTAATAAATACCACATGCAAAACGAGATATATTAAACCACTACCAAAACCCCATTGTCAAACCGCATCCAAATAACCACTAGAAACACAGCAGCCTAAAACCGCATACAAAAAATAACTAGCATAAACCAGGGTCAACTCCACTTACAAAAACCACCGGCCAAAACCACTCAAATTAACAACTACCAATACCACCTATGTAAACCACTAACATAAACCATCAACAAAACCGCATACAAAACCACTATACAAAACCGCATGCAAAACCTCTTATATAAACCACTAGCAATACCACTTTAATAAACCACTATCATATAGTAATAACAAAAACCACTAAACATATACCGCTATCAAAAACCACTAACCTCATCGTTGATCACCCCGGCGATATGAGCGACTCCATCCAAACGATACAGCCTTCCCGGATCGTCCCCCATCGCGTCAATATGCCTCTCGAGTCTTTGTCGTACAGATTCTGGGTCGTTTTCTCTGGGATTTGGTGGGGTATGAGGAAGGGAAACAGATTCGAATGAGCTTGGTTCGAACTCTTTATATAGGCAACTCACTAGTAATTCGAATCAACTAAATTCGAATTACTTAATGTCACCAACAATGAATAATTCGAATCAATATGATTCGAACTCCTTAGTGTCACGTTCCCCTAGTAATTCGAATCGATATAATTCGAATTTTTCTTCTCTAATTTGATTCAACTTGATTCGAATTACATGCAATTTTGTATGATCTTAATTCGAAGCATGTTGTTTCGAATTACTTGGAATTATAGTTTGAATTATGTTGATTCAATTTACATTAAATTGGTCATTGATTGAATGCTGAAAAAATTTTCATTTTGGCTGATTTGGGTAAAAAAATTCTCAGCCTGGCTTATTTGGGTTTTTTACCCTATATTTAAGCATGTTTTAAAAGAAACTATTGAATTTTATATAATTGAAAATTAACTATGAAATTAAAACTAAGATGAAGTGAAATACAATAAATATATAAGGAGTGAAAGTAAAATAAATAATTAAAAATAAGGTAATAAAATAATAAAAACAAAGTAGAAAATACCGAAAAATAATGCACGTAGTTGATAAAAATACACTGTAAAAAAATTAGTATAATCAATTAATAGAAAAGATGAAAGACAAAAATTAAGATATATTTTTGTTAAAAAATTAAAAAAAACGTTGTGAAGAAGAACCTATTAATCAAGTTTTATGAAAATATTATAAAAAATTTAAAAAATTAATAAATAAAATATTAACTCCTTTAAGAATTATTAATCAAAATACATAAAAACACATTCTGATTCCTATATATAGAAAATAATAAGAGAATAATTCAAATTAAATTTATTTATTTTATTATTGATTAAATAATTTAATATTTATTTTATTTTGGTCAAATCAGATAATATAATTGAAACATATTAAAACTCTAAAGGTAAAATTAAAATTAAATGTTAAGGATAAAATTAAAATAAAATTGTATTTGCTATCTTGTAATTTTTTTAAATAAAAATTTCACTTATACATCTTTAAAATGCATCACTTTAATACAATGATATTTTTATTAAAATAAAAATTATGATAAATATCTCATATATTCGTTAGTAAATTATATACAAATATTTTTTGAAGCATATCACTTTTATTATATAAAAATAACTTAAATACATTTTAATGTGATTATGATAATTCATTAAGTATTATATTTTTTTACTAATTTATATTTAATAATTCACCTCTAACTTTAAATTATAGTAAAAATGTAAGATATGATGCCAAAAAAAAAGCTAAAGCGACATAAATTTTTTACTAACAAAAAACAATTTTTTATTTTATTTTTTAGACATGTATCAATTTTTTTAAGTTATACATTTTAATTTATATAAATTAATAATAATTAAATGTACAAAAAAATACTAATTAATAAAGAAATAAAATTTAAGATAAACATGTCTTGAACAAATTAAAATAAAATAAAGATTTTTAATTATGATCATTAATTATAATCACATATATTTACTTCAAGATTTATACATCGAAAACTTAGTATATTAATATCTTGTATTTTTTTTTTCAATTTTAGATTATCATAAACATTAGTTACTCTTCAATAAAATGATCTTAAAATTATATAATAATTTTCAAATTACTAAAAAAAATATACAATTACCTAAAATATAATATTTGTGTAGTAACTAAAATTTAATTGTCAATATAAAAATAACATATAATATCATTTCATAATCAAATAATGAAATAAGTATTTAATTAAAGAATTTAATATTTATACAATAATATGACAAAATAAATTAAAATTTGAGTTTAACCATAGCAAGCGCTCAAATTTAAATTTTCATAAAATAATTTAATTTTGTTAAAGTGAGTTGCGCAATAAAAAAAATTCATAAAAAATTTGTATATAAAAGTAGAAAATAATTTAATTATAAATACAAAATTAAAAAAATGATTCTTAAAAGTTGAATATGCAAATAAAAATATAAATTATAACTTACAAAAATTATCTCTAGAATTTATTACAATAAATAATAAAATTGTAAAAGTCATGTATTTATATAAATTAAATTATATTAAATTATAAGATATCTAGGTATTTAATCAACCTAATTAATTAGTTTGCAATTGATTTGATTTAATAATTTAAAAAAATTGAATAACCCTTTTTAGAAATATGCTAATCTAAATAGTATATATTGAAGATAAGAAAAATATAACTAAATTATATAATACAATATAATATTCCTAAAATTTGTTTTATAGCAGATCTAATGTCAAGATATTTATCATCATCTGTAGTATAATCTTATTTTACAATTATTTAAACATTATTTTTATGAAAAAATCGTATCATTTATTTTGAAAATAAATATTTATTCACTATTATAATTTAAATAGAATATAAAATAGATATTAAACCAATTTCTTTTAATAATTACGCAGTCACAAAGATCCATCAAGAACATGAGATTTAAGAACATACAAAATAAATATAATACCTACAACTTTTACACTACTACAATAAGATGATTATTATAAGTCTTTTTAGTATAAATTAAACAGAACAACATATAATAATAAAGAAATAATCAAATCCAAAAAACAAATTATAGAACACCTATCGTACACTACGATGGTTAGTATTGAGGAAGCTTTAACCATTTATTCTTTTATTAGCTATCTTTTTATCTACTCTGCACTTCATCTACAAATATGTTAAGGACTAAACATATACTTTAACCTTTTAAAATCTCATATATTCTTTCCAAACACAATATTATTATGTTTTTTTTTTATAGAAACCATTGAATGGTTCTCTTATAATATATATGACTTTTTATGATAATAAAATAAAAATGAAAAGTATGAAATAATATTGTGTATGTTTAAGTTAATTTTAATCTTTTTTTAATAACCAAATTTGTCATAATGTAACTGATAAATAATGACAGTTAATACGGATTGGATATGTTTTGAGTATGCTATACATTTTATGACTTTATACGAAACAATATTAGTTTTAATTTATATATTTATTATTGGATATTAAAAATAAAAAGTATTTGTATTGTTAGCATTTTTCAAACCTTCCTCAACTCTGACCATGATTAGGCCTAAAAGGTCACATACCTCGTTAGAAATAAATGTAATTCAATCAATTTTCATCTGATAGTGCTATACATTCGCATAATCATAGGAGAATTAACTTTAGCGAGATAACAATATGGTATTTAATTACCACATGAATATTTTTATATATAGAATTATCAATCAATTATGTATGGCTTCTGATGAAAATAATATATTCAACATACATGGATATTGTTTGTTAGGTAAAAGATAACAAATTGACAAAGAAAATTAATTACAACGGGTATATTCATTTTAAAAAATATTTTTCTATGTAATACTATAAAAAATATCATGGTCACCCTGAATTATTATAGGTTCAACTTCCATCGACAACGGTAGAATACCTAAATTGAGACATTTTCAGACTATAATATTTGTCAAACAAATGATTAATGAAACACTCATATCCATACCTTCTCATTTTGAGTATATTTATAAATAAAAAAAGAGTTGAAATAGCAAAAACGATAAAAATGATGATTTTTATAATTTTGTGTGGCTATCTATATATAGAAGTCCAGAAGACCATGATTATCTAACAAAATTAATTTTATTTATTGCATTCAATTTGAATAAGTAAAAAATTATCTTATTTTAATTTAGTCCTTAATTTACATTATTTAAATTTTGTTCAATATATATGATTTGATTTGATTTAATTATTAGTGAAAAATATCTCGAGAACCTATTTTATTCATAGATTTATTATTTTAATGATTAATTAATTAATCTAATTAATTAATTAATACAAATAATTAATATAATTAATTTGGTTTAATAAATTAAAAAAATAAATTAAAAAATACTAACAGAACATTAAAAGAAATAAATTAAAAAATACCATTAAATCAAATTAATATAAATTATAATAAATTATGTGATATTTAAATATCTAATCAAATGAATTAGTTGATATAGTTAATTTATCATAATAAATTGTATTTAAAGAGTTAAAAGAAACAAATCGTTAAACACTACTCTTATAAGCATGTCACGTTAACTCCATCACTAAGTGCAAATTAAAAACCTAATTTTTATATAATAGAATAGATAATAAATAGAATATATGAGAATATGATATGTGACATATTTTAATTATAAAATTGGTATTATATAATAAATTTTTTCTGAATCCTTATTGTTTGTTCATTGCTAATTTTTACATAATCTATTCTATTAATTTCGCCTATAAAGTTATCAACTACCTAATATTATGATTTAATTAATAAGAATGATGACATTAATATTTTTTTATAAGTCTTGTTATTATTTATAATTAGGAAATAGCCATAAATAAATTTATTTTCTTAATGAATGTTAATTTTGTAGTCAAATTTTATATTACCTTTAAAATTTTAGCATAATTGAGTCTAATTTTTATATTTTGAAATGAATTTACTCAAAAAAAATTAATATGTAAATCACATTATTTATAAAATTATTTTTTAATATAATTAGTGATATTTATTTATATACAAATTTAACTTTTAATGATATTAAAATTAATCTATTTTATTATCTTGTGCGTTCCTATTAAAGATTCTTCTCTGCTTTTTCATGAATGATATATTTTTTGGAACAGCTTTTCATTTATCTTAAAATGCCTCTGTGAATAATATTTCCATATAAACTAAATGGATTCATGCAAATTTTTAACAAAGGATAACAGATTCTATATGAACTACTCATATTTTTTAAATATAAGAACTTGATTTTACTTGCTCCCTTTACACATTAATCCGAGTCCAATAGAATATTTCCTTTTATATAATATATATATATATATATATATATATATAATATATTTTTTTTGTGACAATGGAAATTTAATGATTTCCAAAAAACAAATGGCGGAGAATTCCACCAATATAATCTTTAACCACTAATACATGTTTATTTTTATTCTTGCAAATGCATAAATTCAAGAATTTGACCATTATCATGCATCTCATCAAGAAGGTTTTGCAAAACCTATTATTTGCACATTGGAAAGCTTTTGTAGCATTTTTGACAAAAAAAAAAGTTTGGTATTCATATAAATTAAATCATATGAAATTTGTTTGTTTTATTCAACAATAAATCTTTAAAAAATATAGGCTTATAACCTCTTTCAACATTCTTACGAACAATATTTATACAATTGTTGACTTACATTATCACTTCTTTTTAAGAGATAACATTAGAAAAAAATTATAATTTGTTGTCATTCTAAAAAACAAATTCATATCAGGTCAATTGACATAAAAATATAACATTTGAAAAAAACTATTACAATCGATATATTTATTTTAACAAATATTCTTTTATCTAATACTATAAAAAAATACATTAGTTACTTTGAATTACTACGGGTCAACTTCTATCTACAGTAGTAGTAGAATGCCTAAATTGAGATATATTCATCAATATTATAACCTCTTTCAACATTCTTACGAACAATATTCATACAATTGTTGACTCATATTATCACTTTTTTTTAAGCGATAACATTATAAAAAAAATATAATTTGTTGTCATTCTAAAAAATAAATTCATAACAGGTCAACTGACATAAAAATATAACATTTGAAAAAAAATCTTATAATTTTGTGTAGCCATCTATATATAATAGACCAGACAACTATGATTATCTAACAAAATTAATTTATGTTTCTTGCACTCAACTTGAATAAGTAAGAAATTATCTTATTTTAATTTAGTCCTCAATTCACATTATTCGAATTTAGTTTAATATATATGATTTGATTTAATTATTAGTTGAAAATATCTCCGTTACCTATTTTAACCCGATTTTTATTATTTTAGTGACTAATAAATTAATCAAATTAATTAATTAGTATACACAATAAATTTGGTTTATAAATTAAAAAATACTATCATAATATTAAAATAAATAAATTAGAAAATACTACCAAATCAAATTGATATAAATTATAATAAATTATATGATATTTAAATATCTAATCAAATCAATTAATTAATATAGTTAGTTTATCGTAATAACTTGTATTTAATGAGTTAAAAGAAATAAATCGGGAAACACTCTCATAAGCATGCCATGTCAACTCTATCATTAAGTGGCAAAAATTCGATTTTTATATAATAGAATAGATAGAATAGATATTAAGTATGTGTAACGCTGAATTACGGAGGTATTGGGGGGTTAATACTTAATATACCTTTGTGATGGCATTAGTTTTTTGAAGTTAGGAAGAAGAAATTAGACCGTTTGATTTTTTTGCGACAAAAAAGAAGAATACAAATCGGACCGTTTGATTTATACGTGGGCAAAAAAAAAATTTTTAAATCTTTGTTTGTATAATAATCGGACGCTCCAATTTCAGTTTTTTAAAATATTTAAAATGGTAAAAATGCAGTCAGATCGTTCGATTTTTGTGTTTATATATACCCAAAGTTAGCCAAATTCTATTTTTTCTTCGTCTCTCAATTCTTTCTTCTTTTTAATTGTTTCAACAGAAACAATACCAAATTTGAGAGCGTTTAATGTGAATATATCATAATGGATGATAGAGTGATGTTAAAAGTATATTATCATGAACAGATTTTGTTACAAACAGCGGAAGGAGTAAAATTGGTGTGTGAAAATCCATTAGATATCGTTATTCCATTCACATTGTCGTTTGAAGAACTAAAATGTGTGATTGTGAGAAAATAGATTCTCAAATATCTAAGAGAGTGTCGTGCATTTTGTACAGGTATCCTATATTCGTATTTGGTGGGTTCGTTCAATTTCAAATCAAATATGTAACTAATGAAGCGAACATGCAAGATATGTTTTCAGTGTTTATGGAAACTCGTTCCCAGATATCGTTCATCAAGCTGTATATTGAGTTCGAACAATCTGAAACAGACCGAAATATTGAGTTAGAAGATTATAATAGTGATAGCGAGGAGGAGTTTGAAAGTAACTATGAGGTCGTTGATCTGAGTGGAGACGAAGATCAAACTAACGGCACTTTGGAGGCAGCCGCAGTGACGGACCCAGAAAATTTTAGGAGTGGGGGCAAAAATATATATACTAAAATAAATATTGTTAAATATTATTAATTATATGGAGATATAAAAATTAAAAGAGTTAATGAACACTTTTATTCTTAAAATACTATTTATTATATATAATTTATAAAAAAATATTTTTTATTTCTAAAACTTAAACTTAAAATATTTTAACTAAATTATAAATAACTTATTATCCTAACTAATTTTTTTATACATATTTAACAATAAAAAGATTGAATTAATTGGCACATTAACCCCTAATGATACACTAATATTTATAATTTGAAACTAAAATTATATATAAATACTAGAAAAATTAAATCTGTATATGAAAAGTATGTTTATATAAAATAATAGAAACATAATTTACAATTTTTTTCTTTCTTTCTTTTTAAAATAATTAAATTTATAATATATTTTTTAATTTAATTTTGATATAATGTTAGATGAAAGATTTTATGCATCTGTTTAATTATGTATTGTAATTAAAATATTTTTCTATTATTATTTCTAAAAATAAAAAATATATTTTAAATTAGTAAATTAATCAATTTATTTTAAAATTTTATATGCAACATAGGTACATATAATAGAACAAAAGATAAAAAATAAGTAATAAAGATGAATAAATCGAGAATAAAATAAAATATATAAAGTCACGAAGAAAATAAAACATTAAATTAATACCTAAATTATAATTGTTTAAATTAAAATTTGTAATTAAAAATATCAAAAAGAAAAACAATGAAATTGAAAGATATATAGAGACATGGAGAGTTATATAAAAAAAATAGAGAATTTAAAATTTATTTTTTGATGAAGAGAAGATGACCACTATATAAGAAATAGAAAAAAATTAAAAATATAAAAATAAGAAGATGATTTAAGGGAATAAAAGAATGACGGCACAAGAATTAAATTTGATTAGGTTAAATAATAGTCAACATGATAGAAAAAAAAAATAAATTTGGACTTTAACTAATTGAGTTTAATTTATTTGTAGTGGGATCATTTAAATAAAAATACCGTGGGGGCAAGTGCCCCCTCATTCTTACTCTTGGGTCCGTCCCTGGAGGCAGGTGTAGCGGAGGTGGCAAATGCACTAATAAACCAGCATCCGTTTGTGGAACCTATTTTCATCCATTCGTTGAATTTGGAGACCATACATGCACCGAAATTTTTTCAGTATATAAATACAGGTATGTATTTTTGATACAATATATGATAGATAAATATTGTAGATCGATTAGGTAACATGACTAACATGTAATCTGTATAATATAATTTATCAAATAGCATTTGATTATTATTTATTTAGTTAAAGTTATAGGATAATCACATGTATATATATATCAATTAATCTTGTATATTTTTTTATTTAGTAGGTAGCATTTGATTAATTATTTTTATTTATTTATTAATTATTTATGTATATTTTATAATTTATTATAGATTGTATTTTTGCATGGTTAATAATTTATTATTACTTATTTATATTTATATTTTGGATAACGATAAATAGATAGATTTTATATTTATATTTATATTATTATTTATTTATATTTATATTTATAATTTATAATTTATAATTTATAATTTATAGATAGATTTTAACTGTTAAGACATATATTTAACAATTATTTATCAAAATACATATTTTATGGTATGAATGTAGCAGAACTTCCTGTTGTGACAGATTGTGAATTCATCGTGGGAATGGAATTCAGTTTTAGGGAGACAGTGATTAAGGCGATGAAAGATTATACGATCCATCGAGGTGTAGATTATCAAGTGTATGAGTCAGAACCAGCGACATTCTATGCTAAATGTACACAATACGGCGTCGGTTGTGATTGGCTGATCAAGGTTAGTAACATGTGCAAGAAGTACTGCTGGGAGATAAGGAGGTACAATGGTAGTCACACTTATACTAGAGCCACCATTTCTCAAGACCATTCGAAGCTGGATTTCAACACAATTGCAGAAGTAATAAAGTCCTTGGTAGAAGTTGACTCATCTATAAAGGTGAAATCAGTCATTGCGGAAGTACAGTCAAAGTTTAACTACACTATAAGTTACCGCAAAGGATGGTTAGCAAAACAGAAGGTAGTGGAGTCAATTTTTGGCAATTGGAAAGCTTCGTATGAAGCTTTGCCCATATGATTTGAGGCCATGTGTCACAATGAGCCATCAGCAGTTGTTTATTTTAAAATAATACCTGCGTACCAAAGGGATGACTTGGTTCCTAATATCCGTGTACTAAATCGAGTCTTCTGGAGTTATTATCCTTGTATTAAAGCATTCAGACATTGCAAGCCAATAGTGCAGGTAGACAGTACTCATTTGTGTGGGAGATATAAGAGTTGTTTGTTGGTTGCAGTTTTACAAAATGGCAATAACAATATCGTGCCTATTGCATTTGCGATAGTGGAGGGAGAGATATTTGAGGCATGACACTTTTTTCTTAGTAACTTGCGACAGCATGTGATGACACATGATGGTGTGGGCCTTATCTCCAATCGACACGAGTCTATCAACACAGCTATTGCTCGTAGTAGCAGAGCCTGGTCTCCTCCTAGAACTTCTCACATGTTTTATATTAGGCATATATAGTCCAACTTCTTAAGGAAGTTCAAGGCTCCGCACCTACAGAAGCTTATCATCAACATAGGTAAATTTGAATACAATGAAATTTGTTATTGTTACAGATTCTGTTATAATGCATGTTTTCTATAGGAAGCCTTTTGTTTATCATAGGATATTCGAGGACGGTTCACGAGTACAATATGCGTTATCAGCGATTACGCGAATGGGGTAAGGCTTACACTAACTGGCTGAACCAGATCCCACGTGAACAGTATGCTTTGGCATTTGATGGTGGATATTGATGGGGTCATATGACCACCAATCTAGTGGAATGCATCAATTCGATCTTGAAAAGAGCACGCAATCTCTCAGTCACTGCACTTGTTAAGGCAACGTTTTACCGGCTTAATGAGTTGTTCACAAGAAAAAGAGTCGAGGCTGAGACTTGTATTAATGCTGGACATGTGTTCTCTGAGCTTGTGACCTCCAAATTACATGCGAATTAGCGAGTATCAGAAAACATCCAGGTTAGTTTCTTTGATAGACAGAATGAGGTATTTGAAGTACGTGAGATGCTGAGTGGAGTGGAGTATGTAGTTGACCTATGTCGAAGAGTATGTGATTGTGGCGAATTTTAAGTGAACCGGATTCTGTATTGACATGTATTTGCTTGTTGTGCAAATCAGCGGCTGAATTGGCAAGTGTACGTTCATGATATCTACAAGATGGACCAAGTTCAAAGAGTATACAGAGCTAGGTTTAGGCCACTAGAAAATCTGACAACGTGGCCTGTTTATCATGGACCTCGATTCGTAGGCAATTCGTTTCTGAGATGGGTAACCAAAGGTCGGCCAAAGTTGACCTGCTTCTTAAATGAGATGGACACTCAGATGTTGCGTGCACCAAGGCGCTGTAAGCAATGTGGGGCCAAGGGCCACAGCCGTAGCAGATGTCGTCAACGTGGTGGTGCAAGTGCAGATCCAGCCACCCAATAGAGTTTCTATTGTTGTTGCATTGTCTTTATGATGTTATTGTATGACTTTGGCATTGTCTTTATGATGTTATTATATATTGTATTAACATAGTGCATGATATAAACTCTAATTAACATAGTACATGTGAATTAACATAGAAAATGACATAAACTCTAATTAATAATTAACATTGTTAATGACACAGGCATTATTTTCTCATTGCCCATCTTATATCTTTACATAACTTTTTGCACTTCTTTGCAACTCTATTAAAAGTAGATGAAGTATATCGATTAGCACTCTGACGTGAAAAATCAGCTCTAAGGTTGTAACTTTTTTCTTTTTTGCTTGTGGCTGTACCTATCAAAATACAACACAAGCAATGACCAACTAATCAAGGCAAATAGAATATCATGTAGTACCTTTAAAAAAATTCAACATATACAATGTTCTAACTCAATTAAATACAGCTTATACAGTGTGATTACTCCAATAAATTACTTTACCTGCACTAGGCGCTGGATCATTGCCGCGATCTTCATCATATTGACCATTTGAATAATCATCGCCATCCTCATCCTCATCATTATCCTCATCTGGATGGTCAACTTGGTAGTCATCAGCCTTATCATCAACTGCCTTATTACTCTCCTGAATTAGACTCATCGATATACGTCATGGGTAGGGGTGGAAATAGGCCAGGCGGCATGCCAGGGGCCTACAGCCTGGCCTGTGTTTGGCCTGACCTAGCCTGGCCTGATAAGAAATAGGCCCAGGCTCAGGCTATTAAAAAAGCCTATATTCTTTAAAAGGCCAGGCCTAGGCTTTTAAAATAGCCTGTTGGGCCTGTCAGGCCGGCCTGAGCCTGCAAATATATATAGAGAATTTTATTATACTAGTAAAAATGCTATTAGAAGGACTTGAACTTGGGTCTTCTATGTTATAATAATACCTTTATCCACTCAGCCATTTGTCTCTTTAATTATGTATGTGTATTTTGTATCAATATTATTCATAAATTTATTATTTTATATTTTATAATTTTAAAAATTAAATTATATCTTAAATTTAATTATTATTAAAAAAAATAGGCCTATTGACAAGCTTCAGGCCAGGCCAGATTTAACAACAGGCCAGGCTCAGTACTCATTAAAAAGCCTATACCAGGCTACAGGCCAGGCTAAGGCCAATATATTCTATTACAGGCCTGGCCTGTTAAGAGTAAAGCCTGGCCTGACCTGGCCTGTTTTCACCCCTAGTCATGGGTTCCCGCTCTGTCTGATCCCTCCCATGGCATCATCACTCTTACTGAACTCAACAGATTGTCTACCTCTAGAATGTGATGAGGAAGTGCGATGCCAAGTTCTCAAGTCCAAGAACCTCTTACCTGAAGCAATACCACTCGGATGCGCCCTCTGTTCGATGGGAATTCAACGTAATTACTTGAATGTGAATGATCTGGCATCGGAGCCATGAATCCAAACAGTTGGCTAAATTATGCTTGATCCCCTGATTCAAACGGTAGAACATCCCAATACTGTTGGTGCAATGAAACTGGTGATGTAAAATAATCCGAGAGCTGCATGTGATGAATATATGATTGAGGCTCTTGTTGTGCTTATGGCTATGAAATTGAGGGTGACAGTGGCAGCAGTGATGGAGGCGGCTGTGGTTGCTGCTAATGTATAATATAAAAATAAAATAAAAATTACTCATTATAAAAAAATTATATATAATTATTTAATTATGACCGACCAACTAGTTCAACCAGTCACCAAATGATTAAATTAGTAATCTATTAATCTAATACTCTAATCGGGTGGATTGTCAATTCGGTTATGATAACTATGCATCTCAGTATATTTGAGCGTGTTTAAAAAAATGGGTAAAGTATAATTTTTATTCCTGAAGTTTGGCAAAAGTTTTAAAAATATCCCTAAGTTTTATTTTGTTTCAATTTAATTTCAGAAGTTTTTTATTTGCATCAAATATATCATCGACGGCATCAAAAAATTTAAGACCAATCTAACAATAATGCATGAAAATTATGCTTAATTTGCTTGTGTTGAGAGTTGTTCTTATGAAATTGTTGTTGAATTGGTCTTAAATTTTTTGAAAAATTAGCCATTTGGGGTAAATTTGATGCAAATCGAAAATTTTTGAGATAAAATTTAAACAAAATAAAATTTAAGAGTATTTTTAAAAACTTTTGTCAAACTTTAAATACAAAAAATATAGTTTACCCAAAAAATTATATTATTTTTTAAAAATATTTTAGTATAATTTACAAACTCTTTTAAATAAATGTAAAATTACTAAAATAATATATCTTTTAAAAAAAATTACATTTTTATCCTTTTAAAAAAAATGTTTTTCTTTAATAAAAAGTTATTTTTATATTATCGTATTCAAATATAATTATAAATAAAAAATATTTGTATATAAAATATTTAAATGTTAAATTATTTTATTGTTTAAAATATTTTTTAAAAATATATCACGAAGTTTATCCAGACTCAGAAATGAAACCAGACAGAAAGCATTGACAAATCACAATTGAAAGAGATTCGCTATCACTGACAAAACATCATCCTCAAAATTTTCTGAATTGAAATTAGCTACAAATTAATTTGTAAATTAAAATGTTCAGATCGAAAACCCCAAAAAAGGAGTGGGACCAAAATTAAATGAGAGAGAGAATGCAATGAAAGGTGAGATCTTCCACTAGATACCATCCAGTTTTTCTCCACTGGAGAGGATCCACTCCCGATATCCTCCATTACTTTTCTCGGAGGTGTAAAATCCAGTCTATTAGTAAAAGAAATCATGCTGGGATAATGAGTTGAAAAGGATAAACATATCCTGCGATATTGATTAAAAATTTTAAATTAATTTTATATGGACTAAAATCTTCATAAAATATAATTAAAAAATAAAAAAAGTAGAATTTGAATTAAAAATAATAATATTTTTTTTTTGAAACAAAAGAAGCTCAACACAATATAGTGGAGCATAAATAACACGAAAATAAAAAAGTCTATCTACACAAGTGTTATCCGAACTATTGGTATCCCCAGTATTACCATCAACACCCATAAGGATCACTGGAGATCCATTCTTGGTAGTTCAAAACCATTCTGCTTTGTATTTCCTCAACACATGCTTCCTTATTGTTAAATATCCTATCGTTCTGCTCCCACCAGACGTTCCAGATCACTGCAAAGAACCCAATCAGCCATTTCCTCTGTTATTGTTTTCTAGTGTGCATTCCAATCCAACTTTCAAATAGCCCTTTCATGGTACCAGGAACAGCCCAATCTGTACAAAAATACCTCAACCAAGTGCACCATATCTGCCATGTAACCTCACATAGGAGAAACAGATGCTGCACAGATTCTATCTCCTTTTTACACAGAACACAAACATTATCACTATTAGAAAGAACACCCAACCTGCTCAACCGCTATTTGGTATTAACCCTACCAACTAGCACAAACCATCCAAATAGCTCCACTCTCGGAGGCACCACGCTTCTCCAAATTGCACTGGTGAAACTATAACTTGTGATCTCATCCGTCAGAGTTTTCGATTCGATTACCTGTAAGAAAAAACTAGTAGAAAAGACACCTTTCTTATCAAACTTCCACACAACATTATCCTCCCGATCCGTTGACAGCTTAATTGGCCTTAACCTATCATGAAGTTGATGGACTAGTTCCAGTTCCCATTGGAACAACTCCCTCCTCCAATGAAAATTCCAAATCCACTCTAACCTATCCCAAAATCCACAATCTCGTATCACCCCACCTTGTTGGTTTGAGATGGAGAAGAGTCTTGGAAAACTCGCTTTCAAAGGACCGCCTTGAACCCAATTATCTTCCCAAAATAGGGTTCTGCTTCCATTCCCTACCTCCATTGCCAGGCCGCTAACCATTTTTTTGTCTTACTCGATGTTCTTTTATATTCAATTGGCATATGTCTTTCCAGAGCCCTCCATTTTCTGAGAAGGGATGGTAAGCTAGCATCACATTCGGGTTCAAATTGTAACATGAACAAACAATTTTCTTCCACAATGGGTAATCCTCCTTTGAGAAATGCCACCACCATTTAAACAGGAGCCTTGTGTTTCTAAGCACTGCATCCCCAACACCCAAGCCCCCAACCTTTTTTGGTGCCTGAACCAGCTCCCACTTAACGAGGGGTATACCATAAGTTCCATCCTCTTTACACCACAAAAATTGCCTCTGTAGTGCAATCAGCTTATCAGCAACTGCCTTCGGCATCTTGTACAGACTAAGGTAGTACATTGGCAGGCTATTCAACACTGATTTAATTAGGACAAGCTTACCTGCCTTGTTGAGTACCTTTGCTTTCCATAAGCTAAGCTTCGCTTCCACCTTATCGATGATCGATTTCCAAGTCTTCACCAGGCGCGGGTTTGCTCCTAGAGAAATCCCAAGGTACCTCACAGGTAAGACAACTTGCTTGCATCCCAGGAGGCCACATGCCTGATCAACCCATCCTTGCTCACAATTTACCGAGATTAGATTTGACTTATCAAAGTTGATGCTCAAACCAGACATCAGCTCAAAGCACCTCAACAGCCTCTTATAATTCAGAATGGTTTCTGTCTCTGGAGGACAGAAGAAAATGGTATCATCTACGAACTGAAGATGTGACAATTCGATATGATCTCCCCCGACCAGTAGCAGGGCAATGCGTCCGTTCCTGACTGCTTCCCCCAACATCCGATGTAAAACATCAACCACAAGCACAAACTGAAGCGGCGAGAGAGGATCCCCTTACCTTAGGCCCCTCTCCATATTGAACGGCTTGGATGGGGACCCGTTAACGAGTACTGACATAGTGGCTGTGCTGACACACTCCCTTACCCAATTCTTCCATCTTTGGCCAAAACCCATCTTCTGTAGCACAATATCAACAAAGCTCCATCTGACTTTATCATAAGCTTTCTGAAAATCCAGCTTGATTATAGCCACTTTCTTTTGCCGCGTCTTGAGCCAATGAACCGTCTCGCAGGCTATGAGCGCACCGTCATGAATTTTCCTGCCTTTGACGAACGCAGTCTGAGTTTCTCCTACCAGTCCCGGCATAACTGAGCTCATCCTTCTTACCAAGACCTTCGAAATCACCTTATACACACACCCCACCATACTAATTGGCCGAAAGTCCTTAATCTCCTTAGCACCCACAAATTTTGGGGCTAGTGTCACCCATGTTACATTCACATCCATTGGTAGCTTGGCACTTTGGAAGAATCCCATCACTGCTGCAGTGAAATCCTGCCCAATGTCCTCCCAGCACCGTTTGATAAAGTTCAAATTGTACCCATCACTACCAGGCGCCTTATATGAGGCACAGTCCCACACTGCCTCCCTGATCTCCTCCACCGTCGGCAAGGCCTCCAATGCCTCATCCTCTTCTATATCAATCTGCTTTACCAACCCATCCCTAACACCAATCCTCGGAGCATAGTCCTGCCTATCCAGATCCTTGTAGAAGCCCCTAATTGCAATCTTTATTCTTGCCTAATTTCGCACTAGCCTTCCATGAATCATCAATGCATCAATTCTGTTACTCCGTCTTCTAGCTGAGGCAATGTTATGAAAATACCTGGTATTCTTATCCATGTTTGCAGCATGTTTGGATCGAGATATCTGCTTCCAGTAGATTTCCTTCCTAATGTACCACTTTTCACAGCAGCTTACCAACGCCTTCCTTCTAGCCTCCGTCATACCATCATAGACCCCATCACTAACCAGCGCATCAAGCTTCTTGATTTCATCCTCAAACCTCATTAGTCTCTTATCCATTTCACTAAAGTGATCCTTGTGCCATTTCCGCAATGGTGCAGTCAACGCCTTCAGTTTACATGTGAACGGAACATCGCCCAAGCTCCTCCATTCAGTTTTTACCATCCGCATAAAACCTTCGTGCGTAAACCAGGAATCCAAACTTCTGAAAGGACGAGGGCCCCCTCTTATCGTTGCATCTTCCACAATCAAAGGGCAGTGATCTGACAACCCTCTTGGGCTACCCTTAAGACGAATATTAGGAAACTTCTCAGCCTATTCTATGTTGATTAGAACCCTATCAATCCGACTACATGATCGACCCCTGAACCAAGTGAACTTGCTATCTGAGAGCGGTAGATCTATCAACTACATGTCCTGCACCCAATCCTTAAATTCTTCTGCTGTTGCCGGCAAACTATCCACCCCTTTGCGATCTTCTACTTGCAGAATCTCATTAAAGTCCCCTAACAAGCAAAAAAGAACCTGGCACAGACCCACAATATAGCTCAGTTCTTCCCATACCACGCGCTTCTCCTCCCTGCCATGCGCCCCATACACCAAGCAGAAGGCACAATTAAAATTCATCGGTGCTAACACTCCTTCAATGCACAACCACCTCTCCCCTTTATAACAGTACCGTTTTTGAAAAAACAAGTCATCCCACATTAGCAATAAACCCCCGGCCGCTCCTACAGACTCCACAAACTCCCAACCAACAGCACTATTGCCCCAAATTATTGTAACATCATATTTAGTAATCACTTCCCTCTTCGTTTCAAGCAAACCTAACATACTAAAATTATAATGCTTCTTCAAAGACTTCACCATACTCACCTTCCCATCGCCCCTCAATCCCCTAATATTCCAACAACTCATAATCATTGAGTCAAATTTTTGCTTACCTTACTCTTATTCTTTGGACGACAGCTTCTCACCTTCTCTTTTTATTTCGCCAACTTTCTCTTCACTGCTATTTCTTCATTCTGGGCCTGCAATATACTCATAATATCCTCTTCTTCATCGCATAAAACAGCACCCGACTCCACTGCCAGCGCCCAAGTTTCTTCATTTTCCTTCAGCTGTTCCTCCTTCGATAGCCTGGCCTCTTCACCCTCTGACTGGCGCGGCTTCTCTGTTTCTGGTGCAGCTCCTATTCTCAAAGTTTCCCCGCCATTATCCATACCGTGGCAGCATGTAGCCACTTCTAGGTGTCCACCCACAGGTCCCCCCTTCCGTCTTCCCTGTTCCTGGTTCCCTGTGCCAGATTCAGAGGCCCAACCGGCCTCTTTCTCCCCTTCCCCGGCCATTGACGTCGACACCACAGCGACACCGCAGATGGTTCGCCCAGCCACCCTCACCTCCTCACTATCCTTGGCAACCACCCCAGCCGTGTTCAGCGCATCACCCTTCGGAGCCGCTATTGCATCTCGGGCTCCAGCCTCTGCCAGCCGCCGTGCATTTGGTCTCGCCCTCCCTGTTTCAGCCTCAGAGCCATCAAGAGCACCGTCACGCATAGCCGCACCCGTCATCCTCTTAGGATTCACGAGACAACCTCGCTTTGCTCCAGATCGCCCCGCATCCTCAAGGGAGTGGATCCCTTCAACCCGGCCAACCAACCTTAGGCCCAAGTTAGGCCCAGCATGCACCACACTCCCATGAAGCCAGCATTCATTATTCCACGGCCTGTTTTCTTTTTGTTTCGGGGTTGGGCCACCTTGTCTCAAGCCCAAGTGACAATCCTCCAAGTCACATAACACACGAGGGTGTTATAAGGGGTGGCCCTCATGATAAAGATCCCATGGCCTATGACTCCCTTGAAGTACCGCTCCGTCCCTGGTCATATAGTCCTATGTAACCGTTTTTTCAGAGTCCGTCGCTACCCCCCCACCAAATCCCTGAGATTCTGCCTCTCCATTATCTTGTGTACAACTAACTGAATCTGTTACATTTCTATCTCCTTTGAATTTTGAAAAATCAATGGTAGCATAATTCAATAATACCTCTGGAATTACTATTCTGTCCTTCCCAGCTCTACCACCTTTGCCTCCATGGCAATCGGGTCAGCTGGCGGATCGTGTTGCACCGCCATCTTCATCTGGCTATTGTCCCCCTGCCCAGAAATTTTGATCGCCGCACAGATTGTATGGCTCCCCACCGAGCTCTCTGCTCCACAAGCCTCCAACTCCGTCTCCGTCACAAAAACTTCAAATCCAGCACTCCCGACAGTAATATGAACCCATTCTCTAATGGTGTCAAACACACCTGTATCAACTTGAACCCTCCCTACCCTGAAGGATGCACCTGCTGCTGCCGGTACAGCACACCGAATCACATCACCCCACTGCCCACCGATCGTCTTAAACGTCTCCGGCGACCAGGCATGTAACGGCACACCGCAGCACTGTAACCAGACTCTTCGAGACTCACACCGATCCGCCTCTTCCCACCTCCGAATCCTATGAAAAAATTGCAACAGTGTATTCATCTTGTAGGTAAGAGCCTCATCTGCCTGCTTCACCGTATGAAAAATCAGTAGGACTTTTGATGCCCCGATCTCTCTAACGTCCATTATCTGAGCATACTTTTGCACACTATGCTCTTCAAAGACCGCATGTTCGGAGGCGTGAAAGTTCTCCCTACTAAACTCCTCTCCAGCCACTCCATATTCTCAGCCACTATGGGCACATTAATCCTCTTCGTACACCTACTCTCCTGTTGCATTGCCCGTGGTCCCCTCCCCTTCATGTCCTCCACAGCATGAGCGGTAACCACTTCTTTTCCATGATGTCTTTCCTCCGAGTCTCCCTCACGATGCCGTCTCGAGGCCCATGGACCTGCCGTTCCTTCACCTGCGGTTGTCTCCTAAACTTTGCTTCTCCCACCGAGAGAACTTTACCGCGTAACCTCTAGTGATTCATCTCTGCGATAACTTTGAGAGCACCCCCTTTCGTTGTGTATCGGACAAAGACAAACAGATAGACCATTTCCAATTTGCATTTCTGGCATAGATAGATGCCATTAATTCTTCCCGTCCATCCAAACAAGTGATACAATTCTCTCCTTGAGATATTCTCTGGTAGATTATCTACAAACACAGAAAAAGACGCATTTTTCAAGCGTTGATATTCTTCTCTGTTCCAGACTCTCGGATCCTTTGGATGTCCACCCCGTCGCTGCATGCTTAGTCCGAAAGATTTACCCTTCCTTTGAATATTATTAACTCTATTACATTCTGCAAAAATGTTAAAAATTTGAAAAATTATAAAAAATGTTTAAAAGATGTATATGATTATTAAAAAAAAGATGACAAAACATGTAAGTTTTCCAAACTTCATGATCATCTTCAATGTAGGTTTAGTTGTTAAGAAAAAAAATATATTATTTTATTTAAAAATTTAGTCTATATAAAGTCATATACTTTGTTATGTGTGTTCTATCGAATGAAATAGATATATTTTGAAATGTTAAAATTTTTCTCATTATTATAAGTGTTGGTGAATTTGAAAGATTAAAAATATGATTGTATTATTTATATGAGTGAGTGATTCTAAGACAATTAATTATGGATGCTAATTTAGGAGTGAAAAAAGGTCAGGTAGCATGTTAACACGCTCAGGTTCTTATAAAAACTTTTAATATGTTAATAGGACAAGTCCAAACTCACTAATTAGCCTTATTGACCTGTCAGACCTGTTAACACGTAATTACATATATAAATAATTTTTTTATTATTAACAAAATTATGAAATATTTTAAATTTATTATATTTAATTATAAATATTTTTCTATATTTTAAATAATTTAAAAATTTAAAAATTCTTATAAATATTAAATATGACATTTATGTATAAATATTTTTATTAAAAATAATTTTTTTAAGTAATATTTTTATTTTTGTAAAAAAAAGTTATCAAACTTTTTAACAAATTTTAGATTAGGCTAGATTAAATAACAGGTCAAGTTTAATACTTAAAAAAAGTCTATATCAGACTGCAGGCCGCCAATTAACTATATGCGAACTTCTAATTAGACAGTGTCACCGATCTTTACCCAAACTAGAATGAGACCCGCACGATACGCGGAGCAATAAATTAATGATAATATATAATAAATATTAAAAATTATTATATTTTGTAGAATTAAATATGTGTAAACTAAAGCTAAATTTAAAAGGTGTTTTATTTAAAATAATTTGTAGTACAAAAGATTTAGATATTGGAGTTATACAAAATGACATTTTTATTTGGTGGTTTGATTTTTGTATTTGTTTTAGTTGATGGACTTAGTCTTCTTATGTGGTGCTCATCCTCCTTTTTTTTTATTGGTTGTTGTTAGAGTTGTTGCTTTCTTCTTTCTGTCGTAGGTTCTTGTGAAAGCATGTTCTTTATGAATTGTTGAGTTGTATGCACTTTTTATTGTGTTGTTTATTCCATATTTACATGTATGTTCTTCTTCCGAAGATGTGTTTTGAATTTGTATGATTTTCTTTATTTTTAATCTCTTGATGTGTATGTGATCTTCGCCTGATAATATTAGTATTGGCGAAGTTGGTTTCTATAATCAATGAATAATTTAAATTAGAAATAAAAATGATGTCTTAAATAAGTAATTTTTTTTTAGTATTACCTGTTTTATTTGTTATAATGGGCGTTGAGGTTCAGTGTTTTTTGTTGGAACAAATGTTTTGGTAACAATGTATTGTTAAGAAACTTCTTTGAGATTAAAATAATTTACTTTGACTTCAAATACAAGTGTAAGATTGCATAATTTTTTTAATTGGGATGATGCTCCAATGTCATTACTTTTCTGGAGTGTCATTAGATTTAAAACAGTTGTACCTAATAATTTTTTTCTTTGCTAACAAATAATACAAAAGTTATTGTAGCACTTTGATCTAAAACCTTTAATTGATTTTTGAACCTAAAATAAGTATTGGATTAGTAACTAATAATTTGATAGATGGGATTATGAAAAGTATATAGAGTTACCTTATTGTTGAATATTGTGGTGTTTGATTACATATGCCACAAATATAGTTGTCTTCTTTTTTATATGTTTTCTTCTGACACTTTTTACATTCAACATAGTTCCATCCAAATATGTCATCAATTTCGTTTATAGTTACTAAAATTGTGAAGATTTTTTTCTATTCTAATATTCAATTTATGTTATCATTAGGTATATGATATTTGAGTAACTATAAATGTATGATGCATGTTGTGAGTTTTTTTGTCATACCTAATTATCAGATTCTCATTGTATGACCATTAGATCTTGGATAGTTATTCGATTTCTAATCATTCTGCTTTGAAAATTTATCTTGGCATTGTCTTGACTTGGTATCTCCATTATTGTCTTCAAATTTTTTTATGACTTTTTCTTCTTATAACAAATGTTTGAATTTGTTCATCATATTTTTCTTTATAATTACATGAAGAGGTGTTTCCTGTAGTGTTGGTAAATCATAGTTAATAACTAATTAAAAAAATTAATTACATTTTTTTTAATTTATTAGAAAAGGAACAATGAATAACATATTGAAAGAAGTATAAGTTTAACATATTAAAATACAATTATATATAAAGTATTATAAAATAATATAAAAAGTATAAAAAGCAAAAATAAGTAAAGTATTTTTTGTAAATCAATTTAAAAATACAATAATATGTTTATTTTGTATCTTTTCATCTAATATAATCATTTCTAAGTAAAAGGCTTCTCTTCATTTGTGGGTGTTAATATTTTTCATAGACGAATCACGCGAACTTTGATAAACTAATTATCTGTTTATTTGGTGATATTGTCTAAAGAATGATATTCCATTGAGTAAGTTTGAGATGTTGTGTAGTTCAAAAATAATTTTTTTGTGCTAAATTTGATGTTATTTAAAGGAATAGTGATAAGAGACTTATATAAGTAGTTTAAATAGTATGAAATTTGAATATTTGTAACATAAAATTTATTATGATTAATAATATTATTATGACATTTATAATATAAATGTTTATTATATTTAACGAGTTATTTATAGAAATTAATAAATTAATTATTGGGATTATAATATTATTTATAACGGTAAAATATAATAAATATAGGAATAAAAATTTAATATTTCTGTAGATTATAAATTTGGTTACAAATTTTTATATATTTATTTTTTTTATTGATTTAAAAATAATAGATATTTTGACAAAAATTAAGTGATTAATTCTAAAATTTTACTAAATAAATAATATTATTGACATATTATTAATAAAAAAAATATCTTAAAAGTAACGTGGGTATACACGACCTAACTCTTGAAAGTCTATGATCTAAATTTAGATAAGCAGAGGAGATGAGACTTGCGATATTTTCCATGTAATGATCCATAATCTAAGTTCATCATTCCGCTTCTATCTTTTAAATATTAGATTTTATTATAAACATGTAAAATGCTTTGTCAACATTCATATACAAACATGGATATAATCTGACAATGAATTCACATTACTCGGTGACGTGTACCCTATTATACTCGGAAATAAAATTATAGCTGAAACCGAGTTTAAGGCCCGAAAACGAATAAAGAAGAACAGAAAGCCTTTTAGTCATCCTTATCTCATAACCGTTATCCACAACAACAGAACCCACTACTCAAACTGAATCTCGCCTATACACAAGTCAAAGATACTTGATAACGGCACTTACCAGATACATCGGAACAAACAAGACTCTTATTAACACACCACTCACCTATAAAACCAGGTTACGTAACCCATGAAGGCTCAGGTTACAAGCTCACTCTAATTTATTTCTGTTGCTTTCATATTATTCACATTTTTACTTGAGTGTCGGAGTGCTGGTGCTCCCGCCGCCGTGTTTCATTGCGCCGAGGTTCAGTTACAGCGTTACCTCTCTGGACGACGTATATCTCCGGCCAGAAATTAAGCAGCTCTCTGACGTCGCACACCTCGGCCTCCAGGACGGAACACTCGGGAACACGGGAAGAGATAAATAAAGTACATAAGAAGAGTAGAATACTAAAAGGAAGAGAGTTTTGATCAGTAAATAACTATGTTTGGGATGTGAGAAATGAGAGGCCAATGCTCTCCCGTCTCCTCTTCACACAGAGGAGCAAGCAGAGGACAATCCATGATGATGAGAGAACACAAGAAATTTGGAAGACCCTCTGCAGGTAGAGATTGTAGCATGTTACAACCACTAATCTGCAGAAGTTTGAGGGATTCAAGGTGCTGAAGACCACTATGATTGAGAGTTGTGAGGTTCACAAGTCCACTGATGTGAAGAGAATTCAAGCAAGCTGGAAGCACCCCTTCATCTGGAAATGACTCTAAACCAATCAGTTCCCCTTCAATCCTGAACAATTCAAGACATGTCAATTCATGAAGACCCCATTCTGCTTGGGGTGACAGGTTTGGACAGTTGCTAATTGAAATGCATCGAAGGATAGGAGTAGGTGGTAACCCTCCTTCCGGGAAAGACATCAAGTTTGGGCAATCTTTTATCAATATGCTTTCAAGAGAGGGCAGTTCCCAGTCTGCCAGCCTCTGAAGAGATTGGAGATTGAGACAGTCTTGGATGTGAAGATTACGGAGAGCCGGGAAGGAATACAGTGGGAAAAGAACCAGATTGTCGCAGCTCCCTTCCAAGTGCAACTGCTCCATTGCTTGGTAACTGTGTGGAGCTTGTTGTGGTGGAAGAAACTCTAAATTCCTAGAGTTGCATATGTGAAGTGACTTTAACCGTGTAAGAAGACCAAGTGCAGGAAAAGATTGAAGCAAGGGACAGTCGCATATGCTCACCCTTCTTAGAGCTCCCGTCTCTAGCATCATTTCCTCCGGCAAGATCATCAATGCATCGCAATCAGTTAGCTCTAGTTCTCTCAATCTTGGGACTCCTGGAAATGAATTGGCAAGATTATGGCATCCAGAGATGACAAGTTTTTTTAGAGAACCCAAATGTCGGGGCAAGTTTCCGGTCAATAATGGACATCTCTTTATGTGAAGCTCTTTAAGGGAAGGGAATTCTTCAAACTCAGTTGGCAACCACTCTCCCCAGATAAGCATGTCCTCAAAAGTCAACATTTCAAGGGCTCTAAAAGGTGAATCTATATTTCCATAGAACTCAGGACCAACTCTTCTTAGGCTTCTCATGTTTGCTATGAGTAGAGTCTTGAGAGAGGATAATTGCCCAAGTGGTGGCAAATTCGAGCAGTTGATGCAACCAGTTAGATTTATAGACACCGTGTTAGAGAACAAAGGATTTCCCAACCAACCTGGAAATGCTCGGCCACCATAGTTTTCAATATTCAGCCTTTTCAAGTTTCCATGTGGCTGAAGATTTTCAAGAACAGCTGCTTCAATGTGTAAGTCATGCATAGTATTTGTCCATTTCAATACTAACTCATCAAGAAATTTCTTACCTATCAAGTTGGCACCGAATGCATCTGTGGCATCAGCAATGTTCTGCAAGTTCACAATAGAAAGTGAACCATGAAGTTGCAATAGAGCCCCCAACTCGCTAATGCTTGATCCTGTGTTTCTGTTGACAACAAAGACAGCAAGGTTTTGAAGAAGCTTCAATTTGCCAAATTGCGGGGGCATCTCTGTCAAAGGGACACCGATGATATCAAGATGGTGCAAGTAAATCAAATTCACCAGACTTTCAGGCAAACTAGTGAGATGAACACAATTTGAAAGCAACAATATTTGCAGATTGTACAAAAGCCCTATGGATTCCGGTAATTGCTGAATATTTGTGTGAGAAAGATTCAAATAACGCAAGTGCTTCAAGTTTCCAATTGTATCAGGCAGTGTAATGAGTGAGTAACCTGACAAAGAAAGCACCCGAGCACAAACGAATCTTGGTATCAAGCTACCGAAAACTACATCAGCTGATAAACCAAACTGCCTTGAGTTTGAGAGCTTAAATGGTATGAAGGTTCTCAACTGTGAATGATCATAGAAAGCATCAAATTTGTCTGGTGCATCAAGCTTATCTTGCAAGAAGGAGAGATGGCGAACTTTCTCCGAAATTCGTCCAGCATTATCATCCTCAAAAAGATGAAAAAATTCGCCCCCAACATATTGTGCTAAGTCGCTTATGAGGTCATGCATGATAATGAACGAATCATTACTTGTTGATCGTTGTAGCAATGACCTCGACAAAAGCTCACACAGGTATTCCTCACCTACCCTCTGCATTGTTTTAGCCTTTGATGGTTGTAGAAGACCCTCAGCCATCCATAAATGGATCAAGTTCAACTTCTTAATTTCATATCCCTTGGGAAATATGGAGCAGTAGGCAAAGCAGGCCTTCAAATGTGAAGGAAGAAGTTGATAGCTTAATCTTAATGCAGCCAAGATGTTGCTCTTATTAGCCGGCAAATCCCACATCTTACTTTGCAGTATGTTATTCCATTCTTCAGCTTCTGTCACTGAATGTAAAACACTCCCAAGCACTTTTGCAGCTAAAGGAAGACCCTTGCACTTTTTCACTATCCTGTGACCAATCTCCGACAAAGTTGGCTCCGGATTTCTGTTCCCAAATGCATAATGAGCAAAGATGTTCCAACAATCATCATCCGGTAGATGTGAAAGGAAATAAACAGCAGCACGCATAGTGATTGCCACATTTTCATTGCGGGTGGTGACTAGAATAACACTTCCAATAGCAGCATCCATAAAGGCCATCTTGAAGAGTTCCCAGTCAAAGAAACTCTCAGCCCAAAAATCATCTAAAACCAACAAGAACTTCTTTCCACTCAACAAAGATGCTACTTGGTCTTGAAGTCTGTCCAAGCTTGTACTCCCAACACTAGAACCCGTCAATGACTCATAAACCTTGGTGGTTAAGTAGAGAACATCAGAACCCTCAGAGACATAAACCCAAGACCGTATATGGAACTTTCGCGATACATGTTCATCGCTGAACAAAACCTGAGACAGAGTAGTTTTGCCAACCCCTGCCATCCCAACAATTGCCACAACAATTGGTTCAACTTCCTCATTCATGGTTCCAAGCATACCTTGTATGATTGTTTCTTTTACACTGTCCCTGCCATAAACCCTAGCCCAATTCACCCTTCTAGTAGTAGGCACATTAGGTAGCAGTGGGAACAGATTCTGTGGGACTTCCCTAAGGCCCAAACGGTTTTGATAGTCTCTCAAAACACGAAGCCTGAGATTTATTTTCTCAAGGCTACGATTCAGCGACTTAGCGAAAGGAGAAACAGAATCAAAGTAGTCTATTACAGTGTCCAATGTAGTGTGTGACTGAGACCTCACCTTGTATTCCAAAATCTGAGTGTCAAGCTTATCAAGAAGATCCTCGGCAGAGTAGAGAGCTTCTCGAAGCTCGTTGAGCCATATCTTGACGTATGGGTTGACGATCTGCTTCTCCTCTGCATCCACGAGGACAGAGTTCACTGAGAGTAACTGCAGCTTCAAATCCTCGGCAGCTTCGTAGGTCTTGTTGCGAAAGAAGGACAGAAGCTGAGGAGAAGCTAACCTGTCAATCAAGACTTGCAGGGAGGCAGAGAGCAAAGCACTTGCCACATCGACCACCATTGCTGCTCTCACAAGATTCAATCAAGAAACTAGAAATGAAGTATGTATTGCTGTGATTTACTTGGACGTGTGTTGAATCTTGAATCTAAGCAAGTTGACTTCAGCTACTTGTGTTGACTTGGAAGCTAGAGTTGAGAAGAAGAATGAGCTAGGCAGTTGCAGCAATAATAAGTAATAACTGTCTATTACTCTATTGTTTGGTTTTTTGGGGCCTTGCTTGCATTCTTTGGAGCTGTAATTGAACCAAATATTAACTCTCTCTTTTTATTTTCTTTTTGGATAAGTTTTACTTACTGGACCTGGACAGGATCTATTTAGATCCATTTAGAATGTTTCGAATCTAATACCCAAAAAAAAAAAAAATTCAAATCTAGCATTGTACATGTATCAACTCATTAGTTAGCAACAAATTTTTAAATGAATACGAATTAGTCATTAATCTGTCAGGTTAAAAAATATCATAAACTAAAAAAGTCATTAAATTTTTTTAGCCAAAAATTTACTCTAATTTTTAAATATCTTATCTCAATCTTACTATTTAGATGGTCAATAAGTAGAAATAATGTTATATGATAGTCGTGTTATAATATTAAGAGTAACGTTAGAGGATTATTAAAATTTGTTATTTTTAATTATTAATTAATTATCAATATTTAAAAATATAAAATAAAATATGTTGTTAAACTATTATACTAAAGAACTAAATTAAAAAATTTAAATTGATCTAATAACTAAATAAGAACAAAAAATAATAAATTATAATGGCTCGTACTATTTCTCTAATATTAATTGTAATAACTGATAACGAGGAAAATGAAACTAGGAACAAAATAATGCAGCATGTTGTTGTGCCCCAATAGGCCTATACGTTAGTTATTAATTGATGTGGCATTATATTGTGCAGGTGATCTTGGTCAAACATATAATTTAAGTAAAATTTTAGTGTTAATTTTTATAAAATATAAATAGATAGATAAATAAATTTTTAAAAAATAAAAAAATTATTTATTATTATTCAATAAAACATAAAAATAATAATTAAATAAATATATATTAAAAATATCATAATAATAATTATTATAAAAAATTTTAGTTATAAATATTTAAATTTTATAATTTATATATATTAAGATTCTTATTACTATATTACTTAATTTATTTATACATAGTTCTTGTGTTTTTTATTTTTAATTTCTCATATTAATTATTAAAAAAAATTAAACAAATTTAAATTTGATACATATTCTTATTAAGTATATTTAAATATATCTAATTATAAAGTTAATTTATAATTTTATTTATATTTTTTATATTTTTATTCTCATTTATTCGTTTTTTTATTTGTGAATCAAAAAACATCGCAATATCAACTAAACAAATGTTAAAAAAGAAACAAATTTAGTCGAAGACCAGCTGCTGCTGCTAGCGGGAGTTCCTCTACGAACTTTTTCCTTTTTTCATGGACAGGGTATCACTTTTTCAAGTAACGCAATTTTTTATTTGGTAAAAAAATATAAAAAAATTAATGTTTTTTAAATAAATAAATTTAAATTTTTAAAATAATAAATTAAATTTTAAGTTATATTATATTTTAATTGAATAATTATATAAAATAATATATAAATTGTTAAATAAATAAATATTTTACAAAATATTTTTAATATAAATAATTTATTTCTCAGCGCGCATCACATCGTGGGAGTCTCGTTCTAGTTTTATTAAAATCGTGATTTTTCCAATTTCAAAATGTCTTTTTACTCTAAAGAGATCATTAACAAAAATGTCATTTATAAACATATGACTTGTGCCAGCAGTTAATGAAGCTTTAAGGCTTATAAAAACTTACATGGTCTGAAATCTGAATGACAAGTAAGTAAAACTCTCTCTTGATCCCAAGCGACACAATAGAGTATATATAATATAATATAAGATTCAACTCAACCTTAGCTTATTGCATTACATTGCATCCCATTATTCTATTCTATTCATACAACTGTTCTTCTTGTCTGAACCGTTTTATCCTGTCTTCGAAGAAAACGATGTATGACAATGATTTCCTTGGAAGGCTCTCCTCGTACACATTGTTTCGTTAGTTTACCTCTAATTAATCTGGATATTCCTCCCAAATCCCAATGTCAATAAGCTATTAACCAACATTTTATTCCTCCTAATTAATATGCCATTTACCAACATTTAGTTACTAAACTGTCTAAACATATATATGTGGCTATATATTATTATAAATAAACCCGTATTAAGAACTGTGGTGTTAAATTTATGAGAGGTGTATGTTAGAGAGTTTGAGAAAATGGGAATTTTGGGTTCCCCTAGTTTTGTAACATTAGCCTTGGCTTTGTGTTTGCTTCTGAATGTCGCAGCGTTGTGTAGTAGTGGAGGTGTAACCAGCAGTTATGTTAGAAAAGTGGAGAAGACTCTGGATATGCCACTAGATAGTGATGTCTTTGCTGTGCCTCCTGGTTATAATGCTCCACAGCAAGTACTTTTCTTTCATCCTTTTATTTTAGTCAATTAGATATATAATCATTTATGGATTTTTATTTAGAGTTTAATTTTGATATACTAATAGTGTAAAACTACTTTATATTAATAATACATTAAAATTAAATTTTTAAAATTTTTAAGATAAATGATTTTATGATATGTTATACCAATTTCTATCATTAAAATGTTTAAAGTTTGATACAAACGAATTTTAGCATAAGACAAAAATAAACATATGCATAATCATTCACGCTTTAAATATAAAGGTTCATATAACACAAGGTGACCTTAATGGGAAAGCAACGATAGTGTCATGGGTGACAATGGATGAACCAGGGTCCAATGAAGTGCGTTATTGGAGTGAAAACAGCAAGCAAAAGAAGCTTGCTAAAGGAAAATATGTTTCTTACACATTCTTCAATTACACTTCTGGTTTTATTCATCACTGCACCATCACCAATTTGGAGGTACTACTTCAGCTCTCTATTATTCCATTGCACTCCATCTTATATATATTTGTAGCAATTTCAGAAAGAGAAAAGTGTCATTTGTGTATCATATATATGCTTCAATTTTGGGCAGTATAACACCAAATATTACTATGAAGTTGGACTTTTGAACACAACAAGGCAGTTTTGGTTTGTGACTCCTCCTCAAGTTGGTCCTGATGTGCCATATACATTTGGTCTCATAGGTAAATTCAATTTATTTATATCCCTTAAATTTTATAGAAATTAATTTTTAAATAGTTGTTTAGTTGATATATTGAATGGATGGTTGAAGTGATATACAGAAATATGGGTTAACCTGTTTCACATAACAGAAGAAAATATATACCTATAAAACATAAAAAAATACAAAAAATATTGTTTTTCGTAACTTGGAAAAGTTTAAATCCATGTTTCTGAAATTAACATGCATGACCCATTTTGAGAAGTTTCACTTTTTTTAAGAGCATATACAAATTTTTTAGTTTAAATTTTACTCTCTAATTTTAAAAAATCTTATCTTAATCTTGCTATTTGAATGGTTAATAAGTGAAAATAAACTGATATGGTAGTCATGTTATAATATTAATAGTAATAAATAATAACTAATAACCAAGAAACTGAAATTAGGAACAAAATAACACTGCATGTTGTTTTGCCCCAATAGGCCTATACGTTAGTTATTAATTGATGTGGCATTATATTGTGCAGGTGATCTTGGTCAAACATATGATTCAAATAAAACTCTTACTCACTATGAAATGAACCCAAGAAAAGGACAAACTTTGATGTTTGTTGGAGACCTTTCTTATGCAGACCATTACCCTTATCATGATAATGTTAGGTGGGATACTTGGGGAAGATTTATAGAAAGGAGTGTTGCTTATCAACCATGGATTTGGGTTGCAGGCAACCATGAACTTGATTTTGCTCCAGAACTTGTAAGCCTTCTCTCATAATCCTAATTGAATTCCTTGCATTTGATCCAAAATGAAACTCTCTAGTTAGCTTAACCACCTATGTTATTAGAAATTTTTTGAGTACAAATATTTGATTAGATAACATTATGCATGTTGTTTATACATTAGTAGTGCATAACAATTAAAATTTTGGTTTAACTCATAATTACATGAATTTACCAATTAAGTAACCTATAGCGCGTATCAATGTACAGAATCACAATTCATTTACATATAAAAATATTATATGTATACTTCCCACATAACATACTTTAATTTACATTGTTGTATCATGTACCATATACCCAATTTCATAAAAAGGTAGTTTGGTGCACAAACATCTTGTGTTAACACAGCATCTAAAGAAAGACCGCATCTAAAGTGTGTAATGAATGTAACCTAACCTAATAACACATAGTAGCTATTTCTAAGGCTTGAACCTGTAACCTTGAGGTCAAACCAAGACAACTCAACCGTTTCTCTATGGCTACCCGTTTTTATGGCTCTCATTTTCTAGTAAAGTTTTGATACAAATAGATAATTTCTTTTGCAGGGTGAAGGTGTACCTTTCAAGCCATATACACATAGGTATCATGTTCCTTATAGAGCGTCACAGAGTACAGCACCCTTTTGGTATTCTATCAAGAGAGCATCAGCACATATTATTGTATTGGCCTCATATTCAGCTTATGGTAATCATATAATTACATCATTTTTAATAATTTGCTAAATAAAACTTTGTATAAAAAATAGTTTCAGTAACTAACACAATTTTTTTTTCCTTTAGGGAAATATACACCACAATACACATGGCTAGAACAAGAGCTACCAAAAGTTAATAGGACAGAGACTCCATGGTTGATTGTTCTCTTGCATTCACCTTGGTATAACAGCTACAACTACCACTACATGGAAGGTGAAACAATGAGAGTAATGTTTGAGCCCTGGTTTGTGCAGCACAAGGTTGATGTCGTGTTCGCCGGCCACGTTCATGCCTATGAACGATCGGTAAGTAACAAAATATAATTTCTCAAAATAAACTAAGCCTATTGAATTTTGAGTGTGACACTAATTAAATAAGTCTAATTAAGCCTCAAACATTGCACTTCAAATTTGATATATGTTTATGTTTGAAGGAACGTGTGTCCAATATTGCATACAACATTACAAACGGGAGATGCAATCCTGTGAAAGATAACTCAGCTCCAGTATATATAACCATTGGTGATGGAGGAAACATTGAAGGCTTGGCAAACAAGTAAGTTCTATACATACATAATGATTCACGTATGGGAATCATACAAAAATTTAAGATTCAGCAATTTTAATTTATATTAGTAACTTAATACTTTTAGTTTAACAGTCCAATAACATACTTTTAGTCAATATTTTTAAATATTATTGACTAACGGTTGGTCACTACTGATATGATCATGGTTAGTTGCTCTTTTCCTTATAAAAATATCAATCACTTTAAAAATTTAATACATTAAAAATTCAATGTATTTGGATATCGTTCTTCTAAAAACACATTGAATTGTTAATATATTAAATCTCTAAAGCGCCATATATTTTAGAACGAAAAAAGTAATTATTATGTGACAATATCTAATATTATCATTATTTTAAAAATGCAGCATGACAGAACCACAACCAGATTACTCAGCATACAGAGAAGCAAGCTTTGGACATGCCATTTTTGACATAAAAAACAGAACTCATGCTTGCTATAGCTGGCATAGGAATCAAGATGGATATGCTGTGGAAGCTGATTCCATGTGGTTTTTTAATAGATATTGGTATCCTGTTGATGATTCCACAACTCATGTATCATATTAAGTCACGGATGTACCTGTATTTTATTTTATTTTTAAGAATAATTATATTATATTATGTTATCCTCAGTGTTAAGTAGGATTTTTTTTAAATATATAATTTAAATATTTTGTTTATGGATATAGATTATTTATAGCATATTTATTCATTTTTACTTTTTTTACTTATTTTGTTTATAGTGTAAACGAATTAAGACACGATTTTATTCGGCTTTATTTCGTTTGCAAACGAGATATATTTAATTTGAAAAAATATACCTATCTCATTTAAAAACGAAATAAATTTACAATTATTCGGTTTACACGTTAAACAAAATATGTGTATTTGTAAATATAAAAATATAATATTTAAAAATAATAAAAAATATTAATAATTTAATTTGGACTAATTTAAAAAATAAAAATCAATATATTTTGTTACTATTTAAATTGGTTTTAATTAATTTATATCTTATCTATATTTTGATTTTTAAAGTAATAACTTTATTTGTTTATACTGCCCTCTTGAAAGTAGAACATTTTAAAAATAACATGGAAGATGAACGATTTTAGAATAATATAAGCTATTTTAATTCACTAATTAGTGGGCGACTATCTATTTAAAATAAGCACAATATTTTTTTTAAAAACTAACACATTTAAATTAGTACTCAAAAAAATAAAAAAATATATAAAAATTTTAAAAATTTTGTTATATTAAAAATTTAATTTACTATCAACGTACACACATATTAAAATTAAATTGTTGTAAAAACTAATACATTTGAATTAGTATTAAAAAGAGTATGTGAAAAATTTTAAAAATTATTAGATTAAAAATTTTTAATTTAAATTATTGTTCATACCCTGGCCCAATAACAAAGGCCCAGGTCCAAATAAAAGGCCTAATCCGAAGGATTAAGCCTAACCCAAAACACCGACCTTCATATAATAAGTCGGTGTCAACTACGACCTACTCTAAAGAAGTCGGACATGAGATTAGCTGGCAGATAAGCATTCATTCAAATGAGTAACCGCCCATAAAATCTCTCTAACCGCTTCATAAAGCCATATCTTAACTTCCCTAAGATAATGGGACGGTTAATATCCTAAAGATATGGCACTACTCCAACGGTGGTTATTGGCTCACCACTATAAATACACTGACACCCCTCAGGTATCTCTAAGCCCAATACTCTCTAGACCTGCTCACACCCTTGCTAACTTAGGCATCGGAGTGTCTTTGCAGGTACCACCCCCCATTTACTCACAAGCGTAAGTCGGAAGGAGGCTCCAACGTGCAAACCAGCTCGGAAGCCACCATCCGCGGACGATTGGGCCAAACCAAGCCATCCATCTTATTAATCTCCGGTTACCCACCGTAACATTGGCGCCGTTGCCAGGGACCCGAGAGATCATCCATTAATGGCGGACAGATCCCACGAAGAAGGCCATGTGGAAACAGATTCCGAACAAGAGAATCTGGACACAGGTAATAACAATATGGACTTAGCCCTCCACCAAGAGGTTAACAATCAGCAGAGAGAGGGCACCTCCGGGGTAAAAAACCCGAAGGCAAACTCCTCAGACGAGCGCGAATCAGAAAAAGGCGGACCATCCCATGTAACTGAACTAATGGGGTTAGTCCACAGCCGCCTGGAACGGTTAGAACAAGAGCGGGAGCGGCAAAAGGAAACGGAGAAGTATCTAAAAGAGGAGATGGAACGGCGAAAAGAGTTAGAAAGGAAACTCTTAAAGCTGGAATCTTCCCTCGAGAATCACAACTCCCGCGACGAACAAGAAGAGTCACTCTTGGGTGAAGAAGATCCTTTCAGCGAGGACATAATGAGGGCAAAAGTTCCGAGAAACTTCAAAAGCCCTGATATGGACCTCTACGATGGAACCACGGATCCAAAGCATCATCTAAGCAACTTCAAAAGTCGGATGTACCTAGCTGATGCTTCCGACGCTACGCGATGCAAGGCCTTCCCGACCACTTTATCGAAAGCAGCGATGAAGTGGTTCGACAGCCTTCCCCCAAGATCGATCACCAGCTTTGAAGACCTCTCAAGGAAATTTTTGATGAGGTTCTCAATCCAGAAAGACAAAGTGAAACATGCACCGAGCCTCCTGGGAATAAAACAGGAGATCGGAGAGTCTTTGCGAGCCTATATGGAAAGGTTCAGCAAAGCATGTTTGGAGATCCAAGACCTGCCCACAGAGGCAGTCATAATGGGGCTAGTCAATGGGCTCAGAGAAGGTCCATTCTCACAGTCCATATCTAAAAGGCACCCCGTTTCTCTAAGTGATGTACAAGAGAGAGCTGAAAAGTACATCAACATGGAGGAAAACGCCAAACTAAGAGACCTGAGTGGGCGACCTGGGCCCCCTCCCTCAACAAAAGAGAGGGAAAGGGAAACCAAGAAAAGGGAAGAACTCAGTCTCGAAAGGCCAAGAAAATATCACTCTTATACTCCTCTGAAGGTCTCTATAGTGGACGTATATAGAGAGATTTGTAACATTGAAAGATTGCCACCCCCTAGACCCATTAAAAATAAAAAAGGGGGAAGCCGCAACGATTACTGTGAGTACCATAAGATATATGGTCACTCCACAAACGACTGCTACGACCTCAAGAATGTGATAGAAAAGTTGGCCAGAGAAGGTCGGCTTGATAGATATCTCATAGAAAGGTCAGACAGTCACGGAAAGAGAAAGCGAGATGATATGGATAGAAGAGATCCACCACCGCAGACTCCAGAGAGGTATATCCACATGATCTCAGGAGGGTTTGCAGGAGGGGGACTTACAAAATCCTCTCGCAAAAGACATCTCAAAAGAGTCTACCAGGTCAGGGAGGAGACACCCGACCTCCCCACCATTTCATTCACAAAAGAAGATGGGCAAGGAATAATCCCTGGACATGATGATCCAGTAGTGATAACCATGATTCTAGCAAATGCCCATCTCCACAGAACCCTAGTGGACCAAAGAAGCTCGGCGGACATCCTTTTTAAGCCCGCTTTCGACAAACTAGGGTTAGATGAAAAAGAATTAAGAGCCTACCCCGACACCCTATACGGATTAGGGGACACGCCAATAAAACCACTAGGATTTTTACCCCTTCACACTACTTTTGGGAAAGGGGAAAAATCAAAGACTCTGAGTATAGACTTCATAGTCATCGATGTGGGGTCAGCATATAATGCTCTAATCGGCAGAGCTACCCTCAATCGACTCGGAGCAGTGGTATCTACCCCTCACCTCTGCATGAAATTCCCGACCTCAGCGGGAATAACAACGGTAAGGGGAGATCAAAAGCTAGCAAGGAAGTGCTACAATGAAAGCCTAAACCTAAGGGGAAAGGGGAGAGAAGTTAACACAATAGAGCTCGGCGGTGCAAAGGCCAGAGAAGAGCTGCGACCACAACCGGGAGGAAAAACCGAGGAGATACAGGTTGGTGAAGAGGAAGGGAAAAACACTCATATAAGAGCCAACCTAGGGAAAACTCTAAAACAAGGGTTGACTAAGCTCCTAAGAGATAATTCCGACCTCTTCGCCTGGAAGGCCTCCGACATGCCTGGGATTGACCCCGAGCTCATGTCCCACAAGCTCTCGGTTTATCCAGGATCCCGACCTGTACAACAAAGAAGACGCAAGCTCGGCCCTGAACGAGCCCTAATAGTGGAAGAACAAGTACAGGCGCTCCTGGAAGCTGGCTTCATCAGAGAGGTCAAATACCCAACATGGCTAGCCAATGTAGTGCTAGTCAGGAAACAAAATGGTAAATGGAGAATGTGTGATGAGCGGATAATTTGTACGCTTTTTGGCATTGTTTTTAGTATGTTTTTAGTAGTTTTAGTTGAGTTCTTAGTATATTTTTATTAGTTTTTAGTTAAAATTCACTCTTCTGGACTTTACTATGAGTTTGTGTGTTTTTCTGTGATTTCAGGTACTTTCTGGCTGAAATTGAGGGACCTGAGCAAAAATCTGATTCAGAGACTGAAAAGGACTGCAGATGCTGTTAGATTCTGACCTCCCTGCACTCGAAGTGGATTTTCTGGAGCTACAGAAGCCCAATTGGCGCGCTCTCAACGGCGTTGGAAAGTAGACATCCTGGGCTTTCCAGCAATATATGATAGTCCATACTTTGCCCAAGATTTGATGGCCCAAACCGGCGTTCAAAGTCACCTACAGAAATTCCAGCGTTAAACGCCGGAACTGGCACCTAATTGGGAGTTAAACGCCCAAACTGGCATAAAAGCTGGCGTTTAACTCCAAGAGAAGTCTCTACACGAAAATGCTTCATTGCTCAGCCCAAGCACACACCAAGTGGGCCCGGAAGTGGATTTTTATGTCATTTACTCATCTCTGTACACCTTAGGCTACTAGTTTTCTATAAGTAGGACCTTTTAATATTGTATTAGATATAGACGGATAGATAGAGAGTCTTTTGATCATGTTTTGATGATTGAACTCACTTTGGGAGGCTGGCCATTCGGCCATGCCTAGACCTTGTTCTTATGTATTTTCAACGGTGGAGTTTCTACACACCATAGATTAAGGTGTGGAGCTCTGCTGTACCTCGAGTATTAATGCAATTACTATTGTTCTTCCATTCAATTCCGCTTGTTCTTTTACCAAGATATCACTTGTTCTTCAACTTGATGAATGTGATGATCCGTGACACTCATCATCATTCTCACCTATGAACAAGGTGACTGACAACCATTCTTGTTCTACAAGCATTCGAGGCTTAGTGAATATCTCTTGGATTCTTTAATCGGAATCTTCGTGGTATAGGCAAGAACTGATGGCGGCATTCAAGAGAATCCGGAAGGTCTAACCTTGTCTGTGGTATTCTGAGTAGGATTCAATGATTGAATGACTGTGACGTGCTTCAAACCTGTAACCTGCTGGGCGTTAGTGACAGACGCAAAAGAGGGATTCTATTCCGGCAGGGGAGGGAACCACACCGGTGATTGGCAGTACTGTGACAGAGTGCGTGCATTAGCTTTCACTGCGAGGATGGGAGGTAGCCATTGACAACGGTGAAACCCTACACAAGCTTGCCATGGAAAGGAGTAAGAAGGATTGGATGAAGACATTAGGAAAGCAGAGAGACGGAAGGGAAGGCATCTTCATACGCTTGTCTGAAGCTCTTACACCAATGATATACATAAGTATCTCTATCTTTATCTTTATCTTTTATGTTATTTTCGTTCATCACTATACCCATTTGAGTCTGCCTGACTGAGATTTACAAGATGACCATAGCTTGCTTCATACCACCAATCTCCGTGGGATCGACCCTTACTCGCGTAAGGTTTATTACTTGGACGACCCAGTGCACTTGCTGGTTAGTTGTGCGAAGTTGTGTTTATGCCATGGTATTGAGCACCAAGTCTTTGGAGCCATTACTAGGGATTGTTTATGTTTTGAGAAGTATTGATCACAATTTCGTGCACCAATGTGCGTCGACTATACCGACCTAAATAAGGCATGTCCTAAGGACCCTTATCCCCTACCAAGTATTGATACCCTAGTGGACTCCAGCTCGGGGTACCAATACTTGTCATTCATGGACGCCTACTCGGGATATAATCAAATTCCGATGTATGAGCCCGACCAGGAGAAAACATCATTCATCACACCCCGAGCTAACTATTGCTACGTGGTCATGCCATTCGGATTAAAGAATGCAGGAGCCACATACCAAAGATTGATGAATAAAGTGTTTTCCCCCCATCTAGGGACTTTAATGGAAGTATACGTCGACGACATGCTAGTGAAAACTAAGAATGAAGTCGACCTCTTATCCGACCTCTCACAAGTCTTTGACACCATAAGGCTGCATGGGATGAGACTAAATCCAGCAAAATACGCCTTCGCGGTGGAGGCAGGAAAATTTCTAGGATTTATGCTAACACAAAGAGGGATTGAGGCCAATCCCGATAAATGTAGAGCCATCCTAGAAATGAAAAGTCCGACTTGTTTGAGAGAAGTCCAGCAGCTCAATGGCCGACTTGCAGCCCTCTCCAGATTCTTGGCAGGATCGGCACTAAAATCCCTTCCACTATTCTCCTTATTAAGAAAGGGATGCCAGTTCGAATGGACTCCCGAATGCGAGGAGGCATTCCAGAAGTTCAAAAAGTTTTTAAGCCAACCTCCTATTCTAACCCGACCCGTACCTGGGAAAGACCTCGTCCTATACTTGTCCGTAGCAAACAAGGCTGTCTCATCAGCCCTGATAAAAGAAGACGAGGTCGGACAACATCCAGTCTACTTCATTAGTAAAGTTCTACAAGGCCCCGAACTAAGGTACCACAAACTAGAAAAGTTTGCTTACTCCTTGGTAGTAGCCTCGCGAAGGTTACGGCCTTACTTTCAAGCTCACACCATAAGAGTCCGTACGAACCAACCCATGAAGCAAATCCTCCAAAAAACGGATGTTGCAGGGAGAATGGTTCAATGGGCAATAGAGCTCTCTGAGTTCGACTTAAGATATGAAACTCGGACAGCGATCAAAGCTCAATGCCTCGCCGACTTCGTTGCAGAATACGCAGGGGATCAAGAGGAAAAACCAACTACATGGGAACTCTATGTAGATGGATCCTCCAACAAAACGGGAAGCGGCGCAGGCATAATATTGGTAGATGAAAGAGGAACCCAGATAGAGGTTTCTCTAAAATTTGAATTCCCAGCCTCAAATAATCAGGCAGAATATGAAGCCTTGATTACTGGGAAGTCGGTGCTACAAAAGTGATGATATACAGCGACTCGCAAGTGGTGACCTCCCAAATAAGTGGAGAGTATCAGGCAAAGGACCCAAACATGAAGAGGTACTTGGAAAAAACTTTGGAATACCTTGGGCGCTTCGCAGAAACCGAGGTAAAACACATAACTCGGGATCTAAACAGAAGAGCAGACGCCATATCCAAGTTAGCAAGTACCAAACCAGGAGGGAACAACAGAAGCCTGATCCAAGAAACCCTCCAGGAACCCTCAGTAATAAAAGATAAACAACAGGTACTTGAGGTAGTCGGTTTAAACCTCGGATGGATGAATCCCTTAATCGAATACCTGAAATTCGACATCCTCCCTGAGGAGGAGAAAGAAGCTAAAAAGATCCGAAGGGAAGCACAACATTACACTTTGGTGAAAAATGTCCTCTATAGAAGAGGGATATCAACACCATTGTTAAAGTGCGTACCAACCTCAAGAACCACTGAGGTATTGGAGGAAGTACATAGTGGGATCTGCGGAAACCATCTCGGAGCAAGGTCACTAGCCAGGAAAGTAATCCGAGCTGGTTTCTACTGGCCGACCTTGCAGAAAGATGCCACAGAATTTGTGAAAAAGTGTCAACCATGTCAAATGCATGCAAATTTCCACGTGGCTCCACCAGAAGAGCTTATCAGTATCACTTCTCCATGGCCTTTTGCAAAATGGGGAATGGATTTGTTAGGTCCTTTTCCCCAAGCACCTGGACAAGTTAAATACCTGATCGTGGGAATAGATTATTTCACAAAGTGGATAGAAGCAGAACCGTTGGCCACCATCACCGCTCAAAGAAGTCGGAGATTCCTCTACAAAAATATCATCACAAGATATGGGATACCTCACTCTATCACTACGGATAATGGAACCCAATTCACCGATGCTACCTTCAGAAGCTTAGTAGCCAGTATGAAAATCAAGCATCAGTTCACCTCGGTGGAGCACCCACAAGCCAATGGGCAAGCCGAGGCAGCCAACAAAGTCATACTGGCAGGACTAAAGAAGAGATTGCAAGAAGCAAAAGGAGCTTGGGCTGAAGAGCTCCCTCAAGTGCTATGGGCCTACAGGACAACACCCCAATCCGCCACTGGATAAACACCCTTCCGACTAGTCTATGGTGTGGAGGCAATGATACCAATAGAAATCAATGAGAAAAGCCCAAGGGTAATTCTCCATGACGAGATCGGAAACATACAGGGGCATGAAGAGGAGCTCGACCTGCTCCCCGAGGTCCGAGAAGATGCCCAGATAAGAGAAGCTGCGTTGAAGCAAAGGATGACTACAAGGTACAACAAAAAAGTCATTCGAAGAACATTTGCTCCAGATGATTTGGTCTTAATCAGAAACGACATTGGAGTCAACAAATCGGGAGAAGGAAAGCTCGTCGCAAATTGGAAGGGACCATACAAAGTCAATGAAGTTTTAGGAAAAGGTTATTATAAAGTAACCGACCTGAACGGCACTGAGCTACCAAGGTCGTGGCATGCTTGTAACATGAAAAGGTACTACAGTTAAAAACGAACTCTACTCCCTGATGTACTCTTTTCCCAACTTCATGATTTTTTTCCCAAAAGGGTTTTTTCTGGAGAAGGGTTTTTAACGAGGCATCATAGTAGAGACTAAGGGAAAATAGGCTATCAAGACCCTTAGTAGCAAAAGAAGGTACCTCCCCAATTAATAAAAATCTTTTTCATTCACAATATCTCTTATAATATCCTTCTTTATTTTTCTAAGTCTTTCTACGAAATGCGCCGACTTAAGCTCGACAAAACGTGAAAATCCCATGAATCGACCTAAGTGGTCGTCAGGATAAAACGACGAGGTACAAGTCGGTGTAAAGAGGTTATATGAGTCGATCGTAAAAACTCGGGAACAAATCCGACTCATAAGTCGAAACGAGACCCCGAGTAGGAAAGCTCGGAAACACTTCGATCCATAAATCGGAGTATAAAACCGAGTAGAAGAAAAATGCATCGCAAAAATAACCTAAGTCATAAGAACTCGCTAAAACAAAGTTGAGTATGAGGGATAACAAAAAGAGATAGGAAAACCTAGGAAGAAGTTTAAAGGATGTCCCGAAAGTCCTTAAACGAAAAGCTCCGAAAAACAAACAAGCCAAAAAGAAAGGTTTTCAAGAAAAAGTCAAGGGGAATTCAGAAAATTAGAAAAGCATACACGCACAAGGTAACTTAAACCCTTATCCAAAAAAGGGTATTTATTTTGTTAATCTAAACCCTTATTCAAAAAGGGCACTTGCCGAAATATTTTGTTAACGACCTTAAAAAGCCAAAAGAAATTGTTCAAGCATCACCAAACAACATATAAATAAGTTAAAAAAAAAGGGGGGGGACTCACAAGCCGAGCCCCCATATAGCCATAAAAAATTATTTTTTCAGAAGAGAAGACGGATCACCACCATCAGGACCAAGAAGAGGGGCAGCCACAGGAGAAGAAGAAGAAATCGGAGGAACATCTGAAGAACTCGGAGCGTCCTTAGATCGTGGAGGGGACTCAATAATCCTCTGCCCACGAGTCTTCAATTCTGACTCGGAAACAACTACGGGGGCAGGAGGATCCACGATGGCACCATCAATAACAACTTTGTCAGGATGTAAAGGAGAAAGATCCAAATCGGGAGCAATGACCCTGACTTGCTCCAAGAAAATCCTCCAAGACTCCTCGGCGCCATCAGCAATTGAGTCCTCCAACTCATCATATGCCTTCCGAGAGTTCAGCAGATCGTTCTTCACAGACACAAGGTCCTTGAATAAGCTTTGATAACTGGCCTGCGCCGTTTTCCTCAACTCCATCTCCATGTTGTACTGGGCCTGCAAAGCCTTCCCCTTCTCCCGAAAGGTATCTCTCTCCTCCCTCAGCTTGGCAATTTCTTTCTTCAACTCTCCCTCATGCTCCTGATATGAGCGAAGCCTCCCCTCTAGCTCCTCGACCTTCGAGGTCGTCCCTAAAGAGCTGAGGGGAGCCTTCTCAAAGATATCCAAAAGCTTACCACAAACCCCCGCCGCCTTGAGACTCTCCTCGACCATAGTGGTAAGGTGACCCCGAACAGACATATCATCTATGCCTATACGAACATGGGGATAGATATTCTTTCGGACAAACTCAATGGCATCCGCCTTAACCTCAGAAGCACCAGACTCTAAAGTCTTGCGCTTCTTTGGATCAGGGGAAGGTCGGACGATGGGGAGCGACTGAGGGGGAGCTGAAGAAGAAATTATGATAGGCTTGGAAAGAGTCCCAATGTTGCGAGGAGGAGGAGGAGGAGAGATAACCCTGGCGCCACCAGCCCGAGCGCGAGACTTGGCCTTGGCCTCCTGGACTCTTTGGAAAGATTCTTGAGCGTTTGTCTTAGCCATGTCTGCAAAAAAGACAAATAGCAAAGATTACAAGTCGGCAAACCAAAAGTCGGCAAATACAAGTCGGAAGAAAAGGAATACGTATACTACCTAGTTGCGACTGAACAAAGGTCGGCGACCCTTGGAGAAATTTCCTAGTGTCTAAGTATGGGGCCCTCCCCCACACTTCTCGGAAAAACCCCACAATGGCCGCCTCCACCTCGTCCAGATCGTCTAGGCTGTACTTTTCACAAGGAGAAGCCTCCAGCCAGTATAAGGGAAAGCGAGGAGAGGAGTTGTCGTCCAGGAAAAAGGGGTGATGACCCTCTACAGCTTGCACTTTGAAAAAGTAATTTTTAAAGTCATGGAAAGACTCGTCAAAAAGGGTAAAAATTCTCCGACCTTGTATGGCTCGAAAGGAAACCCATTGTTGTTTATTGTTTAGCCCACTAAAGGGCTTAGTCATGTGAAAAAGAAAGAAGAAAATCCTCAAAGAGGTCGGGAAGTCCAAAGCATGGCTAATAAACTGGTAAATTTTCAAGAAACCCCAAGAATTGGGGTGAAGTTGGGTAGAAGCAACTCGACAGTGGTGTAAAACAGATATTTCAAAATCTGAAAAAGGAAGAAAAACACCCAAACGGGTGATCATACACTCATACATAAAGAAAAAATGAGGGGCCGCCTCATTGGCCCTCCCAAAACAAACCCGGTCTTCCGGACCCGGGATCACCAACTCATATTTTGGCTCGTCCTCCTCTGAAGTACAAACCCTGTGGTGAGTACGAAGGTGAGTAATAAACTCAGCATCAACCAAGGGTTCCTCCCCCAGGACCGTAACATCAACCCACTGAGAAAGAACATCTACAGAAGCCATTTTCTTTTTCTTATAAAAGGTGACAGAAACCTACAAAAAGAAAAAAGAAAAGAAAAATAAAAAAATACGGTCTCTAAAGGGAGGAGACACGAAGCCAAAAAGCTACAAACCAACCTATCTACCCGTAAAATAAAAGCATGCAAACACAAGACGTATCATAAGAGGTGAAAAGCTAACCTTTATCTGAAAAGGTGGAGGTTGAAGGAAGCAGAAGTCTTCAAGCGCAAGAATGCAGCACGAACGAAGAACAAAGCAAATTTGAAAAATTGCAGAAACGAAAAAATGAAAGAGAGGGAAAGTATTTATGAACATGCTAAGGGGCATAATGGTAAAAATGGAGCAGTCATTAATGAGAGTGCACCGTTACCAAAGCCATCAATCCCTAAGTGCATCCCTAACGGACACGACGCTTGAATAGACGTAACTGTCAGAAACAAAAGGTCGCGAAAATCACGTCGGTTTAAAAACCCGTGTTTACTCCGAGAAAGTCGGCTACGAACCCGAGTTAAATACTTGAACCCAAGCACTAAAGGAATCTTGGGCTCAAGTAGGGGCACTGTTCATACCCTGGCCCAATAACAAAGGCCCATGTCCAAATAAAAGGCCTAATCCGAAGGATTAAGCCTAACCCAAAACACCGACCTTCATATAATAAGTCGGTGTCAACTACGACCTACTCTAAAGAAGTCGGACATGAGATTAGCTGGCAGATAAGCACTCATTCAAATGAGTAACCGCCCCTAAAATCTCTCTAACCGCTTCATAAAGCCATATCTTAACTTCCCTAAGATAATGGGACGGTTAACATCCTAAAGATATGGCACTACTCCAACGGTGGTTATTGGCTCACCACTATAAATACACTGACACCCCTCAGGTATCTCTAAGCCCAATACTCTCTAGACCTGCTCACACCCTTGCTAACTTAGGCATCGGAGTGTCTTTGCAGGTACCACCCCCCATTTACTCACAAGCGTAAGTCGGAAGGAGGCTCCAACGTGCAAACCAGCTCGGAAGCCACCATCCGCGGACGATTGGGCCAAACCAAGCCATCCATCTTATTAATCTCCGGTTACCCACCGTAACATTGGCGCCGTTGCCGGGGACCCGAGAGATCATCCATTGATGGTGGACAGATCCCACGAAGAAGGCCATGTGGAAACAGATTCCGAACAAGAGAATCTGGACACAGGTAATAACAATATGGACTTAGCCCTCCACCAAGAGGTTAACAATCAGCAGAGAGAGGGCACCTCCGGGGTAAAAAACCCGAAGGCAAACTCCTCAGACGAGCGCGAATCAGAAAAAGGCGGACCATCCCATGTAACTGAACTAATGGGATTAGTCCACAGCCGCCTGGAACGGTTAGAACAAGAGCGGGAGCGGCAAAAGGAAACGGAGAAGTATCTAAAAGAGGAGATGGAACGGCGAAAAGAGTTAGAAAGGAAACTCTTAAAGCTGGAATCTTCCCTCGAGATTTTTTTTTTTGTTTTCCACGGTATCCCTTAACCCGACAGGCTAAAGATTAATCCGTTACGGTACTGAGCTCTATTTAAGGGTTTACCACTGGCCAATGGGTTGCTGCATACACAAGATAGAATTCGAACCTCCGACACTTACTTAAGCGGACTAGTGAGCTAACACTAATCAACCCAACTTAGTTCTCTAACATGCCTTATTTATAATTAACCCAACTTGGTTCTCTAACATGCCTTATTTATAATTGACTCACTAACATGAATATTCCTCCTAAATCTTAATGTTCTATTATTTTAAAATTAGTATTTATTTGACTTTGTCTCATTTGCAAATGAGATATATAGAATTTGAAAAAATACACGTATCTCGTTTAAAAAACTAAATAAATTCATAATTATCTCGTTTACACTATAGACGAGATATTTATATTTATAAATATAAAAATAAAATTTTTGAAAATAATGAATAATATTAATAATTTAATTTGGATCAATTTAAAAAATAAAAATTGATATATTTTGTTACTGTTTAAATCAATTTTAATTAATTTATATCTCATCTAATTTAAATTAATAATTTTATTTTTTTATAATGAACTCTTAAAAATAGAACGTTTCAAAAATAACAGTTTTAAATAATAGAGAAGATGAATGATTTCAAAATAATAGGAGAGATGAGCAGTTTTAACTCACTACTTAGGCTTAGTTTGGTAAAGCTTTTACTTTTCAAAAGTAGCTTATAAAAGCTAACTTTTAAAAGATGGCTTTATAAAAGTTGTAGTATTTATGTTTGGTAAATCAAATTAAAAATAGCTTTTAATAAACACAAGCAACAACTGATGAGTTTGGAAAACTCCAAATTAATATTTGTGATGAACAAACATTATTAAAATATTTAATTACAAAATTATTAGTTCAATCTTCATTAATCATATGTTAATTGATAATTTTGTGATACAGGTTTTAATTGGGCCAGAAAACAAAAATGTTATTGCAACTGAGCCCATATTTATTTTTGATGAAAGCTTCCTGTGCTTGATCCGAAATCAAACTTACCAGGAAAGCAAATGCTTTTAGTGGGCCAAAATTCAATAGCCCAATGTGTTTTATGCTTGCTATGGTCCGAAAGGAAAATGATATTGGGCCAAAATGAAATCTATTACTACCAAGCCCAATATTGTTGAATGTTTCCATACTTTATCCGAATCCATGAAGCAAATGAAAAGCCTAAATGCTTCCAACGGATTCCATTTCATTCTTTTGAAGGATTTGAAATTTAATTCACTAGCATGGGGAACATGAGAGAGAAAGTGTGATTGACATGATGGTGATCATAATGCTACACGCCACTCTAAGCTAGGGAAGTTAGACTTTAATTTCACTTTGTTATTACCCATTAGTTTGTGTTCAAACTTCTCTCTCCTCTCTCTTACCTTTGCTTCTCTTCTTCGGTTATTACACAGGAAGCCATGGAAGCTATTTGGAGCTACCAAAAGGAAAGGAAAGCAAGCCTAAAGACCATCGAGTTGATGGCACGAAAAAGAAAAAGAAAAGTATGCTGTGGCTGAGATTATCACCTAATCTGGTAAGATTTGGTGAGGTAATCTCGGATCCTTCATACTCAAAAAGAAGGATGAAGATTCGGCTAGCAAGGTGAGATTCTTGGAAGCATGGCTTGTCTTTGATTCTGCTCAACCACCACAGGAAGTAGCTAGAGTGGCGAAGTGATGGTTGAGACAGAGATTGAAGCAGATGAAGTCATCATCATCATGAAGCATCAAGGGCCAGAAATCCATCTTGGAGAGGAAGCCAAGGATGGAGCACTCGGATTGATGAAGAGTGATGATCAAGGAAGGACTAGAGGTAATTGCATGTTGGGTTTTGCATGGTTATCTCTTCTCTCTCTATGTGGCCGAACCGGTTCTGTTTGTTGAAAGAGAAAGAAGTTGGTTTGGGTGTTAGCTTCAAGTGTGAAGGCTTCCCTCTTCTTTAAAAAGAGAGAACAGTCACTGTTTGGAGCAAGGAGTAAGATTTGAGAGTGCAAGGCACAGAGTTCTCAGAGCTACCTAAGCTAGCAGTTCTCTTCTCCTTCAATGTTTTCTGTTTTGTAATTTTCTGTTTAATTTTGTCATGTCTTGAGTCTCATGGAAAAAGGCAAACAGTGAGGTTTGTATGAAAAAGCCATAGAGCGGAAAAAGGCAGAGAGTGCAAAATTAAAAGAAAAAGCCATAGATGTCTTAGAGTTCCTTTGTACATATGTGTTGTGTTTCATGATTCTGTGGGAATCCCCTTGTAAGTTGGGTTAGTACTTTACAATTTGTAATCTAGATGATTATAGTAAAATTCCATCACTGTTGTGATGGAGACTGGATGTAGGCTGCACTGCACTTAGCAGCTGAATCAGGATATATCTGGGTGTTATCTTCTCTCTCTTCCTACTTCAATTCTGTTTTTACTGTTCAGATGAAAAATCAAAATGTCTCGTGTCAAGTGACGAGACAAAATAAAAATGTCTCGTGACTAGGGACGAGCTAAAAACAGAAAAGCTTCCTCTAAGTCTAGCAAGTGTCAGCAAGCAAAAAAGGGGGCTAAGATTCAACCCCCCTTCTCTTAGCCACTGAAACCATCAACAACAATTGCGTTTGGTAAAATAGCTTTTAAAATTTAAAAATATTATAATAGACATAAATGCAAGCATTAAATTTGAAAATTAGTTAACATATGAGGTTATATTAGACTTTTAAATTTTAAAAAACACAAACCAACTTTGAAAAGCTCCTTGTTAGGTGCTTTTAAAAGCACCCCTAACTTTTAAAAGTTGCAAGCACAAGCACTTGGACTTTTTAATTTACCAAACGCAAAATGAAGTGCTTGTGCTTTTAAAAAGTACAAGCACCTCTCCAAAAAGCTTTACCAAACCAAGCCTTAGTGATAAGGGTTTGAGTTACCAAATCGGACCGAAAATTACCGTAAAATCGAACCGAAAATTACAACAACCGACCTAAAAATAACAAAAAATTGATTTTTTTTACAAAACCGATCGGTTTGGTTTGGTTTTTGGTTGGCTCAATAGAAACCGAACTGTAACACCCTACCACACTAAGCTTTACGCTTAAGTCGTAAAACAGAGGTGTTGTGATATTACGACCTCTAAAATAAAATGAGTACACATAATAGCAGAAAAATTATAATATGCTAGGAGCCTTGAAGAATAGAGAAAATAAAAATCGCGAATATAAAAGCGCAACGCTCAAGAAATGAGTTAACTGGCGTGCTAAGAAAGCTACAGTTGTCAAGTGTAAAGTAACCCAAAACAGGAACAGAGAGTCAAAGATACAAAATAACGAGCTCCTGACTCAGCCTGCGAAGTCAAGACTGGCCGGAGAATATACACACATATATACATATATATACATATCCAAAACCCAAATGTACATAAACAAAATCCTGCCTCTCCATACACCTCTAGGAGGATAAAAAAGAATAAGTTATGTGGAGAGAAAGCTAAGTACATATATATACATCATAGCATAACAAAATAACCCAGTAACCACTCCGCTTCAAGGGTCCAGACGCCTAACGAGATGCCTCTTGACCTGCATCTGAAAAATAACAACATAGTATGGAATGAGAACCGGAGGTTCTCGGTATGGTAAAGGTGCCACACACATAATATATAAGGTCCTGGGAATGCCAGAGGCAATCCTAGAACGTCGACACTCAGATTGTAGAGCTTAAAGTATTAAACAGAAGCCATAAAAGGTGGTTTACTAAGGATATTTAAACCTAACTTAACTTAACCTTAAATCTAAATTCCCATTCTGCCATACCTCCTTACCTCCAACTCCATCATGCATTTTCACAGACAACTAAACAGACAAAGGCAAGCACAAGAAGGTTACAAGTACTGCAGATAACAAATATACATTTAACAATGGCAAGTACATTTAGGCACACCCAGTTAATACACACGCAAGTAATTCAAGTAATATGCATATGATGCATGCCTGTCATATGGCTGATGAGGCTCATCTGTCGGTTATCCAGCCAACCCGACAAGTCTGAATTGTCCTTAGACTGTCCCCCGACGTGCATCCCCAAGAGTCTATGCATAGCTTTATCTCAAATAATCAATATTGCTCAATGGGGGTAACATTCCCGGGAATTTATATAGTGCCCGGTCACACTTACGTCGTAGGGTCAACAGAGTATCGAGTTTTCAACCTGGTACACGTGGTGGCAAGCCACGACATTTGATCCAGGGAATCTCGTATCTCAGATTATTCAAATTCATAAGCCATATAAATAATTTAATTATAATTCATCAACATCCACATCGTTCTCAACCGCATTTCATTCATCATTATACGTCAATCATATTCAATCCTTATCCTTCATTATCACGCCTCCCATTCCGTCCATCAATAGTTTCAATTCAGAACATAATTTATTCTTTTCTAAATAAATCATATTTAAAACATGTTCAATTTCTTAATAACTCTAAATCAAATCATATAACCCTTTGAATCTAAATCTTTTTAAATAATCATATAAACAAAATCTCTAATTTTTTATAAAAATTTGGCAGCATCTCCTCTAAAACTTAGACTTTGCCACCCTTTTCGGGTCCAAACCTGCTTTCTTTTCAATTCAACATACCCTTCCTCATCATCATAACAGTCACCACAATAAATCTACCTCAGATCAACAATTATACTCATACAATATTCAAATCCAACAACCAAAATTCAACTAAGGATCATAGTTCACTAATCCTAGGCTTCTAATACAAAATACCTCAAATCAATAATTCACCAAATTATTAGTTAATCAGCAAGAACCTAACCAACTATGTTCATCAACAATAACATTCAAACATGATTCTCTCCAAATTAACATAACAACATTCACCATCCAAAATTAATAACTAATTATCCAATAAACTTCAACCAAATATATTCATCGACAAATTACTAAACATTAGACATACACCTGCATTCCAACTTATCCTATGGTCGTCTAGCCTAAGTTTTCACAGAACATTATATATTAAATGCAAGAAACCTAAACCATACCTTGGCCAATTTCCACGTAACGACCAAAGCAAATTATTTAAAACCAAGACAGCCCCTTCAAAATTCAACTAATCAGCTTCCTCCAAGTTCTAATATTCACGATTTCAAGCTCCAATTATTTATTCACAACCTAATACACATTCATAACACATATATATCCAATTTAATACTCAAAGCTCAAATTCAAAGAAAATAAAATAGAATTATCGTATCCTCACTTTACCCAAGCTTCACATAAGCAAGAGTGAACGTTTTTCTCAAGCTAATTGGATCCTAAAACATCAGAAATCAAAGAAATTCAATATTCCCACTTAAAATTTGAAAATTGGGGGAAGAGAAGGTTGAGAGTGATTAAACAAGTTACCAGTGAAATTGTTCCGGTAGAAACGTAAAGCTCGACGCGGTGAACGCGTGGCCGCAAACGGTGCGGCGATTGGAGCTCGGACGGAGAAGTTACGGGGATTGGAAATTTACCGTAACGTTACGGAAGCTTTCTCCCCTCCCTGGAAATGTTTCACGCTGCTGCATCCAAATGAGGGAGAGAAAGGAGTTCGGTTGCTTTTAATGAGTTGGTCCGGTTGAACCGACGGCCCGGTTCGAGTCCAGTTCAATCGGTTCGATCCGTTCGGTCCAATCTTGGTCTGATTTCTTCGAAATTGGTGTCAAAATTCTCGTTTCGATGAGCTCTATCCTAATTTAATATAATATTCACATTTCTAATCTTTCTTATTAAAAATTAATTTATTGACTAATTATCTACTAATTTAACCGGGGTTTACATCCTACCCACCTAATAAAGAATTTTGCCCTCAAAATTCAAATCTAGTTACCTGAAAAGAGATATGGATAGTCTTTTCGCATATTTGATTCGAGCTCCCAGGTATGTTCCTCGATACCAGCTCGACTCCAAGCTACTTTTACCAATGATACTTCCTTTCCGCGTAATCGTTTAATACTAATGTCATCAATTCTGACTGGAATTACTGGAAGTGTTAGATCTTCTCTTACTTGGATTGGTTCTGGTTCTAGAATATGACTTGCGTCAGGAGTGTACTTCCTAAGCTGAGACACATGAAATACGTCGTGTAAATTCGAAAGATATGGCGGTAAGGCGATTCTATAAGCCACTAGCCCAATCCTCTTCAGAATCTCAAAGGGTCCAATATAACGGGGATTTAGTTTCTTAGTCTTAATAGATCTTCCCACTCCAGTGGTTGGTGTAACTTTCAGAAATACATGTTCTCCTTCTTCGAATTCCAAAGGTTTTCACCTTTGATCAGCATAGCTCTTCTGGCGGCTTTGGGCTATAAGCATTCGACTACGAATCTTCTTTATCTGTTCAGTAGTTTCAGCTATCATCTCAGGCCCTAACAAACTTCTTTCTCCAGTTTCATACCAACACAATGGAGATTGACATTTTCTGCCATACAGAGCCTCATATGGAGCCATTCCAATGCTCGCATGATAGCTATTGTTATAAGCAAATTCTATTAATGGCATATACCGATCCCAGCTCGCTGGCTGGTCTAAAACACAAGCCCTTAGCATATCCTCCAAGGTCTGAATAGTTCTCTCTGACTGACCATCTGTTTGAGGGTGATACGCAGTACTCAAACTTAGCTGAGTTCCAAATGCACGCTGAAAAGCTCCCCAGAACCTTGATGTAAAGCGAGGATCCCTGTCAGATATAATGGTAGAAGGCACGCCATGCAATCTGACAATCTCTTTAATATACATGCGAGCTAATTCTTCCATTGTACAACTTATTCGGATAGGAAGAAAGTGAGCCGATTTTGTCAGTCGATCCACAACCACCCAAATAGCATCACAACCAGATCGGGTTCTAGGCAAACCTATCACAAAATCCATTGCAATACTTTCCCATTTCTATTGTGGAATCTCCAAAGGCTGAAGGGTTCCTGATGGTCTCTGATGCTCAATCTTAACCTTTTGACATGTTAAATATTTAGATACATGTAATGCCACATCATTCTTCATCCCTGGCCACCAGAACATCGCTTTCAGATCCTGATACATTTTAGTACTCCCTGGATGAATTGAGAACCCACTCTTATGAGCTTCCTTCAAGATACTTTGTCGCAGGTCTCCAACATTAGGCACAATAATCCGGTTCTTGAACCTCCATAAACCATCCTGACCTTCTGACACTCTCCACGATTTTTCCTGTTCAACTGCTGGTAATACCTTACGTAACGCTTCACTATCTCGATGAGCCTTCAGAAGTTCTAATTTAAAATCACTTGAAATCTGCAACTGACTCAAACATAGGATTCCAGATTCTTCTCTAACTCCCAAATTCAAACCTTGAAATGCCTTCAGTAACTCTTCCTCCCATAGCATCATCCGAGCTGCATATAAAGACTTTCGACTCAAAGCATCCGCCACAACGTTCGCTTTTCCTGGATGATAATTCAATTCAAAATCATAATCTTTCAGAAGCTCCATCCACCTCCTCTGACGCATATTCAACTATTTCTGCTCAAAAAGATACTTCAAACTCTTATGGTCTGAGAAAACATGAAACTTAACACCATAGAGATAATGCCTCCAAATCTTTAAAGCAAACACAACAGCAGCAAGTTCCAAATCGTGTGTCGGATAGTTCATTTCATGCGGCCTTAACTGCCGTGAGGCGTATGCCACAACATTCTGGTGCTGCATCAGAACGCACCCTAAACCTTTCAGAGATGCATCACAATACACTTCAAACGGTTCACTTGGTTCGGGCAATACCAATACGGGTGCAGTAGTCAATCTGTGCTTCAATTCTTGAAAACTCTCCTCACACTCTGGAGTCCAGATAAAAGACGTATCTTTCCTAGTCAATTTAGTTAAAGGTAAGGCGAGCTGTGAAAATCCCTTAATGAATCTGCGATAATACCCCGCCAAACCTAAGAAACTCCTGATCTCTGTCACTGAAGTTGGTCGCTCCCAATTCATCACTGCTTCTACCTTAGCAGGATCCACAGCTATCCCCTGCTTACTCACCACGTGGCCGAGAAACTTCACTTCACTCTTCCAGAACTCACATTTAGATAACTTAGCATATAACTTCCTGTCTCTCAGAATTTGCAGCACAGTTCGCAAGTGTTCAGCATGTTCCTCTTCAGACTTAGAATAAACAAGAATGTCATCAATAAAGACAATAACAAACTTGTCCAGATACGGTCAAAAAATCCTGTTCATATAATCCATAAATACGGCCGGAGCATTAGTTAATCCAAAAGACATCATTGTATACTCATAATGACCATAACGGGTTCTGAAAGCGGTTTTCGGAATATCCTCGTCTCTAACCCTTATCTGATGATAACCGGATCGCAGATCAATCTTAGAAAACACACCGACTCCCTGTAACTGATCCATTAGATCATCGATTCTAGGCAACGGATATTTGTTCTTCACAGTGATCTTATTCAACTGCCGATAGTCGACACACAAACACATACTCCTATCCTTCTTCTTTACTAGTAACACTGGTGCTCCCCACGGAGAAACACTTGGTCGGATGAAATGCTTACCTAACAGATCTTCCAGCTGAGCTTTTAGTTCAGCCATTTCTAAAGGTGACATCCTATAAGGAGTAATTGAAATTGGACCGGATCCAGGTACCAACTCGATTGCAAATTCAACCTCTCGGTTAGGTGGGAATTCATTAATATCATCCGGAAACACATCTGAAAATTCACATACAACCGGAATCTGCTCTAAACTCTGATCATCACCTGATACTCCCACAGTTAATAACATAATACCCTGACATTCAGTTCCAGAACAGTTTACTATCATAGAATTCAAATAGTAACTATTCACCACAACCGGTGCTTCTGACCCTTCCGGCATAAACTGTACTAACTTCTCAGAACAATCAAGCAAAACATGATTCTTGGATAACCAATCTAATCCCAAAATGAGATCAACACCAGTCATAGGCAAACAAATCAAATCATGCACAAATTCACGCTGTTGTACTCGAAAGGGAACTTGTGGACATCCTATCCTAGTCACCATAGCTTCATGAGTAGCATTATATATTTTCAAATCATAACCTAAAACCACCATTCTCAATCCTAACTCATGGGCCTTTTCAAATGCAATAAATGAATGACTTGCTCCTGAATCAAATAAAGCATTTAAGATTTTACCAGCCATTTCACAATTACCTCTAATCAGTGTCTCAGATCCCTCAGCACCTATGGTAGAAGTGGTGTATACTCTCCCTGGCTGCTGCACCCTACCAGTCTCATACTTCTTCTTCTCTGGGCAATTAGTGGCCATGTGTCCGGGCTGTCCACAGGAATAGCATACTCCAAGTCCTAATCTGCACGGAACTCCAGGATGATACTTTCCACACTTCTGACAATTCAGATCCTGCTGTGGCTGCTTCCCAAACCTTCTTCCCTGATTAACATTGGTATTCAGCCTTTTGTAATTATCTTGATCCTGAGTCTGCTGCGAAACAAAGCCTCCACGCTTGAAATTCCTACCTCTCAGAGCAAAGTTCCTCCCTGAAGGCCTCTGAAAAGGCACCCTCAAACTTCCTTTCTCTGTTGCCGCCTTCCTCACACAATCCTCAGCCACCCTACTCTTATTCACCAATTCAGAAAACACCCTGATCTCCATTGGGGCAACGAAGCTCAGAATATCACTCCGAAGACCTCCTTCATATTTAATACACTTCCATTCAGCAAAATCTTCAGGCGCACCTTGACAGATACGAGAAAAGCGACACAACTCCTCAAACTTACTAGTATACTTAGCAATAGTCATCTGTCCCTGTTTTAACTGCATTAATTCAAGTTCCTTGGCATTTCTGGCTGAATTAGGAAAATATTTCTTATAGAACTCTGTCCGGAAAACCTCTCAAGGAATCGCAGCACCATCAGAATGCAGGATACGTCGTGTTCCCTGCCACCAATACTGAGCTTCACCTTGCAACTGATAAGTTCCAAATTCAACCCATTGCTCTTCAAGAACCTGTTGTGCCTATAACGCTCTTTCCATAGCCTGAATCCAATTATCTGCGTCAGTGGGATTTGAGGTTCCCCTAAAAGTTGGAGGGTGAACTTTCAGAAATGTAGCAAGTGTCATAGGACCGTCCTCATCATTATTATTCCCATGATTACCCTGATTTATCTGATTACCCAGTGCCTCGGCTGTCGCCTGCATAGCTGCAGCCATATTTCCCAGGGCAGCCATAAAGTCTACTGGATCAGTGCCTATAGGGGTAGGAGTAACGGTGCCTGTCCTACCTCTACCTCGCCCGCGACCGCGTCCGCGAGTCGACATCTGGTCCCTATACACACCAAATAAGTGATATTAAGTTGATCAGTCTCAATATCGCAGGTCTAATGCTTTAAGTTCCAAATGCATGCTCACAAATGTTTATGCCATATATATCAATCAGATATCCTAATAGCACATAAACACATATACAAAGAATGCACAGAAGTACAATCAGTTCGTCTTTCAGGCTAAAAATAGGAACGAACTGCTCTAATACCATAATGTAACACCCTACCACACTAAGCTTTACGCTTAAGTCGTAAAACAGAGGTGTTGTGATATTACGACCTCTAAAATAAAATGAGTACACATAATAGCAGAAAAATTATAATATGCCAGGAGCCTTGAAGAATAGAGGAAATAAAAATCGCGAATATAAAAGCGCAACGCTCGAGAAATGAGTTAACTGGCGTGCTAAGAAAGCTACAGCTGTCAAGTGTAAAGTAACCAAAAATAGGAACAGAGAGTCAAAGATACAAAATAACGAACTCCTGACTCAGCCTGCGAAGTCAAGACTGGCCGGAGAATATACACACATATATACATATATATACAAAAACCCAAATGTACATAAACAAAATCATGCCTCTCCATACACCTCCAGGAGGATCAAAAAGAATAAGTTATGTGGAGAGAAAGCTAAGTACATATATATACATCATAGCATAACAAAATAACCCAGTAACCACTCCGCTTCAAGGGTCCAGACGCCTAACGAGATGCCTCTCGACCTGCATCTGAAAAACAACAACATAGTATTGAATGAGAACCGGAGGTTCTCAGTATGTTAAAGGTGCCACACACATAATATATAAGGTCCTGGGAATGCCAGAGGCAATCCTAGAACGCCGACACTCAGATTGTAGAGCTTAAAGTATTAAACAGAAGCCATAAAAGGTGGTTTACTAAGGATATTTAAACCTAACTTAACTTAACCTTAAATCTAAATTCCCATTCTGCCATACCTCCTTACCTCCAACTCCATCGTGCATTTTCAAAGACAACTAAACAGACAAAGGCAAGCACAAGAAGGTTACAAGTACTGCAGATAACAAATATACATTTAACAATGGCAAGTACATTTAGGCACACCCAGTTAATACACATGCAAGTAATTCAAGTAATATGCATATGATGCATGCCTGTCCTATGGCTGATGAGGCTCATCTGTCGGTTATCCAGCCAACCCGACAAGTCTGAATTGTCCTTAGACTGTCCCCCGATGTGCATCCCCAATAGTCTATGCATAGCTTTATCTCAAATAATCAATATTGCTCAATGGGGGTAACATTCCCGGGAATTTATATAGTGCCCGGTCACACTTACGTTGTAGGGTCAACAGAGTATCGAGTTTTCAACCTGGTACCCGTGGTGGCAAGCCACGGCATTTGATTCAGGGAATCTCGTATCTCAGATTATTCAAATTCATAAGCCATATAAATAATTTAATTATAATTCATCAACATCCACATTGTTCTCAACCGCATTTCATTCATCATTATACGTCAATCATATTCAATCCTTATCCTTCATTATCACGCCTCACATTCCGTCCATCAATAGTTTCAATTCAAAACATAATTTATTCTTTTCTAAATAAATCAGATTTAAAACATGTTCAATTTCTTAATAACTCTAAATCAAATCATATAACCCTTTGAATCTAAATCTTTTTAAATAATCATATAAACAAAATCTCTAATTTTTTATAAAAATTTGGCAGCATCTCCTCTAAAACTCGGACTTTGCCACCCTTTTCGGGTCCAAACCTGCTTTCTTTTCAATTCAACATACCCTTCCTCATCATCATAACAGTCACCACAATAAATCTACACCAGATCAACAATTATACTCATACAATATTCAAATCCAACAACCAAAATTCAACTAAGGATCATAGTTCACTAATCCTAGGCTTCTAATACAAAATACCTCAAATCAATAATTCACCAAATTATTAGTTAATCAGCAAGTACCTAACCAACTATGTTCATCAACAATAACATTCAACCATGATTCTCTCCAAATTAACATAACAACATTCACCAACCAAAATTAATAACTAATTATCCAATAAACTTCAACCAAATATATTCATCGACAAATTACTAAACATTAAACATACACCTGCATTCCAACTTATCCTATGGTCGTCTAGCCTAAGTTTTCACAGAACATTATATATTAAATGCAAGAAACCTAAACCATACCTTGGCCGATTTCCACGTAACGACCAAAGCAAATTATTTAAAACCAAGACAGCCCCTTCAAAATTCAACTAATCAGTTTCCTCCAAGTTCCAATATTCACAATTTCAAGCTCCAATTATTTATTCACAACCTAATACACATTCATAACATATATATATATCCAATTTAATACTCAAAGCTCAAATTCAAAGAAAATAAAATAGAATTATCGTATCCTCACCTTACCCAAGCTTCACATAAGCAAGAGTGAATGTTTTCCTCAAGCTAATTGGATCCTAAAATATCAGAAATCAAAGAAATTCAATATTCCCACTTAAAATTTGAAAATTGGGGAAAGAGAAGGTTGAGAGTGATTAAACAAGTTACCAGTAAAATTGTTCTGGTAGAAACGTAGAGCTCAACGCGGTGAACGCGTGGCCGCAAACGGTGCGGCGATTGGAGCTCGGACGGAGAAGTTACGGGGATCGGAAATTTACCGTAACGTTACGGAAGCTTTCTCCCCTCCCTGGAAATGTTTCACGCTACTGCATCCAAATGAGGGAGAGAAAGGAGTTCGGCTGCTTTTAATGAGTTGGTCCGGTTGAACCGACGGCCCGGTTCGAGTCTGGGTCAACCGGTTCGACCCGTTCGGTCCAATCTTGTACCGATTTCTTCGAAATTGGTGTCAAAATTCTCGTTTCGATGAGCTCTATTCTAATTTAATATAATATTCACATTTCTAATCTTACTTATTAAAAATTAATTTATTGACTAATTATCTACTAATTTAACCGGGGTTTACACGAACCGAACTGAAGATATGCATACATTTCAATATTTTAACCATTTTAACCTTTAACCTTTAACCTAACAACAAAAATTCCCAACCCCAAGGCCCAAGTCACTCAGCGTCTCTTAAGCTCTCAACGCCTTCCCTAATCCTAAGTCCCTAACCCCTCATTTTTTTGCTTTTGAATTCTCCATTCTGTGTTTGTTTATTGTCTGTGTGTTTGTTTTATATTTATTGTTTAGTTGTTCGAATGGATTAAAAACGTATCTAATTTGGATGTGATGTAGTCTTATTATTTTAGTTTATTGACTATTTTAAACCTCTAGTTATTGTGATTCATATTCTGCTAATTAGGAATTAAAAACAGAAAAATCGACCAAACTAAACTGCTATTGATTCGGTTCAATTGCAATAAAAATAGCAAACCGAACGGTTGTATATCTATAAGAACTAAACATATCAATTCGGTTAATTTTTGGTCTAAAATCGAACCAAACCGAACCGATAATACCCCTACTTAGTGAGTGATTGGATCATTTAGAATTGCCCATTTAAAATTAGTACAATATTTTTATAAACTAACACATTTAAATTAATACTAAAAAAAATTAAAAAATATAAAAAAAATTAAAAAATTTTGTTATATTAAAAATAAAATTTCGTACCCATGTACACATATTAAAAACTAAATTGTTATAGAAATCAACACATTTGAATTAGTATTCAAAAAGAGTACAAGAAAAATTTTAAAAATTATTATATTAAAAAATTTAAATTTAAATTAGGTTTAATTATTCTATTGGTCCCTATAGTTTTGCGAAATTTTCAATTAGGTCTTTATACTTTTTTTCCTTTTAATTGGGTCCCTATACGTTATTTTTTTTCAATTAAGTCCCTACCATGAATATAACGTTTAAGATAACGGAATATTCTATTTAAAAAATGAATATTCTTCTGAATTAATTAGAGTAGCTAGTTAAACATACATCTATTTTTTTAAAATACCAAAAAAAAACCCCTCATATTTTATCCCAAATAAGAAAACCCTATCCAGCCCTAACTTGCTCTCTGAAGGTCGTGTGCCCTACGCTTCTTCTCTATCGATCCGTAGTCTTCATCCATAGTCGTCGTCGTCGTCCGTGGCGGAGGCTTGGTGGTCGGCCGTCTGTCGCATCCTTCTCCCTGCGCTGTTCTGTTCTGCGTCGCTCTGTTCTGTGGTCTTCTGCGTTGTTTGCCCGTCGAAGCCCTCACCGTCCCTCGCCTCGCGTCACCTCGCTGCGCCGCGCCTCGCCTCACCGTGCCGCGTGGCTTACTTTCTTGTTCTATTACACTCTTTGTAACCCTTGAAGCGAATTTTGTGTTGCCGTTCTGTACAGGTGGAGGCAATATTAGACAAGGAGAATTTCACTTTGGAAGAGCTTCTTAATGAAGAGGAGGTGATCCAAGAATGCAAGGCCGTAAACAGTCGACTAGTCAACTTGTATGTCTCATTTCCCTTCCAGAAACAAATTTCATAGTGTTGTACATGTTTTTCATGCTTACCCAATTTTCATGCCCACCATTTGCATATGATTCAACAAAATTAATTGATAATTTTCCATTTCCCTCTTCTTTAGTCTGAGAGATCGAGCTCAGGTTGAACAGTTGTTACGCTACATTATTGAAGAACCACCAGAAGATGCTGAAAGTAAACGAACCTTCAAGTAAGCAGTAATAGTAGAATTTGTTGCTAAAGTACTTCATAATCACTGCTTAAGCCTTCTTGTTTACATCTGATCATCTTTCTTGTCATTAGGTTTTCATTCATTTCGTGCGAGATTTTTACATGTGAAATTGACGTCATTTTAAAGACCTTGGTGGAGGAAGAAGAGGTTTCTATTTCATTACATAAATGAAACTTCTATTTGAGTTTGAATTCATGCAGAAATTTATTACTGTATTGATTTTTCTTTCATATTCTTGTACATTTAGCTGATGAACTTATTATTCTCCTTCTTGGAGCCTAATCGTTCTCATAGCACCTTGTTGGCTAGCTACTTTAGCAAGGTATATGTTTGACAAAGTTTCAGCTTCAGCTTACAAGGATAATATTTTGTAGTTGTGGCTTATCTGATAATATGTTTGGCTCATTGTGATTTTAGCATTTGATATTAAAGTTGGCTCATTGTGATTTCAGCATTTAGTTTAAAGTTTGGAGATTGATAAATTTCAAAATATGGAAAAGGAATGGAACTAGAATTGTCAGTGATTTCCAGCTGTAGCTCCTCCGTTGTGATTTCATCGATGAATGACAAGTAACATTTATTGATTAAGACATTAATTTTTGCTGATTCTGTGATTCATTGGGAAAACAACTTGAAGAGTACATGGGATTTGAGCTTTTTCACATACTGCAAGATTTATTCTATTATGTTTTAATTGAGACTGATATGTTGGTTGCAGGTGTTCTCTTTGCTGGAGACTTAGGAAGAGAATATCCTTTTGGAACATAAGTATGGAATCTAAGTCGAGCTTCTATCTTTATGAGGGCCTAAAAGTTTGATTCAGCTTTGTACAAAAGCATGCATGAAACACCTTGCTATGGTGAAGAATCTTTAAGTCAATTTTTCAGTTGGAATGTTATACCAGACTTTACAAGTTGAGATAGATACAATTGTTTGGTCTAAGTAGATATTGAATAGAGTATAGTTATGTTCATGAATTATTTTTACCATGTTTTAGTCTAGATTGCAGATCATAAATTTAATGTATTTAGGAATTTTCAATATGTTAAATTCTATATTTCTATATAGACATTGTAAATGTTGTAGTATTTATTTGAAAAATTAATCTATACTCAATTCCTTTTATATTTTGTAGAAATATAATTATTTATGAAAATTTAGTTTTAGTAGTGGTTAATCTGAAATTAGTAAAAATCTATAATTATAAAATTAGGAACAATGACCGAGTTAGTGACCGATTTAGATTTTTAGTTCAGAAATTAGCGGCTAAAGGGTTCAGTGACCAATTTTCAAGAAAAATCAATCACTAAATCGGTTGCTATTACGGTAATTTCTTGTAGTGTGAATAGGGATTATAGGAATATCTTTCATTGAATATTTATAGTTTTACTAAATTTTCAATTAGGTCCCTATATTTTTTTCCTTTTCAATTTGGTCTCTAAGGATATACAAGTAATTTCACAATTCACTAACATTTTTTTGACGTTTAACGTTAATAGGGACTAAATTGAAAAAAAAAATTAACGTATAGAGACCCAATTAAAAGGAAAAAAAGTATAGAGACCTAATTGAGAATTTCACAAAATTATAGGAATTAACAGAGTAATTAAACCTTTAAATTATATATAGTTAAAATTTTATTTATCAAAATTTTTATTTTTTGATTCTTTTTTAATACTAATTTAAATAGGTTGGTTTCTAAGAAAATAATGTGCTAAATTTAAATAGGCAATTTCAAGAAGCCTCCTAATTAGTGAATTAAAATAGTTTATCTTTTTTATTATTTTAAAACCGTCTTTTTTTTCTGTATATCTTTTTTATTATTTAAAATTTTTTATTTTTAAGAATTCAGTATAAACTTACAAAATTATTAATTTAAAATTTAAAATATAGATATGATATAAATTAATTAAAATCTATTTAAATAATAATAAAATATATCAATTTTTATTTTTTAAATTAATTTAAATTAAATTATTAATATTTTTTATTATTTTTAAAAATTATATTTTTATATTTATAAATACATCGTATAAACGAAATAATTATAAATTTATTCCAACGAAATAGGTTAAAAATGAAAATTGATAAATATATTATAAATTATTTTATTTTAAAAAAAAAATCCGTGTAAAGTAATGTCGGTAGTTTCATTATTATTGATTTGGTTGATGAGTGCATGATGTAAATAATTAAATACTATACATAAAAGAGATCATGAAGTAACATAATCAACATTACATAGTTTGCTCCAATCAAATTATCATTCAACAAAGAAGCAAAAAGTGGGAGCAAAGGTTTTTTTGAAAAAAAAAATTGTGGACTTTTGAAGTTTGTTATTTGAAAGTTTAATTATAACTAGCAAATTAATATTTAGAGAGTCAACTATTAAACTGTTTGTTTAAAATTCCATAAAAGTGTGCGTTTGAAAGTGGGAATGAGGGAGAAAAAAGATTATTTTAGGCGAGAAAAAAAAATGCTTGAAATTGGTTACTAAATAATTGATTTTGTATGCTTTCTTAGTTTCTTTTCATTATTAACAAGTTTATTTTATTAAAAAGACAAAGTAAAAAAAGGTTTAATGAAAAATACAATATTTTAAAATTTTGATGAAGAAGAAGTAAAATGCTAATTAAAATATAGAGTTAAATATAACGAGAGATTTGCTCATAAATGATATTTTTATTTAACTTTTGACGTATAGATGATTCATCATATGTGAAAAAGATTTGTATTTTTTATTAACGAAGTAGGACTGTGAAACGGGTTAGCCCAGCCCATTTAGATTCGGTCCGTTAAATTTGTGGATTAAATGGATTAGCCCGTTTTATTTGCGAGCCATAATTTTTCAGTCCAAATCCTTTATGGTCAACTCGATGGGTTAAACGGATCAGCCCGTTTATCTTTTTATTTTATTTTTTAAAAAATTTTTTGACAAAAAAATCACTTTTAAGTCAAAAACTTTAAACAAACTATTTTTTTTAGTTGATGGGACGAATTTTCGGGTCGAATCGGAAGAAATGCCAGTTAAAATGTGCTACTTTTTTTGAAAAAAATGTTAAAAAAAAATTAAACGGACCAGCCCGTTTAACCATCAGGCTTAGTCCAAAATTTAAACGGGCTTAATTTTAGAAGCAAAGCCTACCCATTTAAATGGGTCAACGGACTTAACCGATGAATTTGGCCCATTTTGACGGCTCTACACATGTTTTGTTATGGGACCATTTAATGGTCCAAATATTCTGGAACCATCAAATTTTAATTTGGAATAAAAAGCACAGCATGTAGGATTTTTTTATTTAATCGATTGAAATCATCAAAGCAATTTGAGAAATACATAGATATACGGAATAAACTATATTTAACAAGAATTTTTTTCATTATAAATTAAGAAAACCCATTATTGTACTCCTATATACTCTGGAGACGATGATAATAATGGTTGCCATTGTCTATTGTGAAGCTTAATAATTTGAGTTAGTCATTTTTTTAGAATTTGAAGTGAAATTTGCCTTGCTCGACATAAATAAAAATTTGTATTTGAGAAATTAAAGTTAAAAAATTGAGTTTTGAAAAATAATATTTTTTTTATTTTATTTCAGAAAAAAATTTATTACTAAAAGATAAAAAAATATTTTTCATTACACGATTAATTTTATGAATAAAGAATCGAAATAAAGAATTGCAAAATTAGAGATTATATTTATTAATCTCGATTTTGTAATCAAAACAATAGATTGTTTTTTAAATACTACAGTGAAAAAATTGACTGGATCTTTATCATCAACTGTGATTATCAATTAATGATGAACAAATATTGGATATTAAAGAGATGGATAAACAATAAAGAAAAATTTGATATTAAGTAGATGAATAAACAATGAACAAAAACAATGCAAAAATTGATAATCAATAAGATTGATAAACGATTCTAATTGTAGGATTGAGTTATTTTTGATACACTAATTTATAAGATTAGAGTATCTAAATCAAAATAAAAACTAAAAAATTGAAGATAGAATTTTAAAAATAAAGATAGGTGAATAATAAAATAATAATTTATAATCACGAGCAGAAAAATTTAGAGAAGCATAACATACAACGCACTACACAATTCAATCGATTGGGTAACACAACCAATACTCAATCGATTGAATTGTGAAAATCTATATTGTTTTAAAGACTTAAATTGATGGGATAATATGACCAATCGATTGAATAAGAAAAACCTCACATGTTTTACAAAATTCAATTGATTGTGTATCAATTCCAATCAATTGAAGTTTGGAAAACATGAATTTCAATCGATTGATTTGTACATCTAATCGATTGAATTTCTAACAAACACGATTTTTCCAATCCAATAAGTATATAACGGATCAATGATAAAATTATGATCGATTAATATTGTAAAATATTTATTACGATTAATAGAAATTTTAATTTGTTATTGTTTTAATTTTTTATTATTAATAAACATAATAGATAAATAAAAAAAATAATTTATAAAATAAAAAATAAATTTTATAATTAAATAATATATAAAAAATTAATTTATAATTAAAATTAAATAAAATCTATTTAACCATTATTAAAAAATTTAAAAAATATATTTTATTATGAAACCATTTAATAATCCAAACCTAGGACCATCGAATATTTTTTGTCCACTGATACCAACTTTTCCGGTTTCTCATTTCAACAAATCCAAAACTGCTAGTTAGTCCAAGTCTTCGTCTTCATCTGAAAACTGTTTTGTTTAGTGATCTCAGGGAAAAAAAGAAACGAAGCATAATAATAGTTTAGCGTATTTTTAGATTAGAAGGCACGTAATTTGGTACTTTAAAGGAAGAGGAATGTTGTAACAGCCACCAGATTCGAACTTGTTACGGCCCGGCCCAGAATCAGCTTTGGGCCGACCCGACCCGAGCAGTACCCGATCCGGACACGCGCCCTTCAACCGACCCGGACACGCGTCCTGTACGGTTCACACGCGGCTGCAGGACAGCGTCCTTGGAAATATGGGCCTGTCCCATAAGGGGCCCACTACTGACATGTATATAAGGGGAAGATTGGCTCTTCCCCCGAGGTACGTCACTTTCTACATCACTCCCCCTGCTTGTACGATTTCTGACTTGAGCGTCGGAGTGTCTTTGCAGGTGGCACCCCCCCCTCGTCCGTTCACCAACTCAAGTGCTCGCCAGCTCGGCAGACCCTCGATCAGCGCACCCAGGACTAAGACACCCTCATCTATCCACCTTTGCATCTTCTGTCCACCCGACCTGTTCAGGAGCCGACCAACGAACATTGGCGCCGTCTGTGGGGACGTCTAAATGGAAGCTGTACTGGGTCTTGGCGACCAAGGCCGGGCTGCCGGAGCGGAGGGGGCAGCCTCCGTCGCCTCGCAAGGGGGGCGGCGAAGGTCCCCCCATCGACGCACGGGGACACGACCATTCGGAGGAACAGGCGGCGATAGCGCCATAATAATGCAAGAGCTGCGCCACCGAGTCCAGAACCTGGAGCGGCAGCTTGCCGACAGGGAGCGGGACGGACGCTCTACCGATCCGAGCTATACCCCGTCTCCCGGAAGCGAGGAGGAAGACTCTTACCGAAGCCGCCCGCGGACGGAGGCAGAGAGTTCGCGGGAGGAGTCACCCATAATGAGGAGACGAAATGACACGATCATCTACTCCCGAGGCAGACCGACCCATCGAGCGACAAGAGGTCGCGAAGACGGAAGAACACGACAACCTGTGATAATGGGCGCCACCCCGTTCCACCGATCTATCCTCGAGGTCCGGCTGCCGAAACACTTCGACAAGCCAACGGACATGAGGTACGACGGAACTCAAGACCCTCTAGAACACCTGACGGCCTTCGAGGCCAGGATGAATCTAGAGGGAGTAGGCGACGAAGTGAGATGCCGTGCCTTCCCGGTGACCTTAGCAGGACCAGCGATCAAATGGTTTAACGGCCTCCCTCAAGGTTCTATCTACAATTTCTCAGACATCAGCCGCGCATTCCTGGCTCAATTCACAACGCGAATAGCAAAGGCCAAGCATCCTATCAACCTTTTCGGGGTAACCCAAAGACAGGGAGAGCCGACCAGGAGGTACTTAGATCGGTTCAACGACGAATGCTTGGAAATCGACGGCTTAACCGATTCGGTGGCCAGTCTCTGCCTGACGAACGGCCTCCTTAACGAGAACTTCCGAAAGCACCTTACAACGAAACCGGTTTGGACGATGCATGAAATCCAAACGGTGGCCAAAGAATACATAAACGATGAAGAAGTCAGCCGAGTCGTGGCTGCCAATAAGCGGCAGTCCGGTTACGGCCAGGCTCGTCAGTTCGGTGGCGACGGGGAGAGGGCGAAAGAAAAGGCCAGGGAGGAGGCGCCAAACAAAGCACCTAGACCGTTCCCTCGAGTGGGGAAATTTACTAACTACACTCCACTCACCCTCCCCATCATGGAAGTCTACCAACAAATTGCGGAGAAAGGAATTCTCCCGAAGCCCCGACCACTCAAGGACCGCACAGGCGGAAACAAGAACCTTTATTGTGATTACCATAAGGGGTATGGCCACCAAACGCAGGACTGTTTCGACTTGAAGGATGCATTAGAGCAAGCGATAAGGGAAGGAAAGCTGGCAGCGTTCTCCCATCTCATCAGGGAGCCGAGAAGGCGTTATCGCGACCAGGACGAGGAAGGCAAGACACGCCCGGTCAAGCGGCGACAAGAGCCTGAAGACAGAGACCACGGCCTCACGGTGATAAACGTGGTAACGGCAAAGAACACTGCACCAAAATCCCGGTCGGCACACAAGAAAGACGCCAAGGTTCTGGCGATCTCATCTTCACCAGTGCAGAGTACCAAAAAACCCCGTCCATTTCTTTCGGCCCAGAAGATCAATGGTTCAGCGACGCCCCGGAAAACCCTCCCATGGTCATCACGGCCAGAGTAGGAACCGGCCTCGTCAAACGGATCCTTGTCGACACTGGGGCCGACTCAAACATCATGTTCCGAAACGTGTTCGACGCACTGGGGCTGAAGGATGCCGACCTGACGACCTACCAGCACGGGGTTATCGGGTTAGGCGACCACTTCATCAAACCAGACGGAGTCATTTCCCTACCGATCTCGGTAGGACAGATGCAAGGCCGAAGATCGGCGATGGCCGAATTCGTGATCCTCCGAGACTCCACAGCCTACAATATCATCTTGGGAAGGAAGACAATCAATGATTTTGAGGCCATAATCAACACCAAGCTACTAGTTATGAAGTTCGTCACCGATGATGGATCCATAGGGACCATAAGAGGAGACCTCGAGACGGCGGTCGCCTGCGACAACGCCAGCCTTTCCCTCAGAAAGAAGTCCAAGGAAGCATCCGGCGTATTCCTAGCCGACCTCGATGCCAGAATAGAGGACAACCCGAGGCCGGAACCAGAAGGGGACCTGGAGAAATTTAGCATCGGTGACGAAGGGAAAAGATTCACATTCGTTAACAAGAACCTGCCGCATGAGTTGAAGGAGCCTTTGATTGAAATGATAAGGGCCAACAAGGACCTGTTCGCATGGACGCCAGCCGACATGCCGGGCATTGATCCACAAATCATTTCACACCACCTAGCCGTCAAGCCGGAAGCACGCCCAGTGGCTCAACGAAGGAGAAAGATGTCGGCAGAAAGAGCAGAGGAGGTAGCCAAGCAAACGGCCGGCCTCCTAGAAGCAGGCTTCATACGAGAAGTGGACTACTCGACGTGGCTCTCAAATGTGGTATTGGTGAAAAAACACAATGGCAGATGGAGAATGTGCGTGGACTACTCTGACCTTAACAAAGCATGCCCCAAAGATTGCTTCCCTCTCCCCAACATAGATGCACTCGTCGACGCCGCGGCGGGATACCGGTATCTGAGTTTCATGGACGCCTACTCCGGTTACAATCAGATACCGATGCACCGACCAGACGAAGACAAAACGGCGTTCATAACGCCAGGAGGAACTTTCTGTTACAAGGTAATGCCGTTTGGCTTGAAAAATGCAGGGGCGACATATCAAAGGCTGATGAACAGGATATTCCACGACCTCATAGGGAAAACGGTCGAAGTTTATGTGCACGACATCCTGGCAAAAACAACACGACCTGACGACCTCCTAAACGACCTGGCAAGTGTGTTTGCATCCCTCCGTCAACATGGTATGAGGCTGAACCCCCTCAAATGCGCCTTCGCCATGGAGGCCGGCAAGTTCTTGGGATTTATGATAACTCAGAGAGGGGTAGAAGCCAACCCGGAGAAATGCCAGGCTATACTTCAGATGAAGAGCCCGGGCTGTGTCAAGGACGTCCAGAGGTTGGCAGGGCGGTTGACATCACTTTCCCGGTTTCTCGGGGCCTCGGCGACAAAGGCCCTGCCATTCTTCAACCTCATGAAGAAAGGGATGGCGTTTGAGTGGACACCCGCGTGCGAAGAAGCCTTTCAACACTTCAAGGAAATCCTAGCGGCACCCCCCGTTCTCGGGAAGCCAAGGGACGGGGAACCACTGTACCTGTACCTCGCTATAACAAGCGAAGCCCTGGCCGCAGTACTAGTGCGGGAAGACGGGAGGACCCAACAACCAGTCTACTTCATAAGCAGGGCCCTACAAGGAGCAGAGTTAAGATATAGCAAGTTGGAAAAGCTAGCCTTAGCACTCCTAACCTCCTCGAGAAGATTAAAACAGTACTTCCAGAGTCACCAAGTGGTCGTCAGAACGGACCAAGGGATCCGGCAGGTTCTCCAAAAACCCGACCTGGCGGGAAGAATGATGACTTGGTCCATCGAACTCTCTCAATATGACATACGGTACGAGCCCCGGCAAGCCATCAAGGCACAGGCCATGGCGGATTTTTTGGTTGAAATAACAGGAGACCCAGGCGAGGACATGGGTACACGGTGGAAGCTCCATGTAGACGGAGCCTCCAACCAGACCTTCGGAGGAGCCGGGATCATCCTAGAAAGTCCAAACGGGGTCGTATACGAACAGTCGGTCAGATTCGAGTTTCCCATCTCGAACAACCAAGCAGAATACGAAGCCCTCATAGGAGGCTTGACCCTAGCAACAGAGGTCGGCGCAAAAAGGCTGGAAGTATGCAGCGATTCCCAAGTCGTCACTTCCCAAGTAAACGGCAGCTATCAAGCCAAGGACCCCTTGTTGCAAAAGTACTTGGAAAAGGTCAAGGGCTTGAGCCAAAAGTTCGACGAGGTCACGGTCCAGCATGTACCCAGGGAAAGGAACACACGAGCAGACCTCCTATCAAAATTAGCCAGCACGAAGCCAGGGGAGGGAAACCGGTCTCTCATCCAAGGCATGACAAGGGAACCCGCAATTGCACTACACATAACAACCCTAAGTTCTTCATGGCTAGACCCCATCACCAACTACCTAGAACACGGCCAAGTCCCTGATGACGAGAAGGATGCGGTGAAATTAAGGAGAGAAGCGGCCAAATACGCCGTCATCCAAGGATAGCTGTTCAGAAAAGGGCTCAGCCAACCCCTACTGAAGTGCCTACACCCCGACCAAACGGACTACGTCCTCAGGGAAGTCCACGAGGGTTGCTGTGGGCACCACATCGGAGGAAAAGCCCTAGCAAGGAAGTTGATCCGAGCTGGGTACTACTGGCCGTCGATGATGGCAGATTCCAAAGAGTTTGTCAAAAAGTGCATAAAGTGCCAACAGAACGCCAACTTTGCCAAGACACCGGCAAGCGAGTTGAGCTTGCTGACGACTTCCCGGCCGTTCGCACAGTGGGGAATCGACCTCTTAGGGCCCTTCCCTGTCGGCCCTGGGCAGGTCAAATATCTCATAGTGGCAATTGATTACTATACCAAATGGATAGAAGCCGAACCATTGGCTAGCATATCCTCTGCCAATTGCAGAAAATTCATGTGGAGGCAGGTGATAACACGGTTCGGGATACCAGAAGTCGTCATCTCGGACAACGGCACCCAATTTGCCGACAAAAAGTTCACAGAATTTCTCAACGGCCTAGGTATAAGGCAAAGGTTCTCTTCGGTAGAACACCCTCGGACGAACGGACAAGTGGAGTCCGCCAACAAGGTTATTCTTTCAGGGCTAAAGAAGAGGTTGGACAACAAAAAGGGTGCTTGGGCCGACGAGCTGGCATCGGTCCTTTGGTCTTATCGAACAACCGAGCAATCCTCCACCAAGGAAACCCCTTTCCGATTAACGTACGGGGTGGATGCAGTAATACCCGTGGAGATCGGAGAACCAAGCCCACGATTGCTTTTAAAAGGAGTAGAGGAAACTGTAGAAAAGGACCTGATAGATGAAGCCCGGGAAATGGCCCATTTGACGGAAACAGCGCTAAAACAAAGAATAGCTCTGCGCTACAACACCAAAGTGCTCAAGAGGGACTTCGAGCCTGACGACCTCGTCCTAAGACGGAACGATATCGGCCTGCCGACCCCCGGAGAAGGCAAGCTAGCGGCAAACTGGGAAGGCCCTTACAGAGTAAAAAAGGTGATGGGGAAAGGAGCCTTTAAGTTAGAAAGGCTCGATGGCAAGGAGGTCCCGAGGACATGGAACGCGGACAACCTTAGAAGATTCTGCTCCTAGAAGACGGAACGACATGCCGGCTAATCTAGCTAAGTAGTCGATTTGTCATTTGTAGTAACTTTCAAGTCCTTTATGTGGTTACTGAATAAGATATACTTGTGCAAATTCTCCACCATATTTTATCTAAGTTTTTCAGATAAACCATCCCGTCGTGACTAACAACGGCGCGCGACCCGGGACTGATCACCCCGGGAAGCCGTCAACCACCGTTGTAACAAACAACTACACGAAAGGCCACGGGCCGCCGGTCTAAACGACTTCAAACCAAAAACGGTTAATAGGAACAATAACACGAGCAGGCGAGCAAACGACAAATATAAACCAAAACGGTTAAAAATGAACGCACAGATAAATAAAAGGTTTATCGCGACAAAACGGGCAAGCGACCAAAAAGGTCATTGTTCACAAAAGCCAAAAACGGCAAACATCAAAGTCAAAAGAAAGCGGCTAAACAGGAACTGTAAACAGAAGGATCATTTCGTGGAGGCATCGACAACCTTGCCGTCATGGATGACCTTGCGGACACCGATCGCCGACGTATCGAACTCAGGGGCAATAATTTTAACTTGTGCTTTAAGGGCTTCCTCGGTAGCCAGGATCGCGCCCCTGCCCTGTTTGACGACGTCCTTGTACTTAGCCTTCCATGTCGACAGCTCGGCCTCCACGGCCCGCTTCTCTTCCTCAACTTCGGCTGCACGCTTTTGCGCCGCAGCGACCTGACCCTCCAGAGCCATCTCACGCTCGACCAAACGTTCAATCGTCGCGTCCGACTCTTTCTGTTTCCTCTCGGCAGCAGTTAACTTTTGTTCGGCGGCAGTCGCTTTCTGCTCAGCAGTGGCGGTCTTCTTCTCGGCAGCATCCAACTTCTCCGAAGTTTGAGTCAACTGCCCCCGGAGAGTTTCCACTTCACTTTTTAGTTCATTGTTTGCTTTCCCAGCAGTTTCCAACCTTCTGCGGAGGGACTCCATCCCGGATAGCTCAAACTCGGCTTTCCGGGCTATCACGGCACCACGCAGAAGGGTACGATACATCCATCTCGCCTGCCCGGCAAGGGAAGACTCATGGAAGTACTCCTCGGTACCGGGAATCAGCTGGGAGTCTATGAAGTCGCTCGCGTCGAAATTTCTCTCCATGACAGTAAGTGCTCCCTCAGGACTAGACGACGCCGTGGAGACCTTCTTCCTCTTTCTCTTCAGGCTGGGGATCTCAACCACCCCCTCCTCATCATCCAGATCGGGCACCGAACCTCCAGTCCCGGTCGCCTCACGGATAGGGGAAGCATGGATCGCCTTATCACCTTCGGTGGCGGCGCCTTGAGCCGATGTGCCGATCCCTTCGGTTGCGGCCCTCTGCTCGGGAGCATCCCGGCTCTCCGGGGCAGCATCAGGCCCTTCGGGGGCGGCCTGCTCTTCACCTTCCTCATCTTCACCACCAAGAAAGGTTTGGAACAAGTCGGGAAGACCTGTCACCGACGCAGACATATCCACTACAGAAAAGCAAAGAAGGTCGGTTAGCCGCCACACAAATATAAAGCAAAGGGAAAAAGACAAAGTAAAAAGTTTCTCACAAATATAGTTACGGCCGGACTCCCGGTCACCCATAAGGAGATGGGGATTTACAGGGTTCTTCCCAAAAACCGCGTTTAGCACCTCGGCAATCTGCTGATCTACTGCCGACATGTTTCTATAAACTACCTTAATAAAACTATTAGCTCCAGCCCCGAAGCTCCAATAAGTCGGGATGAGCCGTGCCCCCTCCAGAGACAACCAAAAGGGGTGACGATCTTTGGCCGGGCGGACCTTAAAATACTTGTCCTTAAACCCATGGTAAGAATCTTCGAACAAGCCGAAAATCTTCCGACCCTGAGCAGCCCGGAAGGACATGAACCCTTTCCTATGTTTCCCCTCCTTGGAAGGGTTTGTGAGGGTGAAGAAAAAGAGGAAGACATCTACGGACACCGGCAGGTCGAGATATTCACAGACCATCTCGAAACAGCGGATAGAAGCCCAACTGTTCGGATGCAACTGCGACGGTGACACGGAGATTCGGTTTAAGAGTGCCATCTGAAAGGCGGAGAACGGAATGCGGACCCCGACTTGAGTGAACATGGCTTTATAGAACCAAATCCAGTCGGCGACCTGGCGGGGTTGGAAGTTGATTTCGTACAAACGCTCGTGGGGAGCCGGGACGAAGACGTCGTAGTTGGCCTCCTCGTCAGTCCCGCCGCATAGATACCCGGCTTGTCGGAACTCGGTGAGCTCCTCTTCGCCCATTTGGTTGGGTGAATCCCTTACATCAGAGACGACCCAAGCATATTGGTCGTACGCCGCGGGGTTAACGGATGCCCGGGAGACCGTGCGAGCCATACCTACATGGGGGTACCATCCAGTTAGTCTAAGAGATCGGTTGCTCAAGCCGAACACACACACCACCCTCACGACTTCCCGGCTAAGGCCAAACAAGACTAAAGGGCTAAGAGCGAGGAAAAACCTACCCTGGAATGGTACCTTTCCCCCTAACACGTCTACTCACAACTAAGAGGTTACACGATAACTTCAAAGAACCAAACAACAAGCATACAGAAATAATGCATAAAAAGGGGATGATCCAAGAGTTACCTGAATTGATGAAAGGAAGATGAAGTTGAATCTGGGAAAATGCAAGAAACACGAACGGAGGCACCACAGCAAAGCCTTGTAGCAAGGAGGAAGAAGGGAGAATAGGGAGTGCAAGAAAAGTGCATAAAGTGCAGAAGTATCAAAACCACTCGTTTAAAAACTGCCTCCAGAGCGCGAAACGCCGGGGGGCAAAATGGTCTTTTCAAACAGGGTTTTTTACCCCATTATGAGCATTCAATGCTCGGCACAGGAAACGAAGCGATGAAACGGTTGTTTGAGCAACCAAGAGACGCGCGTTGGGGACACGTCCTCCCCACGAGCGACCGACCAGACGAGATGCGAGACGACACGCCATTGGTAGCTCCCACGACTACCATTGGCGCGTGGGGGCACTGTTACGGCCCGGCCCAGAACCAGCTTTGGGCCGACCCGACCCGAGCAGTACCCGACCCGGACACGCGCCCTCCAACCGACCCGAACACGCGTCCTGTACGGTTCACACGCGGCTGCAGGACAGCGTCCTTGGAAATATGGGCCTGTCCCATAAGGGGCCCACTACTGACATGTATATAAGGGGAAGATTGGCTCTTCCCCCGAGGTACGTCACTTTCTACATCACTCCCCCTGCTTGTACGATTTCTGACTTGAGCGTCGGAGTGTCTTTGCAGGTGGCACCCCCCCTCGTCCGTTCACCAACTCAAGTGCTCGCCAGCTCGGCAGACCCTCGATCAGCGCACCCAGGACTAAGACACCCTCATCTATCCACCTTTGCATCTTCTGTCCACCCGACCTGTTCAGGAGCCGACCAACGAACAGAACTCTAAGGTAGCGTTTGGTGGAGAAACAGAGACGGAAAGACTGAGACTGAGAGACAGAGACTAAGAGACAGGGATTGAAATAAATCTCAGTATTCTGTTTGGTGCAAAATGGGAGACAGGAATTGAAACAAGAATAAAACTCTAATTTAATTTGCACAAAGGGTAAAATTGGAATTAATTAATTGAAATGAAAGTATTTTAGGTATAAAATGTTATTAAAGTTTCAATCTCCATCTCTAAAAATTTCAGTCCCCTATGTCCCTACTTTTTGGAGGTACTGAAATACTGAAATTTTAGAGACAGAGACAGAAATTTTAGTACCAGTCTCTGAACTAACAAACACGATACTGAGTCTCAGTCTCTCAGTCTCTGTCTCAATACCTCAAAACAAACGCTACCTAACAAACTTCTCTCATTCGTTGTTTACAGTTGAGTCACTAATCAGAATATTCCTCCTAAATCCTAATATTCTACTATTTTAAAGTCAGTGCATATTTGGATGCTATTATTTTGTTAAAAATTTTTTTTTTCAATAAAAAAAGTTAAAAAAATATTTTTTTTTAATAAATAAAGATTTTTTTATTTTTTAATGTGTTTGACAAATTTTTAGTAATAAAAGTAAAAATACTAATAAAATAAAAAAATATTTTTTTGAGAAACTTTAATTTACATCTTTTTTTAAAAAATCTTTTTTTCTTAAAAAAAAAGATGTTTTTCATATAATAAATAAACAAAAAGTATTTTTATATTGTTATGCCCAAACATAATTGATAAATAAAAATATCTTTTTACATAAAATATCCAAAAATAAAATTACTTTTACTGCTCTATAAAAAGATAACTCGAAAAAAAGAAAAAAAGATAAGCTCACCCAAACAAGCTCTTAATTTAAATAATTAACATGTGGTTTGCTATAAATAAAAGCCACATTCATCAAAGGTCTTCTCCACACTTTGCAAAAATGTATTCAGTGAGTTTCAAAGTCTTTGTCTTTGGATTGGTTCTTGTGAACGTAGTAGTGTTGTGTAACGGAGAGGATCAACAAGCACCTTCGTTAGGAAAGAAGAGAAGACCGTAGATATGCTATTTGATAGTGATGTCTTTGCTATTCCTCCTGGTTACAATGCTCCCCAGCAGGTACCCATTTTCTTTTATTGTTTTGTTTTGCATGTGATATCATATATCTCAGTTTTGATATGGAATCTACGTTGGAAGTTTCCTTGGTGTTCTTTAGTGTTTGATACATCATAAAGTTTGGTGTTTTTTTCGTTCTTGGTTTAACATTTAGTTTCTTAAGTTTTAATGAATGAATGTATGTATAAAAGGTTCACATAACACAAGGTGATCATGAGGGGAAAGCAATGATTGTGTCGTGGGTGACGATGGATGAACCAGGCTCCAGCGAAGTGCGGTACTGGAGCGAGAACAGCGAGCAAAAGAAACTAATTGCTAAGGGAAGACATGTTACTTATAGATACTTCAATTACTCGTCTGGTTTTATTCATCATTGCACCATCAGAAATTTGGAGGTATTTCTTCTGCTCCATTCCATTGCATTCCATGTTTTGTTGTAGCAATTTTTGATTTTTTGTTATGCAATCAATCCATTATTGACTCATGTGGTTCTTGTTTTGGACAGTACAACACCAAATACTACTATGAAGTTGGAATCGCGAACACAACAAGGCAATTTTGGTTTGTGACTCCTCCTCAAGTTGGTCCTGATGTGCCATACACTTTTGGTGTCATTGGTAAGTATATTTCATCAACTATGTTAATATTTTCCTAATAGAGAAATTATAATATGGTGGACTAATTTGATTCACAAGTATATACAAATTTAAAATATTACTTTTCGTAACTTGAGAAAGCTTAAATCCATGTTTCTGAAGTTAACATGCATGACCCATTTTATTGTTTTGAGAAATTTCACATTTTCTTTTAGTTATATACAAATTTTTAGCCTAAATTTTACTCTCTAATTTTAAAAATAAAATCTTATCTTAATAATACTGCATGTTGTTGTGCCCCAAATAGGCCTATACGTTAGTTATTAATTGATGTGGCATTGTATTGTGCAGGTGATCTTGGTCAAACATATGATTCAAATAAAACTCTTTCTCACTATGAAATGAACCCAAGAAAAGGACAAGCTTTGATGTTTATTGGAGACCTATCTTACGCAGATGATCACCCTTATCATGATAATGTTAAGTGGGATACTTGGGGAAGGTTTGTAGAAAGAAGTGTTGCTTATCAACCATGGATTTGGGTTACAGGCAACCATGAAATTGATTTTGCTCCAGAAATTGTACGCCTTCTCTCACAATACTAATCGAATTCCTTGCATTTGATCCAAAATGAAACTCTCTATTTGACTTAACCACCTATGTTATTATAATTAGAATATATGGTTGTTTATACACTAGAGGTACGTAACAATTAAACTCTTATTTCTTTTGCAGGGTGAAGGTGTACCTTTCAAGCCATATACACATAGGTATCATGTTCCTTATAGAGCGTCACAGAGTACAGCACCCTTTTGGTATTCTATCAAGAGAGCATCAGCACATATTATTGTATTGGCCTCATATTCAGCTTATGGTAATCATATAATTACATCATTTTTAATAATTTGCTAAATAAAACTTTGTATAAAAAATAGTTTCAGTAACTAACACAATTTTTTTTTCCTTTAGGGAAATATACACCACAATACCAATGGCTAAAACAAGAGCTACCAAAAGTTAATAGGACAGAGACTCCATGGTTGATTGTTCTCTTGCATTCACCTTGGTATAACAGCTACGACTACCACTACATGGAAGGTGAATCAATGAGAGTAATGTTTGAGCCCTGGTTTGTGCAGCATAAGGTTGATGTCGTGTTCGCCGGCCATGTTCATGGCTATGAACGATCTGTAAGTAACAAAATATTTCTCAACAACCTCATTTAACGTAGAGAAAAATCCAAAATAGCTTCTGACAAATACCTCAAAAGACAACGAGGTCTTTGACAAAAAAAATACCAACCCGGTTCCTGAGATTTATTTTTATGGAACTGATTAGCCCTGTGTCAAAAAAAATCATTTTTGGCACAGGAGCTAATCAGTCCCAAAAAAAAAATCTCAGAGGCCGGATTTGATGTTTCTTTTTTTTGGGCCTCATTATCCTTTTGAGATAATTGTCAGGGGCGGATGGGTATTCACTCTTTAACATACATCATAATATAAACTAAGCCTATTGAATTTTGAGTGTGACACACTGACACTAATCAAATAAGTCTAATTAAGCCTCAAACATTGCACTTCGAATTTGATATATGTTTATGTTTGAAGGAACGTGTGTCCAATATTGCATACAACATTACAAACGGGAGATGCAATCCTGTGAAAGATAACTCAGCTCCAGTATATATAACCATTGGTGATGGAGGAAACATTGAAGGCTTGGCAAACAAGTAAGTTCTATACATACATAATGAATGACTCACGGATTGAAAAGAGTGATTATTATCTGACAATATATATAATATGATCGTTATTTTGAAAACGCAGGATGATAGAACCACAACCAGATTACTCAGCATACAGAGAAGCAAGCTTTGGACATGCCATGTTTGATATCAAGAACAGAACTCATGCTTACTATAGCTGGCATAGGAATCAAGATGGATATGCTGTGGAAGCTGATTCCATGTGGTTTTTTAATAGATATTGGTACCCTGTTGATGATTCTACAACTCATTGAGTCACGGACAGATTTTTAAGTAACTTGAGTTATAGGTCATTGGCTAGAATAATTTTATAATATTATGAAGTAACGTCGGTAATTTTATGATTATTGATTTAGTTGGTGAGTGCATGATATAAATAATTAAATACTATACATAAAAGATCATAAAGTAACATAGTCAACATTACATAGTTTGTTCCAATCAAATTATCATTCAACAAAGAACAAAATGTGGGACCAAAGAGATTTTTTTTGGATAAAAAGATGTGGACTTTTGAAGTTTGTTATTTGAAAGTTTAACTATAATTAGCAAATTAATATCTAGAAAGTCAACAACTAGATCGTTTGTTTAAAATTTTATAGAAGTGTGTGTTTCAAAGTGAAAATGAGGGAGAAAAAGATTATTTTATACGAGAAAAAAAATTGCTTGAAATTGGTTATTAAATAATTGATTTCGTATGCTTTTTTAGTTTCTTCTCATTAAAAATTTTATGTTATTTAAAAGACAAAGTAATTAAAAATATAACATTTTAAAATTTTAACGAAAAACAAATGCTTGTTAGTAAAATCCTAATTAAAATACAGATAGAGTTAAATATAATGAAAAATTTGCACATATATGACATTTTGTATTTAATTTTTGACACATGCAAGACCCATCACATACAAAAGAGATCGGACTTTTTTTCTATCCGTGTGTTTTTTTTTTTAACCAAATATAGGAGACTCAACCCCACAACCTCTTAATTGAATATAAAGAGATTATGCCATTTGAGCTATAGTTCATTGACTTCTATCCGTGTGTTTAGGTGCTACTAATTTGATAGAAAAATATTTTTTTAATTATTTTTTTTAACATATTTAATAAATTTTTAGTAATAAAAATATTAAAAACATAAAAAATTAGATTTTTTGAGAAACTATAAGAATTTGTTTCGGTAAGCTTTTAAGATTTTTTTTAGAATTATCTTTTTTTTTAAAATTTTATAAAGAAATAAAAAAAATTATATTTAAATATCTCATATAAAAAAAATTTATTTATCAATTATATTTAGATATAATAATATAAAAATAATTTTTATTTATTTATTATGTAAAAATATTTTTTAAAAAGTTATAACTTCTCAAAAAATATATAATTTTATTTTTTTAGTGTTTTTATTTTTAATTTTTTACTACTAAAAATTTATAAACATGATACAAATATATATATATATATATATATATATATATATATATATATATATTTATTGGTAAATTTTTTTAATTAACTTAATGACACTTAAATAAGCATTCTTTTATATTCTTTTTTTTTAATCTTTTTAAAAAAATATTTTTTTCATAATAAAAAAATAAAAAAAAATTTTATATAAAATATTTAAATATAAAATTATTTTTATTTTTTTATATGATCTTTTAAAAAATAATAATTTAAAAAAATTAAGAGCTCAACTAAACAAATCCTAAAACTTATAAACTCTCTTTTACTTAAAAGACGGGACGATGTAAGGCTATATTAATGAGACAAAAATGCAAATTACGCGTAAATTCCAATGTTACACCATTATGCATGCCATTAGGGTCGTTAAAATAGGCTAAGTTTATCGAATTAGTTCGTTTATTCATTTAAATAGATGAATTTTGTCTTTAAAATTAAGTATATTTAAATTTTGGATTAAATGGGTTAAATCCGATTAACTCAAAAAAATGACGAGTTAAACGGGCTAACTCCCAGTTAAACTGGTGATTCGTTTATATTTTTTTTATATATTTTTTTAAAAGAAGTAGCACTTTTAGTCGATATTTCTTCCGATCTGATCCGAAAATTCGACTCATCAACTAGAAAAATATTATTTTTGAAAGGTTTTTTTATCTAAAAGTGATATTTTTTGTCAAAATATTTTTTAAAAAATAAAATAAAAAAATAAATGGGCTGACCCGTTTAACTAATCGGACTGACCATAAACAGTTCAGACTAAAAAATTATGGCCCGCGAATAAAACAAACTTAAATGGATCAGTCCATTTAACCCACAATCTTAATAGATTGAACTTAAACAGATCAGACCAACCCGTTTTGATAGCCCTAATTGCCCCAACTACTTTTATATATATATATATATGGCAAAAAAAAAGAAGCTATATCTGTATATCCTATAAATTTAGTGTAGCTATTATATATATTATATACATACATACTATAATATTTGATATTTGCAAATGAAAAATGCTATAGTTGTTATTACTAGAAGTCCAATTAACTTGATTATTGTGAAAAGATAACGGAGTTAAAACAATTATTAGCAATATCCAAAATAGACACCTTTAGCTAATTAAGGAATATTAATCAATTAAAAAAACTTAATTGAGATATAAATTTGGTTAAGGAATATTAATTTTTAAGAATTAAAACTACTTTAGTATAAATATAGATTTTTTCAATTTTTTTTATCTGAATTGATAATGTAAAATATAATTTTACATCACACGAAATTTTCTTGGACATATTTTTTATATCTCTTTAAATTTTATATAGTTTAAGATTAGGGTTAGAAATGAGTCAAGCTAACTTATGAACTAGTTTGAGTTCGACTCGTTAATAATTCGATAAGCTGAACTTGTGAGATGATGAGTCGAGTTTGAGTCTAGAATTGAGCTCATAAATTAAATGAGCCGAACTTGAATTTGAATAAGCTCAGCTCATTAGCTCATGAGTTGACTCGATATATATAGATATATCCTATATATATTTAGTTTATACTTTTAATAGTATATATATACATATAAAATAGTAATCTGTAATTTTACATATATTAATGTTTTTATTTAAAATTTTATAATTATTTTTTATATAATTTTGATGTATGATATAAATAAAAAATTTATAATTAAAAAAATACACAATATACAAAATTAATAATTTTTAATATATATAAGTTATAATTTATTGATATAGAATTATAAATTTTGTTTCTTGTTATTTAAGTTAGTTCATGTCAGCTCATGAGCTTTCGGTAAGTTAAGTTTGAGCTTAAAAAATAAGCTCGATCGTTAATGAGTTGAGTTGTGAACCAAGCTTAATATTTGTAAGTCAAACTTAAATTTTATGAGTCAAATTTAAACTTAGTCTAACTCAATTCAACTCAATTCACTTCTAACCCTACTTAAAATCATACCTTAAGAAATTAATTAAAAAAATAAGAAGTTCCATTACGTAACCTTAGTATAATTAATTCTTCATTACTTCATAAATGATGTGGTCTGAATGACACGTAGGTGGCACATTCCTGTTCCAAAGAAAAAATACAACCCAATAAAAATTAATATTCAAAGTCAACTTTTTCGCCCTCATTATTGCGACCCCATATCATATTATTCAATGCAATTCAATTCATACTCTAGTATCTACACTTTCTCGGTTTCTCATCTCAACCAAATCCAAAACCACTAGTTTTTGCCAAAGGGTTTGTTAGTCCAAGTCTTCGTCTTCATCTTCATCTGAAAACTGCTTTCTTTAGTGATCCCAAGAAAAAAAAAAACTATGCATAATAACATTTACTGTGTATAGATTAGAACTGTAATAAACTTCTCTCATACGTTGTTTATAGTTGACTCGCTGATCTGAATATTCCTCCTAAATCCTAATATTCCATTATTTCGAAATCAGCATTTAATTTAATTACTTAACATGTGATTTGCTATAAATAAATGTCACATTTATCACGGATCTTCCCCACACTTTGCAAAAATGAGTTTACTGAGTTTCAAAGTTTTGGCTTTTGGATTGGTTCTTTTGAGTGTGGCAGTGTTGTGTAATGGAGGATCAACAAGCACCTTCGTTAGGAATGAAGAGAAGGCTGTGGATATGCCACTTGATAGTGATGTTTTTGCTGTTCCTTCTGGTTATAATGCTCCCCAGCAGGTACCCTTTTTCTTCTATTATTTTGTTTTGCATGTGACATCATTTCTCAGTTTTTACATGGAATCTACTTTGGAAGTTTCCTTGGTGTTCTTTGATGTTTGATAGATCAAGGGATCATTCATTGTTTTTGTTAATTTTTAGTTGTTTTGGGTTGGTGGAGGGTTCCTCTAAAGCGAGGATAAGATAATGGAACTTTAGGGAAGTGGGGGTGATGATTAGTGACTAATTAATCAACTTTTTAATTAGACACTAACTACTAACTGTATTAGTTTAACCAGAGGTCTTAGGTTAATGGTCCTATCTACTTGAGTAGAATTGATTTTGAATTTTGATTGGTGGATAAATGTGGTTTTTAACCAAAAAATAAAAAAGAGACTGTGATTAGATAATTAATGTTAATTAGGCTAAGATTGGTGACTGACCTGATTAGGTACTCTTCACTAACCAATCCCACCTGTTTTTTTTTTTCAAAGTAGGATAGCTTTTTAAGATTTAGAAACTTTCCTCTGTTTGATTTGAGATAAATTACAGTGAGTTTTACAAATTTTAGTGTATTTTTTGTTCTTGGTTTTACATTTAGTTTTTAAGTTTTAATGAATGAATGTATGTATAAAAGGTTCATATAACACAAGGTGATCATGAGGGGAAAGCGGTGATTGTGTCGTGGGTGACAGTGGATGAACCAGGCTCCAGCGAAGTGCGATACTGGAGCGAGAACAGCAAGCAAAAGAATCTTGCTAAGGGAAGACATGTTACTTATAGATACTTCAATTACTCATCTGGTTTTATTCATCATTGCACCATCAGAAATTTGGAGGTATTTCTTCTGCTCCGTTCCATTGCATCCCATGTTTTGTTGTAGCAATTTCAATTTGATTTTTGTTATGCAATCAATCCATTATTGATTCATGTGGTTCTTGTTATGGACAGTACAACACCAAATACTACTATGAAGTTGGAATCGCCAACACAACGAGGCAATTTTGGTTTGTGACTCCTCCTCAAGTTGGTCCTGATGTGCCATACACTTTTGGTCTCATTGGTAAGTATATTCTATCAACTATGTTAACATTTTCCTAACAGAGAAAATATAATATGGTGGACTAATTTGATTTACAAGTATATAATGTTAGGGAACTAAAACTTTCCTATAGTTGTGATCTACTTGATTGATGTTTACAAATTTACAATTTCAGCATTTGAGGTAGTTAATGTACCCGAAGTCAATGCCAATATGTTTGTAATTAATTAATTTGGCAATGATCTTGCAGGGGATCTTGGTCAGAGTTATGATTCAAATAAAACACTCACTCACTATGAAAAGAGCCCAAGTAAAGGACAAACTGTGTTGTTTGTTGGAGACCTTTCTTATGCGGATAATTACCCTAATCACGATAACGTTAGATGGGATACTTGGGGAAGGTTTGTAGAAAGGAGTACTGCTTATCAACCATGGATTTGGGTTGCAGGGAACCATGAAATTGATTTTGCTCCAGAAATCGTAAGGCTTCTCTCGTAATAATTATTTTAATTTGGTTTTGAGAAGTTTAGAAACTTGTGTAATTCATCATCGTCGTCGGTTTTTGACACTAGCGAATGATATTTTGCAGGGTGAAACTGTACCTTTCAAGCCGTATCGCCATCGCTATCATGTTCCTTATAGAGCGTCGCAGAGTACCGCACCCTTCTGGTATTCTGTCAAGAGAGCCTCAGCACATATCATTGTCTTGGCCTCATATTCAGCATATGGTATTCATAAATACAGATGTTTTGACCTATTGTTATGATCTTTTTGTAAACATCTTGAATTAAATGTATAAGCTTCAATTTTTGTTTCCAGGGAAATATACACCACAATACAAATGGCTTGAACAGGAGTTACCAAAAGTTAACAGGACAGAGACTCCATGGTTGATTGTGCTTATGCATTCGCCTTGGTATAACAGCTACAACTATCACTATATGGAAGGTGAATCAATGAGAGTAATGTATGAACCCTGGTTTGTGAAGTACAAGGTTGATGTCGTGTTTGCAGGGCATGTTCATGCCTATGAACGATCCGTAAGTGCTAATACTAGGCTTGTTAAGCTACTAAACACTTCCTCTTTTGAAATTTCTGCATTACTCATTAGGCCTGCCTTCAAACTAGAAAGATAACAATGCAACTAAATGTGTCACAAAGCCTCAAACAGTGCACTTCAATGAGCTTTCTTGAACTCAAATTAACCTGAATCGTTGGCTGTTATGTATCAGGAACGTGTCTCGAATATTGCTTACAACATTGTGAACGGTATTTGCGTTCCTGTGAAAGATCAATCGGCTCCTGTATATATAACCATTGGTGATGGAGGAAACCTTGAAGGCTTGGCAACCAAGTAAGCTCTAAACATAATAAATCCTAATTCAGTTACTTTGATGTATCCGAGTCTGATTTAAATATGCATTAACCTGCAGCATGACAGAACCACAGCCGGCGTACTCAGCGTACAGAGAGGCTAGCTTTGGACACGCCATATTCGACATAAAGAACCGAACACATGCTCACTATGGCTGGCATCGGAATCAAGATGGATATGCCGTGGAAGCCGACAGCATGTGGTTTTTCAACAGATTCTGGCACGCAGATGATGATTCCACAACTCATAGTTCTCATTAACACACATATGTATTGGTACTTCGAGAAGAATTCGCAGTCATGGTTGCTGACATCGATTATCAATCGTTATGTCATTGTACTTTCCTGTCCCATAAATGCAAAATGTATGCTTCAATATTAAGAGCCCGTTTGGGAAGTAGCAGAAGCTACTTTTTTTTAACTTTTGGATTATAAAAAGTCATAATTTATGTGTTTGGCACTATTTTAAAAAAAAGCTTTTAACTTTCCGAAAAGTTAATTTGCAGCTTTTTGAAGAAGTAGAAATATATGACTTCTTGCTTCTCGAGAAGTCATTCTACCACTTACTTAAAAAAAATTAATTTTAAAACAAAAAAAAATTTGCTTTTCTTTTTGACTCTATGAAAAATACTGACCCTTCATCACTATTTTCATACAAGATCTGCTAGAAGTACTGATCTTCCACCATCATTCTCACACGCAATGTTCCAAGTTTCACCATTTTTACATAATGAAACATTTGATGGAAGTATTGATCCTCCACCACATTTTTAGACAATATTACATCTGAACAACTTACTGCATATATTCCCTTCTAAGTATTTTTTTATCATTTTATCACTATTTTTTATTATTAAATTTGTATTCAAGTGTGGTATGAAATTTCAGTTTTAATTTTATTTTTTTCATATGTAATTTTATAGCTTATTATTATTTTCATAGTTAATTATAACAAGTTCTTGACCTCAATAAAGGAGAAGAGAGTTCTAATAGGAGTAAAAATAAAAAATAAAAAACAACAATAAAATATACATTGACACACATTTTATATTTATTTTTTATTTTCACCTACCATATCATACACAATATTAGTGATTAGGTTAGGTAAAATCAACATTCAATATTAGAAAATATTTGTTATCATGGTTATTTTAATATTCATTCTCTTTTTTATAAAAAAAATTTATCTTTTGCGTTATTTATCCAAACGCTACAACTTTAAAATAGGTACTTTTATAACTAAAAAACCAAACACAAAATAACTTATTTATAAGCTGCTCTTAATGAAAGTCCTTATGTTTTAAGCTCCTTTTCCAAAAGAACTTATTTAAGTTATTTACCCAAACTGGGCCTAAATCATTTCTCCAATTAGGTTGCATAAATTTCTCAAATCCGTTATTAATAAGAAAATTGAGATGATTCTCAGAATACTTTGTTAAAGTAGCATTTTGGCCTCATTCATTTTGATGCATAATAACTGATAGCTTTTGTTCATTTTATTCAAAGTAGCCGGCCACCCTTTTCTTTTTCTCTTTTAATACAAAGCTTACATCACTTTTAGTAAGAACAGAAATCAGAAGCAACTTGAACCGTTGAATAATTTCTGTGAACATAAAAAATTATACCTGAACTATTTTGCTTCTAATATTTAAAAATGCAATGAAATTTTAAAAAATTAAATGAAAGACAATCCATTTTAAGAGCTGAATTTCAAGAAAGTACAATTCATAAATTTAAACCTAAGCTTGTTCATGTTAAATATTATCATGAGTTTATTGATATATAATAACAAAGTTAGAAATTCTTGACATATATCTCTAAGTGGTTGAATAATCAACTTGTGTCAAGTTAGTTAAATTCTGTTATTTTGGTTATGATAGTTAGTTAGAGTAATTGTGAGCTTTTCCCTTTCTTTTTGCTATGCACCATTATGGTGCATAAATCAACTAGTAGTATATAACTATATATCATCCACTTTTACGAAAAAAGACAAAATAATATCATCACGAGTTGAAATTTTTGTAAGTTTTTATTTTATTTTATTAATCTTTTGGGGTCACAACTTTTGATTCCATAAAAGGACACTCCATGAGGTTATTTATTTATTTATTTTTAAACTGGATAGAGAGCACTTGTGGAATAGTTCTTCATCAACTCCTAATATCTGACATATCATGATGCTACTTTGAAAATTTTCATTTTACACATAATACAATGTCCCTTACAAATCCTTTTTGGTACCGGTAGTTTGTTTTTTTCTTTTACATCATAATTTTTAATACATAAAAAATAATTAAAAATGCTATGTATTTACTGAAAATCAGTGACCATATATTTATTTATAAAATATATATATTATTTAATTTATTTTCAATGTATATTTTATATTTCAACATATATTTTATATCAATGGCTGATTTTTCATGTACACGTAGCATGGTTGAAAAATAATTTATAGACTTGAAATGTTAAATTACATATATTTTTCCACTTTGAGAAATTTTGTTACAATAGCCTTTATGTAACTTGTGTTGTCAGTTGTCACTAGTTAGCGCAATTTAAGTTACATTATTACACGAGAAATATATTGGTACTCATTGTATTTCGTATATCACTTGATTGATGTATATTTCTGTGAGGTCTTATCTAGTGGTAGAACGATCTATGTTAGCAAGATTACGAGACAAAAATGAATACAAATAACATAACTCGTAATACATGGATGCAGGATTGATAAGAATAATAAAAGATGTAGATGGGGTCATGATGGTGACCAGCCAAGTTCTTTTCATGGAGACAAAATGGTGTGTTTTGGATGAATTTTTTAGAAGTTCTTCAAACAAAGGTGTCTCACTCACTCACTTTTTTATGCTCCCTCTCTCTCTCTCTCTCTCTCTCTGAATTTACCATCAACCCACTAGTACTTTCTTTTTGCTTGGATGATCAATGATGGAAGGAGAAGGAAAGGTGCCAGAAGAAGAAACAAAGCAGAAAGGAAGGTTCCAAAGAATATGTGTCTTCTGTGGTAGTAGACCTGGATACAAATCTGCATTTGGTGATGCTGCTCTTGAGCTTGGTAAATTGCTGGTAATTTTTATCATACTATATTGTTTACCAATTTATTATTATGAATATACTTGTGTATTCTACTTGTTTTTTTGTTCTCCTTTGAAGAACTCTTGCATGTGTTTTATTCATAGTTGTTGTATTGAAAGGTTGAAAAGAAGATTGATTTGGTTTATGGTGGAGGAAGATTAGGACTAATGGGTTTGATCTCTGAAACAGTTCAAACGGGAGGTGGCCATGTTCTTGGGTAATATTTCTAATTTTCTTGACATGTTATATTCTGTTTTTATTGTAAATTAAATTTCTAAACTTTCATGAACTTCATTTGTTTATCTTTCCTGGGTTAGAGTGATTCCTAAAGCTCTGTTGCATCATGAGGTACAATGCCATCTTTAGTTACTATTTGATCATGTATGTGAATCTTTCGAACCGAATTTTCACTGATAAAAAGCTTATGCTGATCAAATCCCTCGTTTAGATATCTGGAGAAACCTTTGGAGAAGTGAAAACAGTTGCAAACATGCATGAAAGGAAGTCAATAATGGCTAAACATGCTGATGCATTCATAGCTCTTCCTGGTATATTCTTAAAACATAAATTGCACTCTTCTTTTCTGTTATAAGAATTTTCTAAAATTCAATCAAAGTTGTATACTTTTCAGGAGGCTATGGAACAATGGAAGAGTTGCTAGAGGTTATAGCTTGGTCCCAATTAGGAATACATGATAAACCAGTAAGATTATTTTCCTGATGTACTAGATGAACCAATATATCACTAAACTAAATGAAAAAACATGTTCAAATTCTTCTTTTTCAATAAAAGGATAATTTCTTATTGAATTTGAGATGTGGATTTTCTTCCACTTTTAAGAAGTTATTAAATTTTCTTTTTCTTTTTTATTTTTTCTTTTTTTTCTTAACTTTTTGAATATGAAGGTGGGGTTGCTGAATGTAGATGGGTATTTCAATAGCTTACTAACCTTATTTGATAAGGGGGTTGAAGAAGGTTTCATAGATGACTCTGCCAGGCATATAGTGGTCATAGGAGACACATCAGAAGAATTAATAAAGAAAATGGAGGTATGATTTATAAAATAAGGGGTAAATTATGCTAATCTCTCAATTTATAAAACCATATACTACTCACTCATGTTGGTTTAAATGATGTTTACTATGCTTAATACACTGATATTTTGTGATATCAGTGACTTACCCTATAAATATAACATTGAAAAATGTTAAATAAAAATGACAAATCAAAGAATACGGAGTATAAACATTTTATGCTGGGGCTAATTTCTAAATCACATGGAAAAAGAATTGTTGGTTAAAATCAGGTAAATTTCAATCATTCGTTTGTTTTGTTTTATTTTTATTTTTTTTCTTCAGGAGTATGTTCCTGTGCATCCCAAGGTTGCACCAAAGCAAAGTTGGGCAGAGGACCAATTTTTAGGGCCTACTGAAAATGGAGAACTTAGATCTTAAAATCTCCATCATCCATTTGTGTAAAGAGCATATAAACCAGTTAAGCTCCATTTACTTGTAAAGAATACAATATATATTAAAAAAACAAGCATGAAACATGCATGTTGTAGCTCCATCAAGAGCAATTGAATAGTACTAAAGTTCCAAGAGGTTAGAATCTCTTTTTCCCTGAAAATAGCATTGACTCTAATTAAATTATACACTATAATGTGATGGGCAGAAGATAACAATGGTTATATATATATACATATTTTTTTAAGCTGTGTGGGGTTGTTAGGATCAAGGTCCTAGTCCACTAGGCACTTGACACCTAGTTTTCTTTGTGTACTTCTAATAGTTTATTAGATTCTCAAAGTGTGAATTTAGATTTTGTCAATATTGCTATTTGATTATTCAGTTTGTGGACTAAACTTGTTAAAAAATTGACATATTTGTCATCTAGTGTCTTTACCCATAACAAGTTGACTATTAATTGGATGGTTCTACCCTGGATAATCTCTATATATCTTTTTATTAATATGTAATATTCCAAAAATGATATGATGCCTATAATTTATACTTGTCTTCTAAGTATTGCTTATAACACTTTGGTCTTGATGGAACTCACCCAAGTGTGCGTACTTTATTTTGTTTATTCATGTAAATATATCAAAACAGATTAAAATAATTTATCAATATATACGGAAGAGAGTAGCTTGAAAACTTAAGATTTACTACATGGGTTAAATAGAACAAATTTAGTTGTTAAGATATACAAACTGAATAGATGGTACTAAAAGGATCATTTGACAATAAGGACAATTAATAACACCTTACTACGAGCTACAAGAATATGCTCAAGACGTGGCTTCATGCCAACTCTTATACGGATCAAATTAGGATAATACTATAGTGTATTATATCTTTCAATGAAAAATAAAAATTATTTATTTAATAAAAGATCGCTCGAAAAATAAATTATGTATAATACACATTCTCTATCAATTTAATAAGAATCTTCACTCTTTAATAATTCTACTTTTCACTAAACAAATTCCCAACAATTCAATGAGTGACATATGCTCTGCTTCATCACGCAATCTTGCACTGAAAATCAAGCCCTTAAGAATTTATTTGTACAACATGCCCTTTAGAATTTAATGATTGAATAAGAGATGCACAACCCCCATGATATATACATCACCGCCTAGAACACCTTCTGAGTGCTTGCGATTTTGTCATTTCTTATATAAAACCAGTTTCTTTCTTTTTAAACTATGAGAATACAGAATAACTAATCGATAAATTAATTTATAAGCAGCTCAAAGGTGTAGAAAGAGAGTGCAAATAAAGGTGTGGCTAGTGCTATAACATGAATACATATACACGTGATTTTGTCCGAAGATTGGTATCAGTGGAGATCACTGCAATTAAAATAACACAAGCAAATGGACATCTAACATTTTGAATATACAGCAAATAAAAACCTACCATATGTTACAGTACAGGCAAGTGCAAACTGCAGAGGAATGCAACGTTTGTGGAGATTATGCGATAGGTGAATTTTGTCAGAAGCATTTCCGGTGAACAATGGAAGGTCCAGTTTCATCATAATCTCCCTTGGTTATATGTTGATTTTGAGGGAAAACTACTTTGGCAAGTATCGCACCTCCCACCCATGCAGAATATTGGCTTAAGTTCTCTGGCATGTACTCTGGAGGCTGTAGTAAACACAGATTATCAATCAGTGGGTATATATATTATATTGAACACGAATTATTATGATATCGCTCTTGCGATTTTCAATTCATCACTGTATTAGGATGAAGAAACATTTTTTGCCTGTCTATTGTTAAGTTATGCTCTTAAAATTGACAGGAGGAAGTTAACAATCACTTGGTAAAATCATATGAAACTTTAAAAATTGAGATGAATTTAGAAGATAGCAATCTTACCTTAACCAGAGCAGGTTGAATGGCAGACGAACTTAAGCTACATTCCTTCTGAAATCTATCTTCAAAACCTGCAGTGAGATTCAGCATTAGTCTACACTACAATAACCACAAAGAACAGCATTCTCAAAAAGATGCAACTCAAAGGAGAAAATTTCCCATTTTCCGAATATTTATATATTAATGATCACGCCAAATAAATAGTATTTTTCTTATATATCAAGAAGCAAAAAAAGTATAACATATTAGAAGTTCATATCCTAATTCAGCAGAAATCCTTAATGGAAACAAACAAACAACAAGAATAACATTTACCGGTCATAGAAGAAGTTCCCCCACAAACCACAGTATTTTCCAGCAGCTGCCGATGATTATCAGGTGACACTGTTGAAACAGCACGGACAAGCTGCTCAACAATGCCATGAGCCTCCAAACCCAACAGACTTGGTTGGAATAAAGCTTCGCCAATAGTATATCTTTCCCTCCCAATTGTTATGACCTATATAAAGATCAAAGGAAGTTGTAAACTACTGAAAATGTTCATAAGCTCTAGTTAAATTCAAGTTCAACCCAGCTCTCTTAACTGCTACTCCCCGCTCCATGTTTCTACTAACTCTATCAAATAATCTATCAAAAAGCAAACATAAATCTTAAGAAAACTCAATTAGCAAGTACCGATGTCAAAAATATCAGAGAATTAGTAAGCAGACCTGCCCATCAGGAAGTGTATGTTTCTCCACAGGACATGAAACAGTCTTTTGATAAGCTAATTCATCTTCAGCAGCACATGAGTATTGCTCTTTTATTCTCTCCACATCAGACAAGCTGATATTTACTTGTGGATTGGATTTCCCAAGTTCTTGTGCCAAGAAATCAGTTAGATCAGTACCTCCAAACTCGAATCTTCTCGATGCAATGTGGTGGACAGCACCCTCGATTACTGGCGCAATATCTATTTATAAAGCCAAAAAGATTGGGTAGCACATAACCAGCCAGACCAATAACATTACATTGTGAAAAGCAACATCTGACTATAGAAAAAGTACAGAATTCGTACTGTTTTGCTTGAGCAATAGAAAAGGGGGCAAATGCAAATGCAAATGCATTTCTTAACCTGTAGGATGTGTTTGACATGGGGGTAAAATTTCACAGATAATCTCCATGCAATCTTTACCCCATAAAATTTAATATACTATATAATTTAAAATTATTCACATGGACATCTACCATCCATCCACTATAAAATTTAGCAACATAATCTAAATTAAGTTCCCATTGCTTCACATGTGGATACCTATTTTTCCATGTCCAATATCAACTGTGCACCCTGAGATACGTCCCACAGCATACAGTGATAAAACTGCTTGTTCTGAGGCATAAAACCCTGATATGTTGAATGTTTCAAACATTAATTGCACTAGCTGTTCCTTGTTGGCCTGGGAGACAATAATATATACTATATTTAGAGAAAATACCCTATTATACATATTAAAAGAAGGCCACCAACTTAACACTAGCAATTTGATTTAATACAAAAGGACGCATGATAGCAGTTCTAGATCAAACAGGACAAAAAGGAGGACAAATCTGCTCAAGATTCTTACGCATTTACAAAACGAGAAATTCTTATAGATAACCTTTCAGTTATTAGGAATGCCCAAGAATTTTCTGCATGGAAAGGGTATACGAAATTACGAAGTCTAGGAAAATATATACGTGTTAGAGAAGATAAGGTTATCAAACTTCCAAATTAACTCATAAACTCTTTTTAAGTTTACAAGTTGAGCTCTAAGCTCCATAATCGAGTTTATATGAACTCTCAAGTTTGATAACCTTGCAGATACTACATAGGGTTTCCTCAAACCTTGGGGGTACAAAGTGGATCTGTGAATAATATCTGTCCTTCATTGCCAATTTCCCATCCAAGGCCAGTATACAAGACATGATGCAATAAATCCTCAATGGCGTCCCAATCTCTGACAAACCCTCGCACCACTGGATCAACAGTAACACTATCAGCTATTGAATTATCGTCACTCACAGACCCACCATCATCAAGCACTCTTTTCATCTGAGTGGGAATTATCTGAGCCATATCAAAAAGAGCCACAATCAAACGAGTTAGGGAATTCTGAGGATAAATAATCACACTTCACAATCAAGAGAAAACAAAAGAAAAACATTGAAATTGATGCAATTTAAATTTAGTCAAGAATTGCAAGTGCTGGAAAGCTATAGACAATTGAGCTGAAATGAATGGTAACCATTCACTACGTGCCTCTACCTAAAAACTTAAGCTTTTGGGATAAGCAACTTTACAAGAGCCTCTATAACCAGAGGGCCATGTTAGATGTATAACACTACAACAATTCATGTGCCTCTCCCTAAGGCATACACCTTAAACCCTAAACCTTAAGTGGCTTCATGACAGAAATGAATCAAGCAAAACAGTGAAGTTTAGGAGAGAAAGCACATACAAGTAGGGCACAATTGAGATGAGAATGACGAAAATTTCGGCGATTTGGTTATACGGTTGCATGTTATGGTCATAATAATAATAATAATGAGCGGGGCATATAGATATATATACCATGGCAGGAGACTGATCAGGAATTGCGAAACCAGCTTTGAGGAGCTTAGTCCCGACGTCAACCACGGCGGCTTCCATGGGCAGCAGTCACGGTGACAGTGACAGTGACAGTGGTTCTGGGAGACTAGAGAGGAAACTAGTCTACTCAGCTCACGCTCGCTTCGGTTCAAAGATCTTTCGAGTTTCAGCAGCCAGGAGTCAAAAGTCAAAAACCCAAGGCCCAAGCTTCGCTGCTCAGCGAATGCTTTAGAATAAAAATAGAGAAATTAGTTCGGGGGCTAATGAGACTTTTTGTATTGATAACAACGTGACATGATGTTTTTTTTTTTTTGGTGTAGCCTGGTGAGTACGATCTGAATCTTAGACCATACTTTATGACACTGAATTGAGAAACAAGGAAATAACACTAGCTAAATTTTTAGAAAAAAAAAAAAGAAAATTTAGAATATTTTATAAGATAAAGTAAATATATTACAATGTTTATTGAAATTTGATTACAACAGAATTTAAACAAATTTATCATACAATGCCAGTTGGAGGATAAGAATAAACCTTATCTCTTTCTGACTTTTTTTTAGACATGTAACAGATGTTACTTTATTTAATGCACTTAATAATTATACATAGTGGGGATATTGTCTTAATAAAGGGACAGCTTGAAATAGTCTTCTGGAAGGGTCCCATCACCATCTGAGAAGGATGATGTCTCATCAGAGGCCAAATTAGCAGCTCTAAGATCCATATCCAGGTCTTGTAGATAGATAAATGGATCTTTAGTGTTTCCTTCATTAGGATCATAGGCATCTTGCAGATACGGGTCATATGGGTCTGAATATGGGCCTTCAGCGTTATTGGTACCCCTACATCAATTCTGATTGGACTTGGTGGTAAGGCATATACTCTTCCATTTAGATCCTCAGAATTCAGATCTTTCACATAATTTATGTTTGGGATATGTCTAGACGTGCTAGGCTAGTCTCTTGGAGTATAAAAAGAGTATTGTCCAAATTGATTAATTATTTCTGAAATTATGAATCTGGATTTGAACTCTTGAAGAGTTATTGGCAGAACATCTGTTTGAAATGGGAGTCCTTCAACTGCATCTTTTTTTCCATATAGTTCAGGTTGCCAAAGTTGACAAAGGTATTTGGCCAAGGCATTTAGAACTGCCTTTTCATCCGTGAGCCATATGGTAGAGTATTCAACAATATCGACCCTATTCATGGTGTGTAGGTCTCCTCTAGTAAAATAATTCTTCTGTAAGGTGACAAAACAACAGAATTTCTGTTTTGTCTGAGAAAGTTTATCCCACAGTTGGTGCTGATCGAGTATGTTATACAATATTCCTCTCCATACATCAAATGGGGCATACATGGAGTATAACCTGACTAGATGGAATTGTGCTTGAGTGCGATTACATAGGATATGGTATATAGGGAAGATTGGCACTACGATGACATATGTATATATGGAAGACAGAGCCCAAATATACCATATCATTTTCTCTGGTATAGGTCCTTGGATTATTGGTATAGTGCAGAAAGGGGTATCCATGTTGAAGTACCTTGGGTTCGGATGGATTTGGGTTATGATAAAGAGCTGGTGTAGCCAGTAGAACAAGAGTTGTCTAGTTAGACAATCTATTTGAAATTCTATCTAGAGTCTTGCTTTGAGGAAAAAAGGACCAATCTTTTTTCTGTATGGGCTTCTGTGGAGCAAATAATCAGGGAATGGAATGGTATACGAAGGATTGTGGGTACTCATAGTGCAGATGTAATGGGTTGGTTTTGGGATTGGTTCTTTGGTAGGTCTGGAGAGAAAATCAGCAAGTGTGTTTTGGTGTCCCTTTATGTGTCTCACTTCAAATTTATAACGAGAAAATCAGTCTTTCCACCATAACAATTAAGAGTCTGGCAGGATCTTTTTCTTGATTTTCAGCATTGATGGGAAAGAGGTATTATCCATCTCCACAGTGAAATGATAAGAGATGAGGTGAAAATTAAACTTTTTTATCCCTCGTTTAACAGCGAGAATATCTTTGTAAGTGGCATGGTAATGTTTTTCAGATTCTTTGAATTGTCCACTAGCATGCGCACAGTAGTGTCTTGTCCCATCAATTTCTTCAAGTAGCACAGCTCTCCAGAATTCATCACTAGTATCTGCCTGTAGTATTCTTTTTTCGTGCTGGGAATCTTTAAAGGAGGAGGGTCTTGTGCTATCTTCTTCAGGGTTTTGACAGTTGTGGTTTGTTCAAGTCCCCATGGTGGGGGATTTCTTTTTTAGGAGTTTTGACAGCTGATTGGTGTGTTTGGTCATATCTGAGATAAAGTCTCTGATGTAGTTTACAATTTCCAAGAATTGTTAGACTTGTTTGACCGTCATGTTTTTATCAAGGAAGTGGATTAATTCTTTGGCAATATGATCTTTTGGTTGAAAGAATTCATCTTCAAAGACCATCTTGAAGAATTCAATTTTTTTTTAGCAAGAGAACTCTTTTATTTATGATAGCATGATTCCCTGTTTTTTGACAATTTGAGTGAATTGGGCCAGGAGTGCCTTATGGGCTTCACTGTCCTTTGAGAATAGTAAGATATCATCTATGTAAATAAGTGTGGAGTGTAGTATGGGCTCAAAGATTTTGGTCATGGCCTTTTAGAAAATGGATGGGGCTACTTTGAGTCCAAATGGCATTACTGTCCATTGATATTGGGCTTCAGGGATGCAAAATACTATTTTCTATCTATCTTCAAGATAGAGTCCAATTTGCCAAAAACCAGCTTTTAGATCAAACTTGCTGAATATTTTTACTCCACTTAACCTCTGAGATCCTTAGTAGAGGAAACTTATCATCTTGCAAAAAGACATTAAGTGGCTTATAATCAGTAATAACTAATAAGCCTCTTTTTTCCTCTATTTTGTTAGGCCCTTTTTTCAACGTAAAAGGCCTGGCATGCCCAGATAGAAAAAGTAATTTTTTAAACTTTTGACTTATAAAAAGTAGTAATATTAATGTTTGGTGCAATTTTCAAAACCCAATTGTAACTTTCTAAAAAACAATTTAAAAGCTTATAGAGAAGTTAAAAAAAATTATTTCTCTAATGATACTACTATCTTTTATCACATTTCTATAAAATAAATATTTTTAGAACTAAAAACTCAAATATAAAATAATTTATTTATAAACTACTTTTAATATAGTCATTTATTGTTTAAACTGTTTACCAAAGTGGACCTAAAAAGTTCTATAACTTGATTTATGTAAACAAAAAAGTTTGGATAAATTACACTCGTCCCTCTTGTGATCTACCAAAAATCATACATCTCTCTCTACATTTTATGGTACTTATTCTTCCCCAGATACTAATAATGCACAACTTATTTTCTTAGATCACATTCAAACACACTTAGGAACATAAAATATAACAGTAGCTCTAACAAAAGAAAACATGGCATCAAGAATTTTGATACGAACATTATACGTCAACACACACATACCAACAAAGGTCTTCTGATTATTTTATACCGATCTATAATTTCAAACAATGCATAAAAAAAAATAAATGTGAATCCAAATCATTCTCCTGCTTGATGAACCTATGTGATGGGCTATTTACAGTTGAAACTTGAAACTTAATTCGTACTGCATCTGTACACATTCAAACCTACAACCACGCCATATAAACATAACAGCTGGCCAAACATGTTTGATGGTTCTACACTTCTACTTAGCAACTCCTATTGACTCTTCAACGTTTAGGGCACTGGCAAAAGCAAAAACATGAATCATCAAATATGATGTAGATTAAAATCCAAAGTTCATAAACAGGAAGAACGAGCTTCATATCAGACTCGAGGCAGATATCTCATCAAGCTTGCGTTTATGATCCCCGGGCACATTATCATCCTCTCTGTTAACAGGCCCAGTCATCAGAGTAGAGTAGTCTTTTTCCGCAGCAGCATCGCTAGTGCCAATGGGATTCACTGCTTCCTCATCATCTACTGAAACCAAGTTAGAGTGCTCCTCAAGTGAAAGAATGCCATCGGTCTTCTCTTGTTCCTTATGGGCCAGATGATCACCGGTTTCCTTTCCAGAAGAGTCTTGGGAGTTTGTTTCCGGTGTGTCAACAAGAAGAGCTTCTAGCAAAGGGTCAGTGACAGGACTTCTCTGTGAAATGAATTTCACATCCAGGAGTGAGGTTTCAAAATCTACTGCAGAGGAAGCAATTGAAAATCCAAGAACATTCTCTATAATGTCTTCATGGGAAGGTTTTTTCCCAACTTCTGTTGCAACTGTTGCAAGTGATCCTTCCTGAGCAATGCTAGTTAAACCACTTGCAGTCTGATTGCCAAGCAACTCATTCGAGGTTTCATTTCCACTATTGAACAAATCATCCGTTTTATAAACACTGAGTTCTCTGCTTTGACCATCTTCAAAGTTGTTAGTTAAACCTATCTTTGGATTATGATCAGCTACAGAACTGGTTGTAACAGATACTTCTTGATCTCCTGCCATACTACAAGATTGACCACATTCTTCAGTATGTTCATTTTTAGAATCCTCATCTACCTGTGCTCCACTTTCCAGGGAAATATTGGATGATGTCAGCCCTTGGATGTGATTAATCTTCTCACAGTCCACAGGATGAGCTGATTCATTATTCGCTGTCTCATTATTACTCTCGCGATCATCCTCATCTTCACTAGAAAAATCAGGGGCTTTGACTGTTAAACTTTTAGTATACTTTGGAGACTTTGAAGAGCCTGTGGATAAAAAATTAGCTAATGCAGAAGATAAAGCATCGTCAATTGATCGCTTTACTTCAACACATGAAGAACCCATTTTTTGCCCTGATGCATTATCTTCTTCATCCTCACCATCAGGAAACTCGGGAGCCGTAACTATAAGACCTGGGAGCATTTGACTAGTATTTGCTGAATCAGAGCTATGCACTTCTGTAACTAATTCTCTCTTCTCTGGTTCATTTTCCCTAGTGAAAGCATAATCAATAGCATCTGATTCAATGAAAGAGCCTTCAGGAGCACACCTTCCACAGGATGATGATCCAGGATTTTGCAATTTCTTGGTCAGGGTATCAAGTTGCTGCTCAACTTTCTGGAGTCTTGCCTCAATGCTGCTCATGGGCAATACCATTTTCTCCTGAAACCTCAGACAGATTTGTTCAATCCTGTCCATTCGTGATACAAGCTGTTCAAAGGCCCTTTCAATATTGCCACCAAGAGAACCACCATGATTGCTCTTGGCAGGAGCAACCTCAGAGGGGGAAAGACAATTAGTACTATCCACTGTATCAGCTTGTGAGGGTACAGCAGTACAGTCACTATCCAGTTTAGAGACTTGAGAGGATGTGCATGGCAAGGATGGAGCCACCCAACCACCATTCACCTCTTTCAACTTCACTTCTTGAGGACCAACTATGCTAGCTTTTCCCTTCAGTTGAGTTTTGGTTACTGAATCCAGTGGCTGGGTTTCTTCCAAATCATCTGCTGAAAAAGATTGTTTTTCCTTCTTGACAGCATTTAGATGGCCGAGACCTGATGTCTTAGATAATTGCATTATAGTTGGAAGAAACATAGCCATAAGAGAACCGCTGGATGAGTTTCCATTACGGCTCTCTTGGCTTTCTGAATCAGTTGAATCATCAGGATCACCAAATATATAAATCTCATCAACATAAACGCAGCCTTTACTCTGAAGTGAGAGCAAACGAAGTGTAACAGAAATGCAAGGACTAACATCATTAAGCTCAGCTGTAGCCTCAAAAAGGTCCTGCGAACAGGAAAAGAACATTGAACAATAAAAAAGAAATCAATCTAAGATTTGGTATGATGCCATCAGCTTCATGTTTCAAGAGACAGCCCAAAAGTTCTGGAAAAGAACAAAACATAATAAAATCATATATCTATTTTGCTTTTTATTTCCTTGAAAAAGAAATTAAAAAATCTACTTACCTGACTGATTTCAGTTGAGTTGGTGCATTCAGGCATCTTCACTTCTACCCAATCATCTTCATTTTTTATATTTTCCTCACTCGACTCTCTGTGAGAACCATCGACATGTGGAACATTAGGAGCACGAAGAATTTCACCATCTCTAGACGCAACACCGCAGCGAACCGTACAGAGATACTCATTGCTGCTCTGCAGATCAGATGCAGTGTAAATCTCATACACCCGAGCCGTACTACGAACATAGACTTGTCTGAGTTCATGTTTCGTATTAAAACAAACTGCACGAAACCGAATCTCGCATCAATCGCAAGAAAAATGTGCAAAAGTTCAAATCCGATCGTCCTTCTTTCTTAATTTCTACAATGAGCAAGAGCTCACTACATTCATATGAGGAGAATCACTAATCTAGATGAAAAATCTTATGATAAAACCGTCCAAATTAATCTAACCCCTACGATACTAACTTACAAAACAGAAATCGAATTTAATCAATGACTTAGCTCTATATACGCAAATCCACAACGAATATGACAGGTTTATCACAATTTTTCCAAGTATAAGAAACAGCTATAACTAGAAGAACAATTAGTGCAATTTAAAAAATTGAAAAAAAAAAGCAAAAAAGAAACGAAACGAGACAAAGTTAAGTGTAGTGAAAGTGAAACGTACTCTTGATCTCGCAAGGAGAGGAATCGGGAGAAGGTGAGCGAAGAAGAAGTGGAGATGAAGAAGCTTGTTGGTGATTATCGTCGTTTAACATAGAGAGTGAGGATTCGAAGGTGACGCAGTTGGCGACGGAAACGGAAGACGAAGCAACGTTCCAGTTCGTTTCGGTGGTCTCCATCTCCGTCATCACAGAATCACGTGTCTTTTCTGATAATTAAAGATGAGATGGGTTTTATTATACGCAAATTACTCTTCGTTCTTCTAAGTAACGCCTCTGAAGAACTGAGGAGTCAGAAACTCGGAATTAAGTTATCTCCTTCTCTCTAATTCTTTTTCTTTTTATATATATAAAAATAAAATGGGGAAGTAGATAAATATTAGCTATTTTAGATGTGAAACGAGGAAAATAATCAAGCCAACATTTTTCATTTTAAAATGTTAATAAAATGAAGAAAATATCTTACCACTCTTATTAATCTGGGTCACGAGAAAATAAAAAGAATAATCTAATAAAATGTAAAATATTTTTTTATTTTTCGTGTATTTTTATTTTAATAGACCAAAAATTATTTTATTTAAAAATTTATTATTAATCAATAAATATATATATATATATATATATATATATATATATATATAATTGAATTCGAACTTTTGACTCTTATAAATACATGAATAACTCGCACTTTATTCAAAATAAAAAAGTGAAAAAATTAATATATCATACAGTATTTCCTACTTCTGTTACTTTTAACAACCTTAATTATTTATTGACTAAAAAAATACAATTTAAAAATAGCATTTTGGACTTCTATTAGAAATATGGTTAAGCAGCAAATGTACATTATTTATTTGCTAATATATATATATTTTGGATATAGTGATACATAAATGCACATAAAATACATATATTGAAACATGATCCACAAAACATAAATTTTGACACTTTTATTTTAAATATTTTATAAATTGTCAATTTTATCTTAATTCTGACCCCTTTTTTTCCAATTTTTTCTCTCTTTCTTTACTATTGCCCTCTTCCTTCATCATTGCTCTCTCGGATTGCTAGATCCTCCTCCCCTTCTCCCACTCTTTGTTCTGCACTTCTTTCCTCTGTTCTAGTTGAAATTTGGATTCTCTTAAATTTTAAATTTTATTTTAAAAAATAAAATATAATTTTTTATCATTTATTTAAGTAGGATCAAAAATAAATATGATAAAAAAATTATTTAATGATAGAAAATTATATTTTATCTTTTAAAATACAAATTTAAAATTTAGAGAATCCAAATCTATATATTTATATGTGTCAACTCGTTTTTCTGCTTTCTTTTGTTTGTAACGTCAATTTGCAACGTTATTGATGATATCTTCTATTTTGTAGATTTGCTCCATCTCTTTATTTTTCTTTGCTCATTGTCTTTATATTTTATTTTTTATTTTGATATTTTTTTTAAAATAAATTGTATATATGTATGAATGAAATATATATTGTTAGATAAAATGTATTTTTTTATCTTTAATATTTGTAATTTTCTTCAAAAATACTATTGATATTTAATTTTATTCAATTTTATCCATAACATTTTCGATTCATTCAAAAAATTTTCTAGCATTTTTTATTTGCATCATAACTACTCCTGGACTTTTCAATTTTTCCCTAATATTTTAGATGAAATTAACATTTAGGAATAATTTTTACATAAATTAAAAACGTTAGAGATAAAATTGAATAAAATTAAAGTTAGAAGTATTTTTTAAGAAGAGTAAAGTATCGTTTTTGTCCCAACATTTGAGTTAAGCCCCAAAATTTTTCCTAACATTTAAATCATCCTATTTAAGTCTAACATTTTAAAATTAGCTCAATGTTGACATTAGGGATCTATTAACAAAATTGACGGCGGGACAAAATTGAAACGATTTTGAAACGTTAGAAACTTAAATAAGACGAAAAGGTTGGAGACAAAAATGATACATAGAAATATTTTTTAATTTTATCTTTCAATAATATCAATTTTTTACGGTACATAGTTATTTAATCATTTTTTAATCACATCTAAGTAAATTACACTTAATCACATTACTTTCATTCTAAATAAATTTATTTTTTTATAATTTTACTCTTAAAATTTTTTACTCATAATGAAATGTTTGTAAAATGGCTAGTACATAAACTTGCGAAAAAAATGATACATATATAATAAATATAAATTGTATCTTTTGTCTCTAATGTATCGAAATTCTTTAATGTTTAATTTAATTAAACTTTATTTTTAATTTGATTCTTCAATAATATCAAATTTTTATGGTAGATAATTATTCAATTATTTTTTTAATTTTATTTTTAATCACATTATTTTTTCTAAGAATAAAATTAAAAAATAAATTAAGTAATTATTTATCAAAAAGTTAATGTAACAAAAGGGACAATATATACTCATTTAATAACCCATGTTTTCGGATTATAGCAACAAAAAGAGGGACAACATATAACCCTTAAAAAAAGTATGATCCAAAATAAATAATTAGAGGTCCATTAGGGGCCTAAACTTGCCAACACCATTAAGCAAACCATTATTTATCATAACTTAATTAATAGAAAAAACATGTCCAAAAAAGAGTCTCTATGACTGCTTGAATTATCTCTTTTTAGGAGACTTGAATCCAGGGTAGAAATAAACTTGAAGGTAGCGTTTGTTTGCGAGACAGAGAAATAGAGACCAAGAGACAGAGACAGAAATAAATATTAGTATTGTGTTTGGTGTGAAAGTGTACAAGACTAATTTATGTCTCAGTATCCTGTTTGGTTCGAAATAAAAATTGGAGACAAAATATTTAAAATTACTAAAATGCCCTTAATTTAAATTAAGAACCCTAACCCCAAACTTCATTTTCATCAGCATCCAACCCTAACCCCCTTTATTCCTCTTCTCTACCGTTTCTCCTCTCCTCTGCCGTGAACTCCTGGCGCCTGACCCGCTGCAAGTAGCACCTCTAATGGTGGAAACCACGGCGGCGCCTCTCTAGTTCTCCTTGGTTCATCTTCGTGGCCCCAGTTGCCACCCTCGGATTCTGACGCTGCTGGTGTATCCACGCCGGTGGGTCTGCGTCACCACCATCTCGAAGCTGTGCGTCTGGTCTCCACTGTTTCTCTGTCAACGGAGCTGGTATGTTCTTTCAATTTAAGTTATTTACTTGTTAATTCTGTGAAGTTCAGGAGGGATTTTTGATTCCCCCATTTTCTGATTTGTGAAACCCTCACCTTCTGATTTGTCGGCATGTTGATGAGAACGTTTAAATCCCTCGTTGGATGAATTGACATTTGCCCTGATTTGCTTAAAATTGATGATTTGTGCTTCAAATGTTGAAGATTTCTGAAGTTGTTATATCCGAGTTCTTATTTGTCCTCATTTGTAGATTTATGAATTCTGTATCATCTTTTTTAAAGATTTGTGAATGTGTGATTGCTGATTGCTGATTTGTGTGTATCATAAATTTTTTTGAGCTTACTTGTGCTTGTTAATTGCAGATTTATAAATCTATGATTGTTGTTTTTTAAAATTTATTTTTGACGATTACTGTATAGAAAATCAAAAAAGATTATTTGAGAGATATTTATCATAATTATGTTCCTGTTGTGACCCTCTTTTGTTATCGAAATTAGTACTCACTGTTGTATGGAAATTTATTGGAAAAGCTAGAGGCACCAATATTTGATTTTAAATACAAAAGATTGGACATTAGTTAGTTTGTTTGTTAATTGTATCTTGCCTGAATTAGTAGTTAGTAAAGTTTGTTATTTCCTTCTTTACTTCTCAATCTGATTTTCACAATTGTTTATTGAATTTTTGCTGTCAAGAGTTGCAGATTCTAATACACTAGTGCTTTTATGTTAATGGTTACCACCTAGTGTGTTTCTCCCTTGTTTTGGAGGCACAGTTTATCTATCCACAGAGCATTATTACAATTCACAAAGTCTATGTACTGCTCTTATTGTAACAAACAGTATTTTTCATTAAATGAATTGACAAGCATTCAGTCTTGATCACATTTCCTTCCTCTTCATCCTCAAAACTGTTCCTGATAGCTATTTACTATCAAATAATTGGTTCTATTAAACACACGTATTGTTTTATTGTTTATTAACAAGCATGGTTTGAAAAGTTACTACTAGTACTAACATTATGTACATTATAAAAGCATGGACTTTAGCATTATTTGTTAATTAGGCTTGTAATTCTTTGTTGGTTTTGTTGCATTTTTTGTGCTTCTTCTTAATACTTTAGCTTTAATGTTTTTGTATTAATTTACCATTTGGGCTTTCTGTTCTCCGTTAGCGGTTCTAGGAGGAATTGAAGGGTGGATGTAGGTAGAAGTGGTCTTTCCCATTCTTGCAAATTGCAATAAGATATATTGAATTGGAAAAATTGTTTTGATTAGATTCGTTGGTGCAATTTATTTCGATTAGTGGATCCATTCTTGTGTTGTGTTACTATTTGTTGTTAACATGCTAAATGATTTTTGCTGACTGTTTAAGGTATAGCCTGGTTAACCATGGCTTCCACAAGAAGAAGATCCACAAGTGGTTTGGATGGGGTAATTTAGGTACAAATTATAATTAAAATTTTTGTCCCCGTCTATAAATTTTTCTGTCTCCAGTGTTCCTACTTTTTGGAGGTACTGAAATACTGAAATTTTAAAGACGGAGACAGAAATTTAAGTTCCAGTCTCTAGCTCAACAAATATAATACTGAGTCCCTGTCTCTCAGTCTCAGTTCCAGTCTCTGCAAACAAACGCTACCGAAGAGCCTTAAAGCAGTCCCAGAACTTATTGTAGCCATTGTCTTAGCAGAAATGTCACTTTGCCTTTACTCAAGGAGAATATTAATAGTTGCTGTCTTGGGATGCACATCTTGGTTTAGGGTAAGACAGGATCTAAAACCAATTATTGGTGGAGCAAATTGCATAACCATTGATGGACCAGATGCGAAAGAATAAGGGGGCCTAACTGGTGGACGAAATTGTGATCCATATTCTTTAAGTTGTACTCATTGTAAAATTATGGAATTTGAAATTGGCACGAGTGAACACAACTCCGTTCAACTAACCAGCAAGTGTACTGGGTCGTCCAAGTAATAAACCTTACGCGAGTAAGGGTCGATCCCACAGAGATTGTTGGTATGAAGCAAGCTATGGTCACCTTGTAAATCTCAGTCAGGCAGATTAAATTGGTTTATGGTTTCGAAAATAGAAATAAGAAAATAGAAGAATTAAAAAGGGATAGAAATACTTATGCAGATTCATTGGTGGGAATTTCAGATAAGCATATGGAGATACTGTATGGCTCAAGGACGCCTGCTCTCCTACTGCTTCAACTCAATCCTTCTTATTCCTTTCCATGGCAAGCTGTGTATAGGGGTTCACCGTTCAACGATGGCTACTTTTAATCCTCTCGGGAAAATGGTCCTCTGCGGCTGTCACTCGCATGGCTAATCGTCTGGAGGCATCACCTGGCCGAACGCTACATCCCATCCTCGCAGTGAAAACTACGCTCACGCGCTCTGTCACAGCACGGCTAATCACTGGTTGGTTCCCGCGCCTACTGGAATAGAATCCCTTGATTCTTTTGCGTTTGTCATCACGCCCAGCACTTGCAAGTCTGAAGCACGTCACAGTCATTCATTACCGGAATCCTACTCGGAATACCACAGACAAGGTTAGACTTTTCGGACTCCCAGGATCCTACTCGGAATACCACAGACAAGGTGAGACTTTCCGGATCCTCATGAATGCCGCCATCTATCTAGCTTATACCACGAAGATTCTGTTGGAGAATCTAAGAGATACACATTCAAGCTCTGTTGCATGTAGAACGGAAGTGGTTGTCAATCACACGCGTTCATAGGTGAGAATGGTGATGAGCGTCACATAATCATCACCTTCATCATGTTCTTGGGTGCGAATGAATATCTTGGAATAAGAATAAGAGAGAATTGAATGAAAGAAAATAGAATTGCATTAATACTTGAGGTACAGCAGAGCTCCACACCCTTAATCTATGGTGTGCAGAAACTCCACCGTTGAAAATACATAAGTAAGAGGTTCAGGCATGGCCGAATGGCCAGCCCCCTAAAACGTGATCAATAGCCTCTTAGGATGAAGAATAAAACAAAGCTGAGACCAAAGATGTCTAATACATTAGTAAATCATCCTATTTATAATAAACTAGCTCCTAGGGTTTACATGAGTAAGTAATTGATGCATAAATCCACTTCCGGGGCCCACTTGGTGTATGCTTGGGCTGAGCTTGATCAATCCACGAGCTGAGGCTTCTCTTGGAGTTGAACTCCGAGTTATGACGTGTTTTGGGCGTTCAACTCCGGATCATGACGTTTTTCTGGCGTTTAACTCCAGACAGCAGCATGTACTTGGCGTTCAACGCCAAGTTACGTCGTCAATTTCCAAATAAAGTATGGACTATTATATATTGCTGGAAAGCTCTGGATGTCTACTTTCCAACGCCATTGAGAGCGCGCCATTTGGAGTTCTGTAACTCCAGAAAATCCATTTTGAGTGCAGGGAGGTCAGATTCCAACAGCATCAGCAGTCCTTTTGTCAGCCTTTTTCAGAGTTTTGCTCAAGTCCCTCAATTTCAGCCAGAAATTACCTGAAATCACAGAAAAACACACAAACTCATAGTAAAGTTCAGAAATGTGAATTTAACATAAAAACTAAGGAAAACATCCCTAAAAGTAGCTTGAATTTACTAAAAACTACCTAAAAACAATGCTAAAAAGCGTATAAATTATCCGCTCATCACTAACCACAGGGTGCTTCATCTTTTGAGTTTGATTGAGTTGAGGTGGTGGTGGCTGATTCAAGTTGAATGAATCAGTTGAAACCTGAAACAAGAAAATCAAACGATGAAATAGTTAAATATGTCCAATAATTATAGCTTTAAATTTCAAAAAACTTACCTCTTCTGCCTGGGGATTGGGGTGCAGTTTTTAACAGTGGTATCTCATCCCTCTATTCCTAAGTCTCTAAAAAAATCTTCTTCAAAAGAGTTTTAGGTTGTTTCTTCTTATTTTATTTATTTATTTATTTATTTTTTGCTTTTGCCTAGCCCAACACAAGAAGATTTTAGTTAATAATACATACTAATCATATGCAGATCAAATCATTTTTTATATTAAGTTACCAAAGAATCCATCGCAGTTGCACCAGCATTGTTTTCCCATGTGGTTTATCCTAGAAAGATGTACAAAATTTTGTTTTAGAACAAATCGAACTCTGACAATTAAAATTTAAGACACTTTAGACCTTAACAATATGTATAATATGCCCAATCTAGTCCTAACATTATCTGGGCAATATTATGGCTTGAGACATTGGTTACAATTTGAATCTACAAGTTCTTTTTTGTTTCGCCCTTCTCTCCTTCCTGGTCATTGGTGTCCAGTTAAGGTCCTTTGGGGGATTTTTGCGCATGTCTTATAATAATGCTCAGTCTCTTGATATTTGCTACATGTCACTTCAAATGTCTTCCTAACTTTGTTAGTGTGCATTTTTCCCTCCACTATCTTTCTCTTCATTTCGGACGATGAGCAGGTCTTTTTATTGGGGGAGGTTCACATCTTGGAGCATCTGTTAGACACCAATATTCTTCATTATTGACAGGTTTAATGCAGTGTTAGTAAGTGGACCTTATAGCATCTATAGTTAGCTACTGATGCACAAAATTCTATGATTTCAACCCAATTTTGTACATGGCTGCAACTGCATAAATGCAGGGCATTCTTAAAAACCACAGACATTAGCAGAATATATATATAAAGAGTAGGAACCTTAAACAACTAGGCTTAAATGAATCAACCTTGAACTCAAGCTCATCATATTCAGTGTCTTCATTAAATGAATCATATGATGTTTTACTCTCATCCTCTGAGGAAAATGGGTTATTGAAGGCCTCACTCTCAAACTCATATGGCTTATCATAGTCATGATCCATTTCTGCATTGGTTGGCACAGGACTAGACCCATAGTTGTCTTCACTATCCTTTGTCCCTCCAACAGGCCCATGTCTTGTTGACCCAACACTTGAACTAGACCTAGTGTTCTTAACTGACATCCGCTTATTGGACATTTCATCTCTTAAAATATGCTTTCTTTTCACATCTGAATATTTTTTGTTTACTCTCTTCTTAGCAGTCTTTGGTGTCAGCTTCGGCCTACTACTAGACGAAGGAGCCTTCTTACAGTCACTCTTCTTCTTAGGTGATACTCCCAAATTCCTCTCATCACTACTCTTGTCATCTTTTTCATAATCAGCAGCCTTATTAGTCATTTTCTTCTTATCTGCCTCTAACTTCTTTGACACTCTCTTCTTCTTATATAATTCTTCTTCATCACTATTACTATCATTTGTCTCATATCCAGGAGGAGGGGGCTTGTTGGCTCATCTTCTATAGTTTCATATCCATCATCATCAGATGATGACGAAGAACTAACTATTATAGTCTTCTCAGCTAAACCTTCTTCAATTACTTCAGACATATCAACTTCGTGATCAAAATAAATATAGAATTCATCCGTCTTTCTATTCATAAGTTTAATATTTCTCATTTGATTAATCTCTTCGTCTCCTTTAATTGCATGAAGACCAGACTCCATGGTAGGTGCTGTCATATCAAGCTAGAACATCTCCTTATATCGTAAGTATTCTAATTCTTTAAACAATGCCACCAAATCAAAGAAGTTAACATAATAGAGGTCCATTGGGGAAAACCTCTTCACTTTACCATGCAAGTAACAGAGGCCTTCCTCTAAATCTCTCCTAAAATTTTTCCCATGTTAAAACATAAAAGTGACTAAATATTCAGACATCTGTAGTAAATATATGTATATACTAAACTCTTAACAACATGTATAAACAACAACACAGTTTAAAAAAATTAATTTTTCCTATTTCCGTGCAATACCAAATTATTGAAATCTGTTTCTAGTTTCCGAATATGTTATAAACTAATACTTTTTACTTTGATTATTAAAAAAATCAGCATTATTCATGCTTTATATTTTTTTTAAGACCATAAGTGGGTTCCAGACATCAATAGTGGTGTGTCAGAATCAGTTAACATGACCACACAAAGCACAAAAAATAAAGAGGCACATGGAAAACTGAACTAACCTCAACAATGCCAATGCAAGCACCATTAATGGACTCCTCCAAGCGTCATCCAACCTCCGTTAACAACAATGTCGTTAGTGCATTCATCAACAGCAATGTCAGTGCTATCCTCTAGCTCCCTGAGGTCAATGATGGTCTCTGCGGTGAAGAAGGTTCTCTCTTAGAATTTTCTGGTAATTCTTCAGGGTGAATGAAGGGGTATTATGGAAATTTCAAGTATGAAATCCTTATGAAAGGTCGCATTCCACGGAAACGATGATGTTTTTGACAACGTGGAACAAGACAAATAAGTCCCCGACCATTTTCACATAGTCCACGTTTGCAACAAACCTCTATATCAGCAACGTCATATGCCAGCACACAAAATTACCGTGATACGTCAGCGTTTTCGCATGGAGTTAACTGAAAAACACCCATAGGGACCGCGTTGTGTTACAGAAGTAGTGGACAAGGGCCGAAGTGGATCATTTTTATTTTGGAGGGTCTTTTTATCCTTCTTGAAAATGGACAGGAGTCGGGTTGGTAGTTCACTCTTATTAAGGATTGATTTGGTAAAATTTTTTGGAAAGGTGTTTGTGTTTTTTAAAGTATAAGCACTTTGTTTTGCGTTTGGTAAATAAAAAACTCATGTACTTATACTTGCAGTTTTTAAAATCAGGGTGTTTTTAAAAATACCTAAAGAAGAACTTTTTAAAGTTGGCTTGTACTTATCAAAATTCAAAAATCTAATATAACCTCGTATATCAATTAATATTCAAATTTAATTCTTATATTAATGTCTATTATAATATTTTTAAATTTTAAAAACTATTTTACTAAATACACTTGTTGTTGCTTATACTTATTAAAAGTTATTTTTTATTTAATTTATCAAACACAGATGTTATAACTTTTAAAATGCTAACTTTTAAAAGCTAGCTTTTATAAACTACTTTTGAAAAATATATTCTTTATCAAACTAAGTCTAAGTCCATTCTAACTTAAAAATTATTAAAAGGCTTGATAATTATTGAAAAAAACCTAAAATCTATGTTTTTTATTTTTTTTATATATCAAACTATTTAGTCACCAAAAAAACTATTTATATGTAATACACCAAATTTAATGTTTATAAACTTATCTAAACTTTTATATATAAATATACAATAGTATTTATAATAAAGTATAATAAATATAAAAAATTAATAACTTATTTAATTTTAGAACATATATTTATAAATTTATTTATATATTTTTAGATCCAAACATGTGTGGTACATCAGTTAGGTTAATTTATAAACTGATCTAACTCTATTAATAAATTTAGACTTTTAAAAAAATACAGATGTGTGTCTATTTTTTAATAAATTAGGGGAAAAACTACCATTTGTACCTATGAATTTTGCGAACGTTGACAAAAGCACCCATCAAACAAGAAAACTAACGTTGTACCCATGAAAGATGGGTTCCAAATGACAATAATATCCAAACCGTGATTTTTCGTTGACTTTTTAATAAAATTCCTAAATTACCCCTTCTATCTTCTTCCCCAAATTCTAAATTTCACAACCCTCATTCTTCGAATTTTCATCATACCAGTTGCAAACCCTCTCTCTCCCTTCACATCCTTTCTCTTCCCTTGCCGCTGAAGAACCCCAAAGCCTAGGAATCCCAGAACATGTTGAGCACTCATTTGGCGGTACCAAACCAGAAAAAGTACAAAAATGACTCCAACCGCGAAAAACAAACGGAGGTGTCATAGACAGCACCCACCTACTATTCTTACTCCCCTTATTACTACTACTACCTTCACCAACTTCACTCTGCAAAATGATGTCGTAGCTTGCCGAACGCTTCATCCCACCACTACCACCACTACACTTATGATTAGCTTCCAGAATTTGCTTCCTCAATTCCTCAGGCAACCTCAAAGTGAACCTCTCCAAGCTCTTCCCCGGTTCCACAAGAGAGTGACCTGTAGAGTGCGACCTCACTAACAACCCAAAAGCTCTCACCTTTGAGGTCCCATTACACTTCCCAACAACCTCATCAACTCCCTCACCAACCCCACCTTCGTTCCCATCACAAGAAACATCACCCGTTCTCCCAGACATTTCATCGAACACATGGTTGGCACTTCCCTCTAACTCCTGAATCTCAACCTTGAACTCCATGTTTTCCGACTTCATCTTGGCCCTGCAGACAGGACAAGTCACGTGCGAGGCGAGCCACACGTCGATGCACTCAGGGTGAAACACGTGACTGCACTTGGGCAAAAGTCTGAGCTTGTCCATGTCCTTGAACTCGATCAAGCACACAGCGCACTGAAGCGACACACTGTGACCCGTTTTGAGGTGCTTCACGGTGGAATAAACCATAATATTTGAACAATAACATCAGATAATTAATAATCTACAGTTTTTAATCTTTTTAATTTTTTGGTGGCTGGCAGCAGCAGAGGAAGACGAAAGATGAGGGTTGTGAAATTTGAAATTTGGAGAAGAAGATAAAAGGGGTAATTTGGGAATTTTATGAAAAAGTCAATGAAAAATCACGGTTTGGGTACTATTGTCACACGAAACCCATCTTTCTTAGGTACAACGTTAGTTTTCTTGTTTGATGGGTACTTTTGTCAGCGTTCACAAAATTTATGGGTGCAAATGGTAGTTTTTCCTAAATTAGGTCAAATCTTTTAACAAACTACCCAGTATATTTCCATCCCTAATTCTAGTCAAATGAAACCAACATTAACGATTAACATTCAAATACCAGTGAATTTATCTCAGAGTTTGACTCTTCGTCTTTCTTAGAATGAAACAATGGAAATGCGTATGCATCAACACAAACTCTGATGGGTTGCATTTCGTTTTAAACATGGGAGCCACCAAATGAACAACTAGGGAGTTGCTACAACAATCCATGGCTAAGACTAAACTAATTTGACAAATTTTCATATTTGATTTATGTTATAGAGATTTGACAAAATTCTATATTAGTCGTTGGAGACTTAACACAATCCTTCACTTTTGTTTTGATTTACAACCGGTTGTATAAAATATTTGCAACAAGTTCAATCCAAGTAGAATTAAAATGATGCTGCTATGAGTATAACATTTTTTTAATTTACTAGACCTTACTTTCTTCATGTTCTAAGTGAACTCAACCATTTTAATTCAAACAATTATCAATTACATAAGAAGTACAATTATTTAAGTTTGTATTGTACATTAGTAGATCCAACTCTAATTTTATTCGCGAATTAAATTTTTTACTAAAATTCAACTATATCTTACTCGCACAAGTTTATAATATGTCGACCCTAACTCTATTTGCCTACCTGTGATATCTGACCCTACCCACGGATCATAAAACAAATGCGATATTTAATACTCATATGAGATATTGAAATTATAATTTGATATTTATATATCACTAAATAAATTTAGTTTTTATATAAACAACAATGTTAAATCTTCAATTGAAAATCTTAGTTTAGTGATTAAAGACTTTTATTATGAATGAACGATTCTTAGTTTAACACTCACTCTTAACACATTATATATATATATTGCAAATTAGTCGGGTAGAGTAGAGTCTCATTTTATATTCTATCTAATCCACAGATAAACATATTTCGCATTCGACCCGACCCATCACGGATTGGCGTAGTCGGGTAGAGTTGAGTCTCATTCTATATTCTATCTGATCCGCAGATAAACATATTTTGCATTCGACCCGACCCATCACGGATTGGCGGGTTGGATGTGAATAGCTACTAATTTCATGTTTATTATTTCTTAATAAATCAACTTTTATAACGCATTAACAAACCTCTAAAGGTGTGTTTAGATGAAATATTCTTAAATTTTAGTATATTTTTAATATAAAGAAATTAAATGATGTAGTTAAATTTCCTTTAATTTCAAAATATTTTGTTTGGTTGAATTAATTATATTAATTGCATTTTAAAATGTTATATTGAAAAAAAAATGGTTAGATTACATTTATTTTTCATAAAGGGAAAGTATAAGGAGACAATAGCCTTATTGTACAATATATACAATTGGGGTTTAATTGAAATTAAAAATAAATCGTGGGTTGTTAATTAATTTTATATTATTTCTAATTTGAAATTTGAAACAATTTTGAATTACCCTCAATTATAGAATTAAATCAACGAATTAGGTTAAACGGAGAATCCCCCCCTGCGTAATATCCTCGACGAGCACACAGCTGCCTTCTTTCCACCGTCCAGAGCAGCCCACTGCCCAGCAAAGCATCCTATTGATCTGTTTTCACCTTCCTCGACGATCGAACAGTCCATCTCCAATAACAATTAACCACTCAGCGCCGCCCTCATATCCGCACAGAGCGTAGCCAGTTTGATTCCTTCACAATGGCAGAATCACACGACGAACATGTTTCAAGCGATGGTCCTTCTTTATGCACACCAACTAGGAGAGATTCATTAATAGAGGTCGATATAGTTGAACCGTTAGTTTGTGTTCCGTCTGACGTTGCAGAAACTTTATCAAACGAATAAGAAAACTTAGCCGGCGATGTCGTAGGCCACGGTAACAAGGCGAACAAGGTCAGCAATTAGGATCCTCAACTTCTGCCATGGATGTTTATTTTGTGTTTAATTTTTTTCCTTTAGTCACAGTGTAAATGAGTTCTTTATTAATTGTATGTTTATTGAAATATGCAATTGTAATCGCACCAATTGTAATCGCAACAAAATTTTTGATTGTTTTATATTGAATGTTAGGATTACATGGATTGAGGTTTAGGTGAAATTAATTAATCATTTCATGCTTGCATGATTATATCCAGGAAGTATATTTCATGTGGGTTTATATGTATGAATGTATGCTATTTTCATGTTTAATGGCCTCTTTATTTGCTAATCATCCTATTATGGGCTTATGTGCTTATATGAAACGATGGGATAGCAAAATTTAATTTGTTTGTATGCTTATATGAATGAAATCAAAATCTATGGTATGCGTTTATTATCCCTACATGATGATCATTCAATTATGGAAAATAGATAACCATACGGTGATGCTACCTGTATTTGCAACATGCTAACCATTGAATGCTTAGATGAGTCTTTTAATCATGTAATGGTATACTTATATGCTCACTGCATATTTTTTAATTATATGCTCATATGCGTGCTCATATGCTTTCTGCATATTATTTTATTATTTTTCATGCTTATGGGATTATATGCTTATGTGTATCCTAAATTTGCATAGATTAACCAATTATGAAGTTATTTTAGTGGTTTATAATGAATGGTGTGCTCATGTTCCTCCTGCACGATGAAGAAAAGAGTGTATGTATGTAAATCTACATGAAAATAATTTTGTTCATGGAGTGAAAAAAGAAGCCACTAAAGGATGATACAGGCCCTTAAATAATAGCTAAAATGGAATAAATAATTGTAGTACCATCCTTGTTATTTCCATGCAGTTGTTTTTAAGCTAAAATGTGTATGATGATTAGCATGATTTCTAGCTGCTGTTGTGTTTTTAGTGCTTCTGTTTCAGGTTTTATTTACATAATATTTAATAATTTTATTATTACATAATAATTTTATTTCCTTTCATATA